>NC_133026.1:44018750-44335312 GCF_048771995.1 Taeniopygia guttata
AAGTAATTTTATGATGGTTACATTTCGCAGCGAGGGCTGCAGGCACAGAGTTTGAGCTCCCACAGCTTCAGAGCAGATGCAGAGCCCCCACCTTCTCTGAGGACGTTCTCAAGTGTGGGAGTCTCCAAGTGTGACCAGTGTAGGGACCACCTAGAGCTATTGCATTGTTATTTTTGGAGGCATTGCTACCAAAGACTGCTCTGGGTGGCAGCAGTTCCAAGGATTCCAGGGCTGTGCCTCTGGGACCATCCCACAACAAACAGGGTGCTGAGCTGAGGGGGTTTTTCACCTTGGATCTGAGGCAAAGGGGAAACTGTGGCAGTGTCTGAGGTGATTCCCTCTTTGCAGTGTGAGGCAATCCCATGCCTGTCCACTTCCCTCTTTCCAGAGGGGTGTCACACGCTTGTCCCAGGGATGTAGGGATTCAGCTTCCACAAGGCACAGCATACTTGGGGGCAAGGCAGAAGCGTCGCTTTTGTCAGAGGAGAAAATAGATACTAGACGTAGCAGCCTGCTTGCTGATGTGTACTAAAGGAGCTCTAAAACGTAATTAAAAATTATTCTGTGGCAATGTATGATCATTTCACAAATGCACCAGTTCTCTTGGGAAATCAGTGTCACAAGTTCTTACGTGGCAGGTGACAGCATGTCCCAACAGGAGGCACAGGCATACTGCACCTCCCAGGGGATGCTGCACACATGGTACGACCTCCAGGACCACAGCAGAACTTTGGCCAGCCCCTCGCACCAGCAGAAGGTGGCTCAGGCGGGCTCACATGACCCCTGCACTGTCAGACCAGCCAGAGAGCTGGGTGGGCGCCGAAATCGACTGTCCAGCCCCGGCACCTCCAGCAGGGCTGGAGAGGACACGACCGCAGGATTGAAGAAGTGCTTTAAGATGGGCCTTGAATGTCACGCCGGCGAAGGCATAGATGATGGGGTTCAGGCAGCAGTGGATGAAGGAGATGGTTTCTGTCAGCTGCAGGGCCAGAGCTATCTGGGAGCTCGCCTTGCAGTCATTGATGATGTGCAGGCTCTGCAGAGAGTCCAGGAACAGCGCGATGTTGAAAGGAGTCCAGAAAAGGAAGAAAACGATGACGATGATGAAGATCATCTTGATCGCCTTGACCTTGTTCCGGTTTTTGCATTTTTGGAGGTTTTTTAGTATCTGAGTGTAGCAGCAAAAGAGGATGCTAAATGGTATCAAGAGGCCCAAGATATTGGCTGCAAACTGAGAAGCAACCTTCCAGGTATTGTCACCTGGGGGGTATTTGGGGACACACTGCAAAGCCTGCTCGATCTCCAGCTCCTGGCTGAACAGGATGTTGGGTACAGAAGCCAAGCCAGCCACCAGCCACAGGATCAAGCTGATAATTATGCCACAAGTGGCTGTCCGTAGCCTCATGGCATAGACAGCATGGACAATTGCTATGTACCTGTCTACGCTCATGAGGGTTATAAAGAAAATACTGCTATAGAAACCTGTGTAGTAAATGCCAGCCATTATCTTACACATGGCATTGCCAAAAACCCACTGGTCTGAAGCGTAATGGGCTTGGAAAGGGAGGGGCAAAACGAAGAGGAGATCAGAGGCTGCAAGGTTCAGCAGGCAGATGTCAGTCATTGTTGTCAGCTTTTTCCTGGTCAGGAGAACCCAGAGGACCAAGGAGTTTCCCAGGAGGCAGAAGACAAACACAAGGCAGTACAGAATTGGCAGAAAGAAGGATTTAAACCTGAGAAAGTTGTTTCCTTCATTACACGGAGCAGTGTTTTCATCGTATCCATAGTCATATTCTGTTGTGCCAAGGAATTGGCTGGTGGGATTCATCTCAGATACCTGTGCAAGAAAGAGAAAGGATTAGAAATGTCTGGCTGTTGTCTTGGCACAGCACTTCCACAGTGGCTTCTGCTTCTGTCTTGGTTGTGTTGAGCCTATGGGTCAGCCTCCAGGCAGAGGGGAACTACAAAATGCAGTCTTGGTCTCACTGGCTGGACAAGAACAGCTGTACCACCCTGCAGCCTGCTGATTGTTCCAATACATGTGTAAGTGTGAGCACTGGGATGCGCCCTGTTTCCCTGAAGCTGCGTTAGTGCCAGTGGACCAGCCCATCATCATTACAATGACAGGGAAAAATTCAGGTGTCTGAATAGTCATAATGATTAAAAAAACCAAAACAAATCCTGCATCTCATCTAAGGTTCTTAATTTTCTTGTGCTCCCTGGGTGAGGAAGCTTTTTGCCAGTAGCATAAAGACCCTCAGAAAAGTGTTTTGCCTGATGAAGCTGTCACCAAGCAGCATAACCTCATTTTTAGCAGAGCTGATCAGGGCATGCAAGCTACTTTTCCATGGGTGGGTCCAGCATTGCATACAAAAAGCTCTCCAGCAACAAGGATTTCACAAGGCTGCACAGCAACATTTGCAGCGCCAAGCTCTGAGCTGCCACCAACATCCAGGGCAGCTGGTGAGCAGCTTGGCTGTTCTTTTTGCCACAACACAGCAGCTTAGTGCTCCTGCCTATTCTGTCCAGCTTCAGTTTTCTAGCATAGAGAAAACCAAATCATTACAGGAGTGTTCCTATCTCTAATTTCTGAAGAATTGCAATGAAGGCAGCCTCAAAATAGTAAAATAATCTCACATACTCTCCAAGAGTGAGTCAGTGCCAACTTTTTTGTTGTTTCAGATGTCAGTTCATGACCCCTATAAAAGCAGATCGAGTTTCCAGACTTGAGTGTTCACATTTTACGTGATGATTCTTTCAAAAGGGTTTGGTTTTTCACTGCTAAGACATTTGAAAACTTAGGCTGTGCTGCACATCTGTTGCACCTGCTTACAGGTTGATCACATCTTGAAAGAGCTTCAAAGACATAGAGTTTCCAGGAAGGAAGAATAATCTTAATAATAATTGCTGTTAAAATGAAGCAATAACATGAATGGAAGTGATAATTCTATGGAAGTAGATGATGTGCTCTCCTGAATTACAGATTGCTGCCTGGAGATAAAAAAAGAGAGAGAACAGTAAAAACCTTTTGTATTGATAGGAAGGAATCACAATTCACCCCTTCTTGCCTGGCTGTGCCACCTGTGGGGGGAACCGAAGGATGTGTATGAACAGCCCAGAGGAGTGCCAGTGTCCATCCTCTGCTCCAGGTATGGATGCTGCTCGTGCCTCACTGACCTGCCTCAGCTTTCCTTGGGGCACCAGAAATGTTTCAACTGGTAAGCACAATGCAGAGAAAACTGTTACAAATGCAGCATTCAACCCCACAGATTTTCTTGCCCAGAAATAACAAAAAATGAGAGAAAAGCTGTGCCGCAACTGCAATTACACATCAGCAGTGTCATTATCTACTATATTGAGCTCTTAAGCTGTAGCTAGGACATCTGCATTATTATTGTGTAAGGCATAAATTTTCAAATATTTTCAAATATTTAGTTGGTGAGTGACCAGCTAATGAATCTGTTGCTTCTTGCAGCAAAAGATAAAGGTAGAAAATATTTCCTGCTTTTGATGTGTGAAACTGACATGCTGTGACTAAGTGATGCAGCACTGGCTCTCACTTCTTAATTACCTGTCAAGGGCCTCTTAAAAGAAGTTTATAGATTCAACTACCAAAACTAAAAAAATATTCAAAAAATAATGAATACTGTGTGATAGATATATAAATCTATAAACATGTAGATAGATATGTAAAGATACATAAATCTAGACTTATAGCTAAAAAGTATCTACTTCCAGCAAAATTCAAGTGTTTTTCCTGGGTTGAACAGAGACCGGAGATGCTCTATTTCAGACCACCCTTACACCATTAATGCCTTCAACAGCTCCCAACCATTTTTGCCCTCTCCACATCAGTCAGCAGAACAGTGCAACTGAAAAATCAGTTTTACAGAAGCTACCAAGGGAGAGGTGGCTGCTGCAGGTCCCCTGGTTGCCACAGTCAGCCCAGTAACAGCACAGTGAATATGGATGGACTTTACCTCTGACAGCAGGAAGCCTCTGCTCTCTCAGATGGCCCTGGCCCCCTTCTCCTCGTGCCCTGCTGCCGGGCTCAGGGGTTTCCAGGAGGTTTACTTCACTTTTAATTCACTTTGCAGAGGGCTGAGATTTTGTGATATGTGGCTGTCGAATGGGCAGCTGCCAGAGACAGAATAGGCTTCAGGACAAATAGAAGATTCTGTATCTGTAGTAAACAGGAAAAGAGTGAGGGGGGTATCAGGCAACTTCTGCGAAACGAAGATCAAATACATCTCGTCTTTAACACGGTAATGGGTATCACTCCTTTTAACATGTTTGCTAAACCCCCCTGCTTCACAGCCTCCCCTGATTTAAGGGAAAAATTTAATAAGTTCACATGTCTCCATCTCAGGAGACACCCTAATAAATTTGCAGTCTTTTACAGAAGCTGATATATAATTCCCAGTTTTAGTTAGCATTATTTTAGTTTTTGATTTTCTTTAGCTAATAACAACTGCTGTTTATATCCCTCCCCATTAAAAACTCATCAGTATTTTGAGCAAAAGAAGAACTCAAAGCTACTGATACCACTTAGCCATATTTTTTTAATCAGTTCTTATTTAGGGGAGGTACTTCAGTTTCTTAGCTACCTTGGAGTTTTTTCAAGTTTATTTTAGTTACTTGAGGATGGAAAAGGACAAAATATTGAAACAAAGACAGATTTGGTATTTTGTATTTTATTCAATTACTTTAAATTGCTTACATTTAGTGAAACACTAGAATTGTACATTGTGGTGCTTTATAAGTCAGACAAATGATACACTTTTTATCCATTAAGCTCAACAGTCACAATTTTCCTGACTTTTAAGAGCACAGGGAATATACCAGAAGTTCACTCAAGAGGTCTCAATGAGTATGTGGCAGATCCAAAACACAATTTTTACTGGAGTTGTTCACATGTTCTTTGGTTGCAGTTCCAGTCGAAAGTAGCTTTACAGGTCATTGATTGTTGTTACATAAGTGAGTAGTGAAAGAGTCTCAAAGAGAAGAAAAGCTAAATACTGCACGGAGAAAGAAAAAGGAAAGTGAGAAAACAGGCTGGAGGAAAAAAGGAATAACGTTTTGAAGGATCTGGCACTAGTTGGTAGCACAGTCAGAAAAAGCCTGTTCCATGAGATATTCAAAATATTAACAGTGACCAGGGCATCACCCTGCCCCCAAGAACCCAGCTGGTCTTATTACACAAGAGAGACCACCTCCTCTTATTCTGTTTATATTTTTTTCAGAACTAATTTTTTGAAAACTGTTGCAACAGAGCTTTATGTTATTGTATTCTCTACATACTAATTATATTATTAATAATATGTCAATAGTATGTCCTGGTGTTACAGACACACAGTATGACATAATGTAACTTTATTCTATTTAGGTTTATTTGTATTTATTTAGAAATCAGTAAGGTGAGCTTTCATTATTTCTTAGGAACAAAACATTAATAAATTAAAGATGCCTCCTCTTCCATCATATTCTTTTTTTGCAATAGTTTGGTTGATAAGTTATTAATATGTAGAAAAATTAAAACAATAGTTTGACATGAAAACAATAAAGGAATAAAACATTTTTGCATTTTAAAACATTAGTACATATTCTAAAATTGAAAAAATCTTGTATTTTTTCTTGTTATTTTTTGCTGCACAAATATGGTCTTGCAAAAATATTTCAGTTCATTCAAAATGCATATTTTTAACTGGGAAATCTCCCAGCTGTGTACTTTTACCAGCCACAGTTCTGCACAGTCAGGCAAAGAGAGGCATGAAGCTGGGAGAGGCAGTAGGGAAATGATCTGTGAGTTGCAGAAAACTGGACCAAGCAAGAAGATGCAAATTACCTAAAAGGTGAGGAAAAGAGCTTGAATTCAAGAGAACAAAAGCTGAAAGAGAAGTAAGCAGGCCTGGTGACCGATATAGCTGGAGGATGGCTGGGCTGGTTGCTGTACTTTGGGCAGACTAAGGCACATGCATAACAGCTTGGAGAGTGACAAGGTGAGTGAGGAAAAAATTGTGGTGGTGCCAGTGTTTTGGAGAAAACAATAAAACTATGGGGTCTGATGTAACATTTCCAAGAGTAGCTCTGCTGTGTTTTGGGAAGTGATATACAGGTGTGAGTCCCTGGCTCTACCTGGCTTTCAGTGAGGTTTATGTGCCTGCAACTGCTTCTGTGATGGTTGGTGTTCCTGACACACAGCCAGAACCTGAGCTTTTCTCAGCAGAGAAAGGGAATTCATGAAAGGAGGAAGAGGATGTCATTTGTTAAAAGAAGTGAAAGGAATGGAGTAGAGATGAGTTTAGGAAAGGTGCTGTTACTGACTGGCAGGTGCAAGGGTGGGTGGGAGGTAAAACCCACAGGGGTGGGCTTGAGAGCTGAAATGAATATAATTGTGATTTTGGCTGAAATGGAGATAATTACAATGATGAAAACTAATAGGAGATGCCTGTGCTGGGGGACAGGGAAAACCCACAGACAGATTTTATTCTTCTTCCTATGCTGAGCCCTACTGGCTCTCCTACAGGCAATTGAAGAGAGACATGGGCAGGCAGAGCCCAGCTGGGCTGAAGGGCAGTAGAAAAAAATAACCACCATTGTGTTCCCAGATCTGGGTGCTGCAAGATGCAGGGGTGCTTCCCTTGAAAGCTCAGAGGAGGATAACTGGTGGAGGGAGGAGGAGAGGTACATATTTCCAATTTCTTTCATAACAGCTGTGAGCCAGACTGTAATAACTTGTATCCTTCCCAACACTTTTTCAGTCTTTGAGTAACAAACACCAAGCCCTGAGTTACACAGGGGCTACTGCAGTCAAAGCTGAATTTTCTACCAAGCGAACACACAGCCCCTTGTAGTTCTCGTGAGGAGGACAGCAAAGAAAATGTGGTAAACCAGCAAGAGTGGCAAGATAGGAGCACAGAAGTTAAAGGTCACCTGCACTCAAAAGTGCTAAACTCTGGTGGGAAGAGTTACAGAGAGGCTGCAAGGTGGCAGGACGGGCAGTGCAAGTGCTCAGTGTGGTAAAACAAGATCATGAAAAGGATATGTTTGCTACATACAGACTACCCAGTGAAGACATGGCCAGGGGAAAAGAGATTTTCTCATCATAAAAGGGTACAGCCATATGACAACAATATTTACCCCCTTGGGCTCAACTGAGTTTGCTGCTGGGGCACTGGGGCTGTGGACCAGGCTTGCTGTGGGAGGAGAGACGGGCAGCTGGTGTGTAATATGGTCCTTTGCTAAATGTCTGAAGGGGATGCATGACCCAGGGGCTGTCATAGCCAGGGATAGGACAGCAGGCACCAGGCAATCCTCCCCAGGGCCTCAGGATGTTCTCAAAGTGCTGGGTGGGAGCTGAGGAGTAAGAAGTTCTCAAATCTGCTTGTTAAGAACCTGGACACAATCCAGCCCGGAGCATCCTTCTCCAGGAGCCCTGACTGCTACCCTGCAGTATCCCTCCAGCTCAATTTTATCTGGTCCCTAATACCAGGGCTAGCGATACTCTCTATACTTCTGTGGGATTTACTGTGGGAAAGAAATACCTTACAGCAAAACAGAGACAACTGGCTGTGGCTACCTCTGGTGCTCCAGCCTAGGGCCATTTTGGGTCCATGAACACACTCAGTACTGTGAGTACAGAGGGAAGAGCTATATGGCATCACCACTTTGTGAAAAGGCTGGTGTAAGCAGTCTCCATTCAAGTTAAAAAACATAGCAGAAATATTGCTGTATGAGGAGTTTTCTGTTTTGTCTGCTCATGTTTTGGCAGTGGCTGACAGGGTAAGCCTGCAGCAGCCACCACAGCCCCAGACAGATGACAGGGCTGGGGAGTCTCCAGTGTCTGTGCACCACACTGCTCACACTTCTCCTTTAGCTGCCACCACAGCCATTCCTTTATTTGAACTCAAAGTTGCAGTTTCTGCAACTGTTTTATCTTCTGTTTTATCTTCTGTCAGAAAAGTTGCTTCAATGTGGGAAAAATTCCCATGCAACTCTTCATATGGCTGAAGACACTGTCAGCCCAAAAGTGATCAGCACATCAGAGTAATGCAGACTTCCACTCCTCCAAACTACTCAGAGCCCCAAGGTCAGGGAAGTGACGCTTCACTGCAGCCCTGTGTTACATGGAAAGGCTGTGGCAAATACTGCAACCAAAAGAAATCTTGCTGTGGGACAAACAGCATGGCCACATCTCCAGCTCCTACAGCCAGAAATGTTCACTGGCAGTGGAGACACCCCGTGCACAGATCTGCTCTCAGTTTACATCTCAGAGTTCTTACTGTGTTATATTGGAAGAGGGAAGAGATGACTTAGTTCAGCAGAGGAAAACAAACAGGATTAACTGCAATAGGGGTTTATGGGATGTTCAGAGATGCTGGGTTGTTCAGCTGAAATGTCTTGCAAAATACCAGCAGTCCTCACTGTTAGTAAGAAAAACAAGGAGGACAGCTCAGTTTTGCAGGAGAAGGCAGCAGTGGGGGGGTCAGGGTGAACGTGCTCTCTGCAGCATGGGAGCAGCTTGGCAAGTAGTGTTTTGATGACTGTCCCACCCCAGATTCCTCTTCCTGGCCATCTCTCTGTCCCAATAAACTTCTCCTAAGTGTCCCTGCTGCCTGTGTGGACCAGCAACTGCCCTTCCCCAGTTGCAGCACCCTCAGTGAATGCATCTTGCACTCCTCTTCCTTAGGGCAGCAGGGGTGGGCAAAGGGGACACTGAGCCCTGGAAGTCCAGGGCTGGTACTCACCTGTGAGGTGCAAGAGGAAATGCCACACAGGAGCTATCTTTTGAAGAATCATTGCCTGCTTTAGTTATTTTCACGTTTGGGTCTATCAGCATCACCTATCAGCACACTATCTTAGCAGGACTGCATTATCTTAACAAAAATTCATTTCATCAGACCACTGCCAGTGTAGAGGTAAAAATCTGTCATATGGCAGAATGGTTCACTTCCTTTTCTACATGAGAATAACCTATTTGTATGCCCATGTACAAAGTGGGGGGTGAGACTTTGTGACCAGGTAAGATTCTGAGTGATGGGTTTTTTGACATCAAAAAAAGCATATTTTTGTTGACTAAAATATCTCTGAAACTGCCAAGTTGTTCGGGGGAAAGATTTTCCTCCTCCAAAATCAAGAGAAAAAGGAAGAACAGTTGCAATACTTTATTCTGAGAAGACCCAGAACACTGCCACTTTTCATTTTCAAAAGTGTCATTTTCAAATATAGTATTTCATTTTATTCTTCCTCAAAAACTTCAAAGCTTCAAAAACTTTCCAGTTGAACTAAGATGTCTCTATTCTGCTGATAGCAGGCAGAAAATTTTATTTTTCTTCTCAACTTGATCAGCAAAAAAAATTGACACTCACCACTAAAATGTAGAGTTGTATTACTGTAACAAAGTGCTTGTGTATGCAGACATGTACAAATGTGCACCAGAAAAACCTATTGGGCATTGTTCTGTCTCTCTCTCCTGCAGCAGATGCTCAGTGCAATAAAAAAGGCTGTGAGCCAAAGAATCCTCCAAAAACTGTTTCTGAGTTCATGTAGGAGAAGCAGCTGGGGGTGTTTGGTGAGGTCTGGAACAGCTCATTTTGCTCCACGCTCTGCTTTTCGCTGCAGGCACCGAAGCCACAAGGATTATGGCTCTGACAGCTGCAGCCTTGCACAATCGTTTGGTTTCACCCAAGCAGAAATCAGTGCGTTGCAAAACTCCCAGCACAGTAACTCATTCATAGCAGTGTCAGCAGTGAGTGAGATTTTCTCGCCCAAGCATTACAGCAGGGTAATTGTGGGACACAAAGGAGTAAACAAATGCATCTCTTGCATATGGAGTCTTTGAGAACAAAAATCTTCTCCATCTGCCCCTTACTTGATGCTTTTTTTCCTCACCCCGGAGCACTTAGGTGTTTAAACCTTTGCTGTCCCAAACTTTTGGTTCACCAGTGCACAGGCACCTCTGGGATTTTCATCTGACAATGCTTTGGCTGAGGGTGGAGAGCAGAGAAGGCTGCAAACAAGAATCAATTAGAACAGAGAAATCACAGAAGACAGGGCTGCATGGGACACTGGGTGATCTTTGAGTCTGTCCTGTCTTGAAGGCAGGAGCAGTGTCCCACTGTTATTCTTCCTATGCAGTTGTTCCACCTGCTCCTACAGCCCCTGTCTTCCCCCAGCTTCTCCTGATGAACTATCCTAGAGCTTCTCCAGATTTACTCCTGGTAAATTTGTCTTCATCCAGAGCTGTCCTGGTATAATTTGAGCCAGTTATTTACCTTAGCCATGGAGGAACAATTACTTCTAGCTATTTTAAAATATTATAAGACGATGTTTTCCTTCAATCTTAACAGCTCACAATTAATGTTTTTTCCTCTGAAGTAATGCTTTCTAAATTGTTAATTGTAGTTTCTGTTCTTCTTTGGTGTCCAATTTTTCTTAAGCTTTTTTTGCATTGCAGTGCCCAAACTGGCAAAGCAGACCAGAAGAGTCATCTGTCTGGGGTAGCTGTTTTCTTTTGCAGTCAGGTAGCACTGATGATTCACAGTTCTTTCGTGCTGGAATTCAGCACCCAGATGCTTTCCCCAGAAGTGCTGCCTTCCCCAGAAGTGCTGCCTTCCCCAGACGTGCTGCCTTCCCCATGCTGTGTTTGTGGCCTCAGCTGACCCTGCCCGTGGGGAGAAGTGGTCACTTGTCCTTAATGCACTGCAGCCCATTGCTGCCGGGTTTTTTCATCTGTCAAGGGCAATTTAAGCAGTCATCCTGTCCCTCAGTACATTAGTACTCCTTCCCAATATGATGGCATGTGTAGAAGTAGCAAAATCATGCACCAGAGTTTCATCCAGAGCAGCAAAGTGCAGCAAATGCTCGTTTGTGCAAGAGCAGGATGCAGTCCTGGATGCAGGATCCTTCTGGGCAGCTCTCCTGTCCAGTGGCAACCACACCAGAGTTTGTCTGAGGACTTGTGCACCCACATAAAAGCTGTTTGAGGTGCTCAGAAAGCTTGCTAGCTCTGAGGCATGGGATACCACTGCTTTGCCAGGTGGCATGAGCCTGTAACTGAGGCTGGTTTGACATAGCTGCCTCTTGGCAAATCTGTATCAACCACTACTCTTTTTATTTTCCTGCAGCCTGCTTATTCTTTCTAGTGCTTTCCAGCAACTTTAATTGCACTGACTGGCACATAATTCCTCCTCTGGCATAAACTGATGGCTCCCCACTGGATTGTCAAGGGTTCCTGTGCTGACTGGCTGCCCAGAGCTCACCTTGCCACTGGCCACACTGGCTCAGAGCAATGGTGGCCACCAGCCACCCTGATGCCTGCAGGGTGGCCCTGCACCAGCAGCACCCATCTGCAGCTGCCCCACCCTGCCCGGCCCAGCCAGGGCACTGCTCTGGTCCCAGCACTCCGCCAGGCAGTGCCTGTCAGACACCACTGAAAAACACAAGTGGCTGCACCACTTGAGGCCTCTCAACTGGCCCAGGGGCTGCAAGGAACCAGGAGACCTCAGGGTGGGAACTCCATGTGGGTGCCAGGGCCCATGTCTGTGTCCATTTATGCCGCAGGAGCTTCCTCTGGAAGAAACTCCTGATCATTATCAGATTTTTAAAGGAAAAAGGTAAAACACATGAGATTATGCTCCTAAAACAGGGAAGTCTGTGTAGTTTAAAAGTGGGTTGCTGACTCAGGAGCCCTGGATTCAAACCTGCACCCTGCCACTGGCAGGCTGCTCTCAGCTCCAAAGCATCATGCACTGAAATCTGGGCAGCTGTCGTTTCCCATCTTGACCATGGCGGCTACAATCTCAAATCTGTGTGGCATTGTCCTGTCTCCTTCAGGCCTCTGCCCTGGACAGGGGCACAAAAAGAGGCTTTGTTGAGGTAACACCCACCTAAGCTGCTGCAGTATGAGCAGAGGTGTGAGGAGATCTTGGTAACACCACTGATAAATCTTTATTGGAGTCACTGGTAAACAGGAAGCTAATGAACAGTTTTACTATTTTTCTTAGGTTTTTTACGTTCTTTTGGTCTGATTTTCATAGCTATTCTTTTTTTGCTTACTTCATCTCAGGAAACACATTTTTTCTGCCACCTCTCACAGGAAATGTGCAAGATACCAAGTGCTGAAAACCTCAAGGTTTGCTCAGCCCTCTCTATGAGAGGTGATGAGTCAAAGGGCCTGGAAATGAGGGTGTCAGAATGTCTTTGGCAACAGCTGGAAGTGTAAGGGTCCAGCTTGCAATGATAAATATAATGCTAAAAGAGTTTGACAATGCAGAATGCCGACACACCCCTTTGTGCTGTGTTCAACCTGTGGGGGCTTTGCACCAATATCAGAGACGGAATTTCAAACGTTTCTGGTCAAGACATCCAGGGAAAAAGGTCTCCAGTGAGGTGTGGCACCAGGCTCTTGGGAATTCATTTTCCACACCAAAGACCCACCCTGCTGTCCACACCAGGCACATCCACCACCCGCACCACTGGAAAAAAGCAAAGCAAGCACAGCTGCTGTGCTGGATTTTGAGTGTTGGAGGAGAGGGATGGCCCTTGCACTCAGTGTCCAGGCACAGCACGAGCAAGCAGGGCAAACTGTTCTACTGTGTATCAGGTACCCCTGTCTTGTCTTAAGCTGAAGGCAGCAGTACAGGTACAAAACCTGCAGGGATCAGTGCTCACCACGTTTAAACTCTCTCTTGATCCTGCACGGTGCTGCTCAAGAGAACAAGCAAATAACCAAGTCCCTGCTGCTTACAAGGAGGCATGTCAAGGTTTCCCAGCAGCATCCTGGGGCTGCAAATGTGACTTTGGCTGACCATGCACTGAAAGAAAGGAGTTTGCTTTTTGCATTCACCTTTTACCTGCTCCTCACCACAGCAGTGAGGAAGATCCCTTAAGCTAGACAGGGTAAAACAGATTCTCACCACCTACACCATCCTCCTCTCCTGTGGGCTGGGGATGGACATTCACAGCCCAATGAAGATAATAGATATGGTCTAAAATGTTCAAAAAATAACAAATCCAGCAAGAAGCTGTGTAGCAGCATGGGTTGAATAAGAGAAGGACGAGTCACTTTCCGGTATGCAGATATGTGGGTCAGGTTTCCTTCTTGATATCAAACTGCAGCTTTATTTTTTTTCTGGTGTGGTTTCAAATGAGTGGGATAAAGTAGATGAACTTTTCCACTGCACAGTTAAAATCTCGTTTTTCCTTTTACAAAACACAATTTGGGGGTTTTTTTTGCTGACTCTTCTGATAAGATCAAATAATTCCAAGGACTAATAATTCAAGACATCTTACATTGTAAGTTGGTAGGTAGGAGAGTAAAAGGTCAAAAGTTTCATTAACCTTTTGAGGGTCTTTATGAGCAGGACTTAACTCAAGACAAGACTTAATTCATAAATAAGAAAAATGGTAATGTGTCCATATTTCTTGAACAGAGCAAAGGACATCAGAGAAATCCCAAAGTCAAGAGTTGAGTCACAGTACTTTAGGCACCCTTTGTAGAAAAAGAAACCTCTTGAATTAATCTCAAATAATGTTCAAAACAACAAAAAAAAAATAGCTCGGATGTTTAAGTTTCCTTAATCCAAAATTCTGTCTGCTTGCTTTACCTTTATTCGATCAAACATGTACAAAGTAAGTGATTCCAAACTTGGAAAACTCTTCTCAGTGTCAGCTTTCTTTAAAGGAGAGCCCAACATGCAGGTGGGGGCAGTCAGCACTTGGAAACCTCCACACCTCACTTTGTCAATGAGTTGCCATAAGATGGGTTAAAGTAAGCTTGTCTTTTTGACTCTTTAGAACTTTTATCAGCAAAATGGGTCTGAAGATGGAACAAACCAACCCTCGTTTGTTCCCACTGTGGCTTATTTCAGCTTGGAAAATTTAAAGCAAATTTAAAACAGAAGTTCTTCTCTGTAGCATAATAAAATAGATCCTCAGTCCAAGGCAACAAAGTGAAATCACATATTTTAAAAAATGCACAACATTTTGGGGTTTTCTTTGATCTTTAAAATGTGAATTGGTGTTGTGATAAGACATCAATCAGCAGCTGACCACATAAACCAAGGGAGGTTAACACTTAATGTAAATCCCAGTAAGGCATGATATTCAAGAGTATGAGCATGCTCCCATCATGATTTCACTTATGCTCTTGCTGTTTAGGTTGGTATAAAACACACCTCTTTGCACAAAAGAAGGCAGTGACTGCACAGGAAAATTACACATTGGTCTCCAGACCCACCTGTGACAAAATAGCATCATTATATCACTGGGATTGTTAAAAACTCAGCCCTGGGAATATCTGCAAATCTGACATCCAGTCTTGCTTTTAATACAAGGTTGTTTTTTAGTTAATCTTATGTCTAGAATCCTAAGCTATGGTCTGTCTTAAGGAGCTGGTGGCTAGCAAGATCACACAAATGGCCTTCAGGTGTTACACAACGCTATCAGAAACAGCATTCAGTACCCTCCATCCTGCTGATCCCAAGGGTGTTTGGTGATCCTCCAAGAAACTCTTTGGGGAAAAAAAATTCACACAACTAATACAAAAATAACGGAGGAACCTTGAAAGGATTTGGGATTCAGAGAAGCTGGTCTAGCAAAAGAGCCATAACTCCAGTTAGCATAGCTCCAGCTTCAGCGTGGCTATGCATTCCAAGGGGCACAGCAAGGAGTTCTCCCTGCTCTGTCTGAAAATCAATCTTATTCAAAAAGCTAGGGTGGTTTTGTTTCTTCCAGGAAATAAGAAGTTTTCAGGAGCATCAGCAAAGAGACTGCCTCACTGTGCGATGCAGGGCTGAGCCACAGGCTCTGGGGAAGAAGCAGCTGGGCAGGCAGCTGCTTCCTACTGCTGCCATGACATCCCACTGTGACTCCTTCGTGGCCACTGAGTACACATTGCACTGCAAGCAGGAGGTTTACCTGTGGTGTGACAACAGAGGGCAGGGAATTGCTGCATGCAGAGAGAAAATCCTGCCTGCCATAAAAAGCAGCCAACTCTGCTGGCAGTGAGGGACACACAGGTCTTACACTTCATTTGAAGTGTTTTCAGAGAACTACACAGGAGAGAAAAGATCAGCCCTTTGGCCATCACCAAAGGGTGAACACACGGCTGAAAACCTGAGCTGAAAGCATCACCAGCATGCTTATGTTTCACATCCTGGCACAGGCACTGTAGGGACTGGATTACCAAAGGTGAGAAGGCGCTGCAGAGCTGACAGATGCACCAACTTATACAGAGCCATGGGTGCAAAAATACAGGGATCAGCCAGGGAAGAAGTGACCAATTTTCAACATAGCCTCTTCCAAGAAAGTGCAAAGGCAGCTGCAGCAGCAGCAATTAGGCTTCCCAGAGTCCAAAAAAACAAGAGGCGCATCAGAAAGAGAACAGGCTGTCCTAAAGATAAAATACCTCCACTGGTCAGCCCCCTTGTAGCAAAGTGCCAGGGTTTGGGAAAGTTTTCTTCAGTGCAGGTAGGAGAAGCAAATTCCCATGCCTTTGATCATTACCTACCTCTGGCTTTGCTTCAGTGCCTTCCTCCTTCTCCTCCTCGTCCGACAGCGTGTGCTCCAGCAGGACCTGTGCAGGAGCCCGTGCGGGAGCTGCTTTCAGTGCTGGGGAGTGCTCAGCAGCTGCTGGCTCCTGAGGCTGTAGGGATGCCCAGATGGAGCTGAAAGCTGGCATGGGGACAGCACTGGCTGCCTTTGGGCATTTAGGTTCCCCCCCTAAGCAAATAGTCAGACATAGTCCAGTTTTCTGGAAAGAGTGTTTCTGTATGTTTCAATATATGTGAGCTGTTGTCTCCCTGACGGCTGCAGCTGTTACCCAGCTTCTCTGTCTCTAATTGTGAATGTGGTCCTAGAGTGCCTACAGATTTCACGGTACTTGATTAAAACGGGCAAAATGCTCCAATGTTGGAGCAATGCCGGAGCAGGAAGCACGGTGTGAGTTCCTCAGTTCAGACAGCTGCATGTTAGGTGTTTCCACACCTGCATAACTGCTTTCCCTGTGTCCCATCTATTCGAGTAGCCTCTCATCTCTGCTGGACCCCACCACAGGACATCAGGGGCAGCCTCAAGCCCAGGATGGCAAGGGCTATACAGGCACCAAGGGAAGAGCCAAAGGAGGAATACAGACAGATGTATGGCACCTGTTCTGGGGCTCACCAGCCTATGGCAAAATGCATCCTGGTGCTGCCTCTGCTGTCCACAGCCCTCCAGCAAGGGATGTCTCCACTACACAGTTGACAGTCCATTGAGTGCAGCTCTTCCTGTGCCACCCCTGACTCCTGCATGCAGCTCGTTGTCTGCCTTCACTAGCACGGATTCAGCAATGGAGCACAAGCATGTGGCATGCTGAGGGGAGATCTAGGGAGGCCACAGGCAGCCAGGGACAGGGCAGAATAGTCTGTGCAGCACTGAGAAGGAAAGAGAAATCAGGCAATGAGGATGAACATCTTTCCAAACTTCTTTTTTTTGTGCCCTCAGATACGCCAGTGTCTCTTCATCTTCTGCTGCACCACACTGACCTGAGGAATCAAGCTCTGCTGCCTGCATTGCCAGCTGGGTGTGGAGCTGTCCTTCTGCAACTGGCTAACCCTTAACTTTACATGCTGTAAGCAGAGAGCAGGATCTGTGCCCCCAGCTCGTGGTTGGTTCCCCTTTGTGCAAAGCCAGTTTGGCTGCATGCCCCAGCTTCCACTTTTGGCATGGCAGCTGTGCAGATGTCTGGCTCTGCAGAGCTGGGGACAGGACTCCCACAAGCCTTCTGCTCTGCTACCAGCTTTTGTCAGTTCCTCCTCACATGCCCTCCAGAAAACAGGGCCAAACCCCCAAAACACACACACACATTCTTCCATTGTCCTGTAGCTCTCCAAATCTATGTGGACAGTACTGTGAAGATCAGATCTGCTTATCAGAGGAGAGGGAGCCTGAGCCAGGTCACGGTAGCCAAGGGTGCAGGCAATCCTGTAAGCAACCAAACTCCCCCCAAACACCTTAGACCCCGATTGCCATCGTGGGGCTGTTTGTGTTGTGCCACACAGTGCAACAAGGAGCAGAGGTTGCAAAACAACTTGCGGGAAAAAGAGGACCAGAGCTAAAATTGCAAGGGGAGCACTGGGAAGACGAAGATGCATGAAGGTCCAGATTGTCCCTGCCTAGATTTTCCCTGCCTGGTTTTAGTTTTTCAAGGGTAAAATTAAGAATAAATATTTCTAATCATTATGATGGCTCCAATTCTACAGCAGAATGCCAGTTCACCCTTGCATGTTTTTCTTCCCTTTTCATATTTCATTTTTCCCAATGCAGCTCAGCAGGACAGTAACCCACATGGCCAAATTTAGTCCCACAAGTGCAGTTCCACTGACCACAGCAGTGTTACTGCACAAAGCACTGGCTGAAGATCTCCAGTGGTGTTTCATATTGACTTCGGTAAAAGTGCAGGAAGTAAACAAAAATGTACCAGTCCCTGCTCCAGAAACATGTAGTGATGCTTTGACTAAGTTTCTAAAAAGATGAGTACGGTGTTTGGTCTTGAAGACAGTTTCAAAGCAGGTTTTAGAGAAACCTCCATACAAAAGGTTCTACTCAAGCTGACATAAATGTGGCTAATATTAATTTCACTTGCTTTGATGGGAGAAAGGCACGAAGCTGGTGCAGAATTACATAACGAGACATAACTACACTTAAACTGAGATTTCATTTGCATGGTTTTGTATTGCTTTAGCTAGATCAGCTCATGAACATCAATTTTGTGCATGGTCAAACAAAGCTTCATAACTTCTTTTCCCAGCAGCTCAAATGCCTCTCTCCCTGTGCTAAAGCAACAAAGTGGGGTGCTCAGTCATTGCTGGCAAAGGTAGGCACTAGTTTTAAACTCACTTTCCTTTAAACCTCTTTAATCTGTGCCACCTGACTTTTGCACAGCTGCATCAGCGGTGTGAGCATATATTTCATCTCATCAGGGGATGGAAAACCTGCCCTAGGGTTGGCCAAGACCAGTCTGTGGAGTGTTGCAGAAGATGTTTTGGTGATTTTTTGTTCAGGAAACTTTGTTTTTGGCTTTATTTTTGGCTGGCTTTTTGTAGCAGGAGATGTAAACCTGCTGCCATTTTAAGGAATTTTTCAAGCTTGCTCACTCTTTGCCTCAGTTATACTGGGATTGAGAAGTCTGATTTTAGTAGGAGAGGTCCCTGACTCCCTCATGGGGTTAATGCTTTCCTGCCACACTTTCCTCAGCTCTGGAGTGGAAATAAACTCAGAACTTTAGCAAGCATGTTTTCTTTAAAGTGTTCCTTTGCCATTTGAGGTAGAGAGATATTAAAAAAGCTGCACTCAGGTAAACCACTTCCACAATTAGTCATATTTCATTTTCCAGGTATCAGAAGATCTCCACACTAAGCTGTAGAGCACTTCAGGAAAACCAGTACAGTCAAATCTGTCATTTACAGTGGCACAGGCAGTGTTTCCCCATCTTTTTTTGCCCATATTTAAATTTCTAAATTTCCTTTACATCTGATAAGGATATACAAGCCAAGGTGCAAGTTTTGTTACTTTCCCTCATCCATCATTAAAAAAAATGATAGATATTGCTCTTTCAGCATAAAAGAACACAGTTATACCCTGCTGCTCAGACACCTCCAGAGACAGACCTATAAAATCCTAGATGAAGGGTTGAAACAAAGATATTTTAATTTCAAATAGTATTTTGTCTGCATTACAAATTCAGATCTGCCACTAGAGGTAACTAGAAGTTCACATCAAGTATTTAATCAGTTTTTCTAATCTCTCCTTCTGTTGAACTCCATTTGACTGTAGCACGCTCATTTACTTGTTACCTTGGAAGTACCACTGAAGCCAAGGGACTGTCCTTACAGTCTTAATGACCGTAGTTCTGATATAATCCTTTTGTCTCTTTCTGCCGTTTTCTGCATGCTTCTATCACCTGCCTTCTGGAGCTGTTTAAGAACATTTTAAGGAATAATTTAAGAATATGTTTAATAATTGTAAAGAATGTCTTAATAATAATTTCGGGTGTTTTTATTAGAAAAATTGAAGAGTATTTTAAGAATTTTAGTGTTAATCAGCACCATGGATACACCCAGGCTGAAGCAAAGATAGGACAAAGTATCAGGATATCTTTGAGAAAAGGAACATTGAAACCTATTAACCATGTTATCGCATTATGGGATTTTTATCAGACAAAATCTGGAAGTGGCTGTTGGTGGGGGAACTGTGATGAAAAACATGCTGTATTCTTATTTAAAATTCAAGGAAAAACACAACATTTTTGCCCATCAGACTTGTGCATATGGTGCCTCTTATATGAGACTCCTCTTTGGAAACACTGTGAAGCTTCTAGGAACAATTTGTCATTCTTCTTGCCCGGGGTGAGCTGGGGACCAGGACAGTGAGGCTCAAGGATGCATGGCCTGGATGCTGGAGCAAGGCCACCTTGCACCTCCCCTCCCATGGGACCAGAGTGGTCTTAACCTGCTCTAAGAAGGGGTCCCTGCCCTGGAGAGGTGCCAGTCCAGCCTGGCAAGCAGAGGCGATGAGGCAGCTCCCAGCCTGAGCCAGAGGCATCTGCCACTGCCCAGCCACAGCTGTGCCCTGTGCACGCTCAAGTCATTTCCAACAGCCTTTGGGAAGTGGGGAGCATTTAGTGAACAGCTTCAGCTGGAAAATAGAAATGTTATGAAAAGTTGACATCCAAGACTTCATCTTCTAAATGCAACTCTTGCCTTTTTCTGTTCTTGTGGTTTTTCTTGAAAATGTTGCTTGCACTTTTAGAAACAAGAAAACCTCTGGGTAATTAGAATGCCCTTCTGCCTCCCCTCATGAAATATTTGGACCCAAACGGGTGTTTTTCTTACTTTTTCATAAGAAAAAAACTCAAATATTTCATTCCCAGTGTATTTGAAAATACACTATTACTGCCGAGGTTTTAGTCTGGCTTCACAAACTGAACTATAAATTATCCATGTATAGCATGTGGTGCTTAGAGTCACTCGTGGCCAGAAGAGATTTGGCCATCTGGGGAAAACCACAGATACCAGAAACATCCCAGCCACAGAGGGAGAAGATGAGGCAGCAACAAGACAGACAGCTCCAGGCTGCTGTGATGGAGTTCCAGACTGGATGGGAGATGAAGTCCAGCAGAGGCTCACTAAGAGTGACTGAGAGGAGTAGGGGAGTGGAGAGGGAGACAAAAGATCTTGTCCTAACAACATTGCTGGATAGCACACCACCAGCACTCCAGTGCTCTGCAAACAGCACAGGGCACCTGGAGTCACCTGCAACCACATGCAAGACCTCATCAAATCTGGCTTCTCAGGAGTTCTGCTTATCAGTGCGTGATGTAGGTGTGAGTCTATTTGCCTGCTGAAAATCAGATGTTCATTTAATCCATCCTCTGGATGAGAGCTATATCTGTCAGGTCCCTTACCAGGGATGTCTGTCTGCTGAGGGAAGGCAGGAATTATTACCCTGTTCAAGCATGCCATCTATAGCTAACCACAGCCAATGCACACAGCCCACACTCTGCTTCCCTCTGCAGTCACTGCAGGAACAACACGTCTGGAGCTCATGCCTAATCTGCCAGTCCTGATGCAAAAACCAGACAAATCTCAACAGCTTCACTTATAAAAAACCCCATAATACCTATGAATATGCAGTCAAACTTAAACAGACACAGCCCCTTAACCTGGATAGAGAAGCACAGTGCTGCTGCTGAAAGGCATGAGCAGGGTGGGCTGCTGCCAAGCAGGATGGCTACCAAATAAAACATCCCAATAATCATTCTGGATCTTAGGGTGTCTCCCACAACGCGCATGTGCTCTGGGGAACTATGTTATACCTGAAACCCTAGAATCATAAAATGGTTTGAGGTCAAAAGACCGTATAGTTCCAACCCCCATTCCATGGACAGGCACACCTCCCAATAGACCAAGCTGCTCACAGCCTCATCCAGCCTGGCCTTGAGCACTGCCAGGTATGGGGCATCCGTAGCTTCTCTGGACACGTTGTTTCAGTGCCTCAACCTCCCCATAGTGAAGAATTTCCTCCTAATAGCTGAGCCAGCCAGATTTTACCTGCAGCAGCAGGTTGTATCTTTCGCTTGGAACAAGAGATATTGGTGGGAAAAGCAACAATGGGTGCATGAAGCTGAAATATTTGACATCTCAATCAGAGAAGAAAACATGAAAGGGAAGGACTCACTGAGGCTCCTCTACCAACAGACAAGCTCTTCAAGCATCTTGGTTTTTCTTTTTGTGTCATGTCTGGTCTTACAAAACCTCCTTCTGCAAACCTCACTTTGCTCACATCAACCACAGAGTGCTACTGCCAATTTTATTCACCATTGGTGGCAGCATCTTGCATAGGGCTCAGCAGAAATTGGTCTTTTTGGTGCTGTGGGAAATTCCAAAGTAAGGGAGAATTGCATTTTGTATCAGGAAAAGAAGAGGTAGTTTGTGACAAAAAGGAACAAAACACAGACATTACTCTGAAATGCAGGTTTCAATTTTGGTTGAGATAGGTATGCACATTTGGAGCTGGGGCTTCCACTTCCAGTGATCTCTGAAATTCAGAGCTGAACATGGAATTTCTTGGTGCAGGGTCCTGATCCTGGTTAGGGCAGAGTTACACAAGAACTGACACAAAGCTCAGGATCAGTTCACGAAGTCTGCTTGCTGCATTTCACACAGCCATGACTACACAGGGCTTTGGCTACCCCTTCCAAGACAGACAGGATGCTGCAGACTCCAAGGACCAAGTGCTGTGCATTGATCACATCCTTTGTGTTTGGCTGCCTCTTTCCCAGTGAAGAAGCAGCCCCAGCAGTCACACCAAGTGGTTTCACAAATGTGGGCTTGATTCCACTGTACTGCACAGCCCTGCAAGCACCTGCTGGAAGATCAGGGCTGAAGGTTTGCTCTTTGCACCTCAATCAGCTTAGCTGCTGGAGAAAAGGTACTGACATGTACAAAAGTAACTCTGGTCACTTGGGGTGGTGGTTAAAATACATAGAAAAATTCAAGAGTCTTGTCTCTGAATCTTAAGAGATCTGCAGGGGAACTTGAAAGCCTGGTGCTCCCTGGCACTGAGACACCATGGGGCTGCTTCTTTGGACTGGGAGGGGATAGGTGGATCACATCCCAGTTTTGAAGAAGGAAATGTGTTTGTCAATTCTATGTCCTGTGTGGATTCATCACGTCATTAGTGATTAACTAGCCTGAATTTCCTTATCATCCACAAATGTATTTAAAGTCTGTTTTAAATAAGGAATAATTTGAAAAAGGAAAGTGTCCAAGGAGACCATTTTTCTAGATTATTTCATCTTTATGCAGGTCTGGAGACTCTTGCTAACAGCTCCTAATTGCATTACTGCCTTCAGCTTCTTGCCTTTTTGTTTTCTGCCCTTTAATTTGTGGGAAGAAGCTGCCCACAATTCCCAGCTCACAAACTTGATTTTCCTTGAAAGACACTACAGTGGTTGTTTAATGTGGTTTGAACATAATAACACTAAAGAAGAAGAATATGCCTCTGCCAGGTGGATTGAACAGGACAAGTGCCCTGAGTGACTGGAGCTATCTTGGGGTAAGTGTAGCACAATCTAGGAGCTGAGGAACAGTTTTGGGGAGAGCATGCCAGCCCTTGCTACATAAAGTATTGTTTGCCCTCACTGCACTTACCACAAGATCTTGCCAAAGGACAGATGGCCAGAGATGTTATGAAATGGCTCAGGAACTGGAATATTAAGATTTTGTCTCGGTTCACGAATGCTTGACACACAGAGCCCCTGATGTTACTCCCTTCTGGGGAATGTGGGCTACAGCTGACTTTCTGCTAAAGAGCCCCTTTTTCTGGGTGGACTTGCTGCTACTGCCCACCTGCTTGCTCATACTCTGGTGTTGAAATATGTGTGTACAGGCAACATGGCATGGCTGATGGGAGTGTGCAGATGTCTTCTGCAAAGTGGCATAGCACTTTGAGATGCCTCTTGTAACAACAGTGAATCTTCAATATAAACAAATGAGCAAAATGCTAGAGAAAATGATGTGGGAGTGTGAGACCAGCCCAGGTCTAGCAGGATCTTAAGAATTTCTGAGCTCAGACTGAATGTTTCAGCCAGCAGTATTTCAGCCCAAACCTTTGAAAAGAACAGCTGTGCCCACAGGGGTAGCCAAATGAAAGGATTTCTCTGAAAAGCCTATTGAGAGGAAAGCATGCACTGACTCTGTCTGCCAGGAGATGGATTTCACCTAGTGGCACAGGCCAAATGCAGTCTGGGGCTATCTGAACTGCAGCCACTGCAGGATCAGTTTGAGGAGTCCTTGCTGCTGCAGTTGTTCTGGGGGAGCTAGAGGAAGACATTTGAAGAGATGCACCATGCCTGGGCTGTGCCTCTAGCCTGTGAGCAGGCGCGGCACATCAGAAGGAAGTGCTGGGGTTTGGGGAAGTAGGGACTAAAACAGGACAGGAATGTTCTCGGTTGTGGTCAATTGTTTCTGGTGCAAGCTATTAATTGCCTCATTGTTAACGTAAACAGCGCTCTGAATGTACTATGTTTTGGGGTTGTTTTAACAAATGTGATTTATTTTGCTTTGACTCATCAGACAAAGAGTGCTGGGAAACTGGCTATGCTCTGGAAATGTCCTTGCACAAGGAAATTCCTCCAACTCTGTCTTCTGTAGAAAATGTAATGTTAATTATGAAAAGCTTTGTTTTCCCCAGTCAGTTCTGTTTTCCCAAATTCTAACTGAGCCACCCCCTCTTTGAGCTACTTCCTGACAACCATTTGATATGCCTTCAGGTTTTCAACCCAATAAAGCCCCAGGCCATTCTCCCTTGCAATCTTTTGCTTCTCCCTTGCAATTTCTTTTTTTTTTTTTTTTTAAGCTGTTGTGGTTCTGACTACCCTGAATCCTTCATCTCTTTTCTCTGATTCCAAATTTAACCCAAAGAACAGCCCCAGCCTTTGGTTCTCTCCAGAAGTAGATGGCCACCAGGGGCAAAGAGAACATATATATACTATATATATATGCAATCTGTATATAATCTTCTCCAAAACTCACAGGAAATGAGTGGTCAGTGGTGAGCAGAGCGGTTTCTTTTGTCTTCCTTTATTGTTTCATCTGGTTTTCTATCATCACCCTCTTCACAGGCTCCAATGCAGAGTGGCAATTTTGGGAGCCAAGTAACTCAGATGGGTGGCAGCAGAGGGGGCAGCAGAACAGCAGTGAGATGTGCTCTGATGTCCTGTACCTCCATGGCAGTGGCAGCACTTCAGGTCTGCAGTGTTAAGAGATCTGTGCCAAAGATTGCCCCATCCAAGCCTCTGTCAGAACACAGAGCAGCTGCCACTCTGAGAAAAAGCAGACACACAGAGCAGCCAACAGATTTGTTCTGGTGACAGGCAAATGCCATACTGTGACTTGCCTCATGTTGAAGCACACTATCCCTCTGGGCACAAGAGGCTGCTTGTAAATCACTTTTTAGTCTTCATGAGAGCTGCAGCATGTCTATTCAAGAGAGCAGGTAGCAATTCACACCAGCAGAGGAGGGACCATCATACAGCCAGTGGAGAGAGGCATACAGAGGTACTTCATACATTGACCTGGCTGCAGCCCTTTGTTCTTCAGTCTTGCTTTTGCATCCACATGAAAAGGCTGCCTCAGTGAGTTCCACACCGGGAGAAGCATGCAAAGGCTCCCAGTCTGGCCAGGGCAGTCCATGGGAGCAGTGAAGGCACACAGGGTGCTACCCAGCTGGGTCTGGGTGCCAAGGAGCCATCCAGGATCAAGGTAGGGAATAGCTGATGCCAGCGAGTACAAGTGGGGTGAATAAGGCAAACTGTTCCATCTCACCCCCCAGAATGTATGGTTCATCCCACACCTGTAACCCTCCCCTGAAACATTGTGTCTGTGACCCCATTGGCCCAAGCCTTGTTCCAGCCCACCCTGAAGCCCCTGATAAGGGGTCTCTGAGGGGCCAAACGCCCTCTTAGATCTTCCCCTCTCTTGGAACTTCCCCTCTCTTGGAACTCCTTGTCTCTCCCCTACCCCATCCCCTCAGGCCTTGCCACGTGCTGCGTCTGGCAGCTCCAAGCAAGACCTTTCACCATCCCTAATAAACCTGATATTCTAAGAGCAGCCTTCAGAGATCTCTCGTCTCCATTCATCAAAACCGTCCTGGAGCCCCAGTATTCCCTACAGAGGGGACCTACAGGGAAGCCAGAGAGGGGCTCTTCATCGGGAGCTGCAGTGGTAGGACAAGGAGTTGAGCAACATGGCCTAGTGGGAGGTCTGTCCCAGCCCGAGGAAGGAGGTTTGGGACTAGATTATCTTTAAGGTCCCTTCCAACCCCTTAACATTCTATGATTCTATGTTGTTTACTTCCTTACACTATGCCCAGCCTTTCACTTTGTGCAAGAATGGCTCAGTGGGTAGGATTTTCTCTCTTCTCCCTTGGCTAAAGCCTTGCAAGCCTCTGGGAGTTCAGCATCAGAATGGCTTCATGAGTGGGAATGGTCTGATACAAGTGAGCCCATTTGATAGTCAATAACAACAGATTGTGCCTGCACTGCCAGGGATGAGGACAGACTCTGTGACAGAGCTGGACTCCTTGCAGTGACACTGCTCATCCATCTTTCCAGAAAATATACCTCCCTCTGCCTGCACAGACAGATGCTGATGCTGCCTCTCATTATCACCCCCCAGGCCACATCCCAGGCCTGCAGTCAGGTGTCGCACTACAACACAAAATAATTCGCGCATTCACTTAAGATGCAAAAGAAGGAAAAGGAAGGGAACTTTATTTCTGACTTCGCAATATATAAAATTGTAAAAATGGTAGTGGATTGGAGGATGAAATTATCAACTCTCCAACCACACTGATCAAACTAACAGTCCATTAATTTTTTCTTCTCACAAAGAAGAATGTCAAACAATCATTATTTACATTAACATGCATGAACAACTCCAGTGAAAATATGTAAACATCAGAAAGCATAAAAAACTTTTAAAGGAACTTTAAAACTTTTAAAAGAACAAGGCAACAGTCAGGAGCCTCAGGAGCAGGGCAATACCCCCTTGTACACACTGGTCCCATCAATGGCTATCAGCACAGTTTCCATCTGTTTCATCAATGGGCCCAGCAGGAACACTGGAAATCTCACCCAAAATGTCAGACACAAATTCTTTAGACATATTGGCTTATAATCCTCTTGGGGGGGAAAGAAAGGGTAATATAGCTTAAATACACCAGTAGAATGGAATTTTGTGGAAAAATACATACCTATTCTTCATGTCGTCTCTGAGCCATAAAAATAAGTTCATGAACTTTTTGTGAAGCACTGAATTTTGCTAAGGTTTAGAGAAAAACATGAGGTTATTTCTTCCAAAACTGTGATGTGCTCCTTTGTCTTAAAAATGGTCTTTGTTTTTTGCCTATAAGAATCTGTGAGGGAATAGAGTCAGCTTCTTTACACACATTTTACTTAAGAGACTCCTTATTCAGCTCTAAGATTGCTATTTAAATACAGTGCAGTGGCTGGTGAGATGTCTCAAGGAGAGCCCTATTTTCCAGTATATCGTCAGGAGGATATGTGTACATCTGCACACAGAGACATGGAGGGGGTCAACATTTTGTTGGCAGCAGAAACCTGAAGATATGTTCTGCTTTAGCAAGAAAAATAAGAAGTGGTTTTGCTTGGTTTCGACTGCCAAGAAACACAGCTACTAAGAAACAAAGTGATGCTCTTTTTCATAGCCAAATAATGGAGCATTTATGTCCTCTATGGAGCAGATGGGAAAGTGGTGTCCCATGTCACTGCTGCCTGGAAAAGAGAAATGGGCTGGTGTTCTGGGCCTGGCAGGAGTGCTGCTATTAAGAAAAATCAGAATTACATATCAGACACAGAGATCGATGCAAGTTCTTTTCTTGCAAAAAATGCATTCAAACTTGCACTCGTCTACACTGTAGAAACAAATTGACAATTTCGCCACTCAAAAAATCTCCGAAAGCTCCTGTTTTCTGTTTCCTCACAGCCAATTATTACCAAAAGAACTACTTGTTATCATCCTGCAGAACTGCTTACTCATCTCATCCCTGCATGAATGACCAAGAAAGACATGGCCAAACCCTGCTTGGCTGCAAGCAGGGAGAGACGTTCTCCTTTGTACCATCCTGCAAAAACAAGGGGCTGGATTTCTCCTTGCTCTTGCCCTAGGGGAGAATAGAGAATACCCAGAGCTGCAATCCTGTTGGCACAAAGCCTGTTGTAGGAAACCACAGGCAGGATACCAACCACCTCCACTTCCACACAAACCTCTTTGGCCAAGGTTGCTCCTGCCTGTGCTCTGTTGGACAGCTGCTGTCCAGCTGCTGCCCAGCTGCCAGCACCACATCCTTTCTGACCAGCCCTAGCACAATGAAACCGCCAATTTGCCAATGGTAGACTGAATCCTCTCACCCAGATCATCAATAAAGATATTAAATAGGACTGGGTCCAACACAGGTCCCTGGGGGACACCACTAGTGACTGGATGTGGCACCATTCATCATGACTCCCTGGGCCTGCCCATCCAGCCAGTTCTTAACACAGCAAAGAGTGCTACTGTCCAAGCCTTGGGCTGCCAACTTATTATGGAAATTTGAACTCAAATGTGTGTTTCAGGATGGGTTCCAGACTCTTCATTTGGGATGTTGCTGCTTCCATAGACTGTGGTTATCCCAGGGCTGATGGCAGGACTGAGAGGCAGAGCTCAGGAGGAACAGGAGGCCACCAAGATTCCAGGTTCACTGTGAGTGTTGTACATGCCTTGTGAAACCCATGGGGCAAAAGTGGGAGCATTGGTCTCAGAGAATGATCCCAACCCAACAATGTTTTGCTTTAAAAATAGGATAAGAGATTC
Organism: Taeniopygia guttata; assembly: GCF_048771995.1. Classification (NCBI taxonomy): domain Eukaryota; kingdom Metazoa; phylum Chordata; class Aves; order Passeriformes; family Estrildidae; genus Taeniopygia; species Taeniopygia guttata. Next base: position 44,046,668 of record NC_133026.1, read on the forward strand.
CTTGCCTCTTGAGGCTCTACAAAACTGAATTGGACAAGGGAATTCTTACTGTCTTTTCACTTTACCTTGATCTTTTGCTTTATCCATGTCCTAGAAGAGTTTGCTACTATGCGCAGATTTCCTCTAAGGAAGACAAAAAGTTAATCCACCAGCACAGACTGCACTATCCAGAGTACACTTGTGCTTTGGACCAAGTCTATCTGCCAGTCATGACTTCCAGGACTTCCCCTATCCTTCTCCTACCTGTGACTCCAAGGCTGTGCTCCAAGACAGATACCAGTGATAGTTAGGGAAGGAGAAATGTTATCTATTGTGTTTTAATTTCCTTAAATTAAATGGCTGATCCATAAACCTTTCTGAAAAACTAAAGTCTTTTCTTGCCAGAAAAGGTCACCTGTGGGATTTTTTCTTCCTATCTCAATCTGGAACAAGAGATTGGCTAAGGAAGCAGCTACCAGATAAATTTAGTTTAGGGGAACAGAAATTTATTTTACGTGTCAATGTTTGTTGCCAGTGTAAACCAGTCTGCAAAAATATTCAATTGTTTTTTTCCCTGAGAAACATGGAGAACAAGCTGTGAAGTCCAGAGGCTTTATGAATTAAGTGAATAAAAAATGCCATCAGTGCATGCCTTATGATAGGGGGCTTCTCTCTACTGTCCTCCCCTTGTCTTTTCCAATTAAGACGAGATTAACCTCAGCTTGTCTGTATAAATGCCAGGAATCTTCTTAAAGTGGGCTGTCTCAGCTACCTCTGCCTGGGGAGGAAGTAGAGCACAGAGTGGGGGCTGATGTGGCTCCTGCCAGTGGCTTCTCTCTCCCTCCACTGACTGCAAAGTGAGCAGACAGCTTCTCCCACCCGCTCTTTCAAATGCTCAGTTTGAAAATGAAAGAAACTGATGAATAATATGTACCTTCAGCTAACAGAAGTCAAACTGAATTTTTAGAGAAAAAGAAAATTGAACTGGATAGCACTCATAGTATTGTTTCCCCATTTCTGTATTAGAATGTTTTTTTAATATGATGCCCCAAGGCAAAGCAAAGTCTTGCTAGAAAATGAAGGCTTCTGGAGAAGCAGTTTTTCTGGACAAGAGTAAAATGAATGTTGAATGCCTTGCTGAGTGCTCTTCAGAAGGACAGGAATGACTTTAAACTGTATGATGTGTTTTTCCTCTATTACTGTTTGTCCTGACAACTAAAACTAAGGTAATTTCCACTTTTCAACCAACTTCTGCTCTCACTTGTACCATTACATATACATTGAAAACAGTTGCATGATTTGTATTTCTTGTGTGACACTGACATATTTTTTACCTGTTGACCCAATCACATCATTTATCTCTTTTGCATATATCTTAACTGAAAATCAATACACAGCTTTTCTTATTTGTAGAGTTGAAATGGGGAAGATAAAACACAGTAGAACAAAAATACAGGTTTTGATTTAAGGTGTTTTGAGGTAAAAAGAAAAATATCTAAGTGCCTTAGGTTCCTGCAGGGTTCTCCTTACCATGACTGACCTGAGAGAGGGCTTCTCAGCTGGTACAAACATAATAACAAAGCATATATTCCTGATCATCCATCCACAAGGTCTGATGCTTTGTCAGCTAGAGCCTCCATCTGTAATTCCATGGAGCCTGCACCAGGTAAGATGGCATATGATGAATTAGCTTGTTTTGTGAAATGTGGCATTATTCAAGAGCAAACTTTGCAGCATTAAAAATCAACAAGAAACAAGTTACCTCAAAGAAGCATTTTCCTACATTCTCTGGAAATGCTGGACACAAAATCAGAGAGGGGACACATGTCCCCATGTAACCAAGCATTCCTCTGGTTCCTCCCAAAGTGCAAGACAGAGCCTTTTGAGTCAGGTAGGTAAGGTGCCAAGGCATATGGAAATTTGGAGATGGAAATAGCAAGAGTTCCTAACAGGGTTTCCAATCACAGCTGTCTGCCAGCATGAATCAAGTGCCTGCATACTCAGCATCAGTGTCCTTGGGGAAGATGGAGAAAAATAGAGACTGTTTGGACTGCAGAAATTATTTACCATCTTCTATCATCTGAACTGTGAAGAAAATAGATGTGTTGGTACACTTCTTTATTTTGGCAGTTAACTATTATCTGACATAATCTCAAAACACCTTTGTAAAATGGTGCTTTCTGTCTTGCAAGTATTGCTTAGCTCCTGACATCAAGCAGGAGGGTGAGCAAAGCTCCCCAGCAGATACCTGCTCTCTAACCACTCTAACCACTGCCTAGCCTGCAGCAAGGTTGTGAAGAGCAGAATGGCGTGATGTGATGAGGGACAGGACATGTGCAGGTCAGAATACTTCCCAGGCAGAGGCAGTGACCAGGGCTGAGGTCTTTGTGAGAAGGTTCCTGTGTCAGGGGCAACAGCAATTGTGCTGTGATCAGGAGCAGCCCAGGAGCAGCCCTGCTGGCTCTCTGGCTCCTGGCCTGCAGGCACACCTGCCCTGGGGCTTGCTGTCACTGAGTGCTCAGCACAAAAGGAGAGAGTAAGTGGTGAAGACACAGGTTAGTACTGTTGTCTCATCCCTGGAGAACCTTGATAACCCACAAAGAGGCTTCTCTGCTCCCTTAGGACAGCTGCTAAAGAGCAGCATACCCCAGCCTGAGCTGAAATAGGACACAGTGATGGTCAGGACCTCAATCTAAACTATTCATTGTTTAAGTGTTGTCTATACTGTCTTGTAAAACCCGAAAGGATGACTGCGTTTGCAAGGACTTGCCCTGCACACCTGAAAACTGCAGCATTGTACAAACAAACATCTTTCCAGTTAGAATTGTGACTCTCGTGGTAAATGTTCCAGGGCCACTTGCTGTCACAGTACTGAATCCTACACATCCCTTGCCTCCAAAACTCGCTGATCACAACCCACTGGACAGATGATCCCTATCCTGTGCTACCTGTGTCATGTTCTGGCTGACCTGAACCACCTACCCCCACGGATTAAATTCTGGCAGCCAGGAGTGTTCCCTGACATGTTTTCCTGGTGTAGACATAGCTTTCCTGTCCTCCAAAGGCAGCATGTCTTTGTCTGGCTGTAGCAGGCAGATTCTGCTTTCAATTATTAAAAAAGGAAAATGTCACAATTTTGGCCTGAGCTATGGCGTTTCTTTGTTGCTACTGTACTTTGAAGGATCTCGGTGGCAGGTCTCTCACTGGCTTCAGTCAAAACAGGATCCAAACATGGTGATGCAGATAAGCCTTTTTTGAGGATACAGTGTATTTAGACTTTAAATCATTGATCAGAGGTATGACTGATTTTTCTGTGCCTATTTTTAAGCTTAATTTCATAAAGAAATTAGGCTACTGTGACCTGATTGTATGCCATCTTCCCAGTCCCACTAACTTTTGATCCTGTTGGCCAGTTTCAACTCACCATCCACTTGGGATTAAATTCCTGCCTGAATAAAGACAGAGAGGCAGCATTCCCAGAAAAGGACTGTGATGTGATCCCTGCTCCAGTCACATCCCTGACAATCATCAGGCCACAGAGGTACACAGAGCACCTAGCATGATGATGTTTCTACCACAGCTTCAAGATGTTTAGATATAAACATTCAAGATGTTTAGATATCAACAAACCTCAAGATAAAAATCTGTAAGAAACCTGGCTTTTCCTGCTCTTATTGCCGAAGTTGTTGCTACTGGTACTGCTCAGCTTTTTAGGTTTACGCGATGAAGAACTTTGGTGACCAAGAATCATCTATACAGTGAAGTTCTTAGGAGTTGGATACCACTCCAAAAACTGAATAAACACTAGCATCTTTGAAAGTCTTGGCGCCTGAGACATTTACATCAAAAAACAACATGCATTCATGTAGTAGAAACTTACTAATTGAAAGTTATCACCAAACATTTTGCTTCAGAAATATTTTAGTTTCTGACTTCTTACGTAATTAAGATTTGAGTGCTTTACAGTAAGTCTTTGGTATCTACCTGTCCATGTTCTAGTCACAAGAAGAAATGAGCCCTTTGTCTCCCCAAAAGGCTAGTTTCACTGCTGCTTTTTCTGTCTTAAAACAGAAGCTTCCACAGTGGGAGTTTAGTTATTGAGTTGATTTTCACAAAAGATTTCATTTGATTTGTTACAGTCCTTTGAAGTAGCTGCTGGAGAACAGCACAAGATTTGCACAGACAAATGGATGAAGACTATTATTTAGATGAAAATTACTCATATGAATACCCTAATGAAACCAATGTCTGTGAAATGGGTGACTACTTCACATTTAACATCTATCTCACTGCTGTCCTCTACATTCTGGTATTTTTCCTCAGTCTGCTAGGAAACACTTTGGTGTTATGGATCCTACTGAAATATGAAAACCTTACATCTTTAACAAACATCTTCATCATGAATCTCTGTATCTCCGATTTAGTCTTCTCCTGCATGCTGCCATTTTGGGTAGTGGACCAGTCCTTTGGATGGATTTTTGGTGAGTTCCTTTGCAAAGCATCAAATGCTATTTTCTCCATTGGCTACTACAGCGGTGTTTTCTTTTTGACTCTCATGACTATCCTGAGGTACTTGTTTGTCGTGAACCCCCTTTCAACTCTGAGATCCCAGACGCAATGCTGTGGTGTTCTGGTGTCCTTGGCTGTCTGGACTGTTAGCATCTTAATTGTGGTTCCTGAGGTGATTCACACCACAGTGCAAAAAGACTTGGAAGAGCACAGGTACTGTGATTATGCAGATGGGAACTGGAAAAAGGTAGATATTTATATGAGAAATGTACTCTTCCTGTTTTCCTTTGGAGTCATCATATTTTGTTATTTCAAGATACTCATAATCCTGCTTAGAGCAAGATCTCGCAGAAAGCACAGAACTGTGAGACTCATCCTCATTATTGTGGTTGTTTTTTTCCTGTGCTGGGCACCCTACAACATCCTCAGCTTCCTGACTACTTTTCCACCACCTACCTGTCAGTATGTAAAAGACTCCAGCCTTGCCTTTCACATCAGCCGTAAAATTGCTTTCTCCCACTGCTGCCTCAACCCTGTGCTCTATGTATTTGTTGGAGTGAAGTTCAAGAGGCATTTGGCACAGTTATGCAGTCTGTGTTTACACTGCAGCAATGGTCAAGCCTCCAGCCCAAGGACCTGCTATGAAGTCAAATTACAGCATGAAGGGACATCCGTCTACTGAAGCAAGACCTAACTATTAGGACTAATCCTGAATGAACTTTCAGATTTTGCATGCTATGGATAGCCTCTAATTCTTAGAGGCACTTCCCTGAGAAAGACACACAAATATACTCTTCACAAACATTCTGTGTATGGAAAATAACAAAGTGTATTTGCAGTGGGATAGAGAGATGGGAAGGCGAAGAAATTATTTCACTGGCCTGAAAGTCTTAAGTTCACATTATTTTGCACAGTTAGATGGATTTTCTCTCACTTATACTCCCTTTTGAAAAGAAAAGAAATTGCTTTTCCTTTGGGCATTAAAACATCAGGTTTTAACATAAATGTTGTTGCATATCTCTTTCTTACCTGACTTAAAATACTTGGATTGTATATAGCAATGGACACATAGGTATTTTTGTAAATTTTAATGCTTTTCAGTGTTTAACAGTTTACTCATTTTTTGGTTTTGTTTTTGTTTTTTTTTAATGGGGGGTGATGTCTCTGGATTAACTGTGCTGACAATAGCTACAAGATCTCAGAGTTTCTGAAGTTGTTAGGGCAAATGTTCTTTTATCTTCTGGTAGATAAATATATATAAAAATAACTTTGTGTAAAAGTAGCCTTTTGGGTCTGAAATGGAAACTTTGGAAGAGCCCTAGAAGGAGCACAAGCTGTTAAACAGATACTTCACTAGGATGTGAAGTTTTCCTTCTGTTACTGCTCTTTGCCACAGGATTCTTCCAGTCTTTCAATCTTATTTCAGATGATGGAAGCAGATCAACAGCTCATCTCCTGAGCCAAACAGAGCATATTTGCTTCTAATTGCTCTTTCCCTCCTTTCTCCCTTTGCCATGGTGCTGAGAACACTTAAACTGAAAAACAGGTTATAGTGCAAGAACAAATGGCTTTTTAAATAGCAGTATAAAAATGGCTTGCTTTATTTGTAAAATTGATGTTTGGGGTTTTCTTTGTTGGGGTGTTTGTTTGTTTGTTTGTTTGTTTGTTTGTTTGTTTAAGATGAACTTATATCCTTCTTCATTCTAGCTCAATTGGTATTTTTAATCCCAGGCAGTGTAACATATAGTACATACTCTAGTGTAGCTGTAACATCCCTGTAAGTCCCTGTAAAGCAGAATATTTAATTTCCCAGTATTTATATGGAAAGCCAAGGTAGTTTTGCAGTGGCACCAAGAAATGGTTTAGCAACAGTTCTAAGCAACAACTTGGCTTTTCGGGCATCTGTCTTAAAATGTCTATGTTGTTTCCACTCTATTTCATTTGATCTCTAAAGATTATCTGGAGCAGACAAAAGATTCTTCACAGATGCTGTGTAGTTTACTGAAAGGAGAAACTCAGATAGGACCATAATACAATATCCTATTTCTGATTATACCCAGAAGCAAGAATACCAAAGGAAAAGCATAAGAATGGGGTGAACATACATGAAATAGACCCAGAGAGTCTTCCCAGGGCTTGCCCATAGGTTCTAGTTTGTTCTTCAGTTTAGTTGCCAGCACAAATTGTTTGTATCATGTCCCTTATCATCAGATGCACCCTTCTGAACTGATCAGTCTCAGTATCTCACTTACTACAGTTACTGCCTATAATGTAAAAAATTTAAAAGGGGACTCAATTCTACAGGGTTCCAATTCACTTGTGCTCAGACAAACCATGGAAAGATAGAAGTTGTCATTTTTTCTGGCTGTGGTGGAGACCAGCCTTTGGCTAATGCTTTCTGACAAGAAACATTTGAAATGAATGTGGCTTCAAAAGACTTTGGGCTGGGGACTGAATACTGTAGATTATTGAAGAGATAACTTATTGAAGGACAAATTAGTCCAATTTCTTCTATTCTAGTAATCCAGGACCACTTCATTGGTACCAGCAAATCTGCACAAGAGGAAAATACTGTTGCCACAAATACCAAGGAGGTCCCATACACCTACATAATTCCAACAAGTTGTCATTCAATTCATTGTCCTAGAGCCACATGACTGTGAAATCTTTACTGTTCATATATTTTACATCTGTCTAAAACAAAGCTGAGAATTATAATAGAAGCACAAAGTCTGAAATTATCCTGCTCTGCCCAGTTTTTAGTAAATTATGTAAATACCTTTGTAACTTCAGCATATTTTGTTACAGTGTATCTGAGTATGTAAAAATAATTCTTGATATCACCCAACTGTATTGCTGCCATAACCAAAGTAATTCAGAATGAAGATATGCTGCCTCCTGATATAATGAAGTAGTACTAATAAACATTCAGAAATCCCAATGGAGTTCTACCCTGTGACTATTGTTCTCAGCCTCTGATAACCATCTATTAAGGTATTCTCAATTGAAGAAGTAATTGTGAATTTTCATAAGTTAATTTAACATTGAAGAGACTTCTGGAGGTGATTCACTGCTCTGTGCTGCTCACAGAAATTTTATCTTCCTGATCAGACAAGGTCACTCAGGGCTTTATCTGGTCAAACTGATAATCTGCAAAAACAGGGACTCCATAACTCCTCTGAGTCCTTGTTGAGATGCTTAATAACTCTTATGGTGGATGTTTTTGCTTCCACACAAACAACATTTCTTTTGCTGCAACCTGGTGATGTTGCTTTTTCCTTGCCTTCTCTGTGTTTTCCCATTACAGAATGGAAAAGAGCCATCAGATCTCCCCTAAACCTTGTTTTTTCCTGGGGTTATACATATCCCAGCCAATTTAGTGTCCTCATATGTACTCCAACTCTCTGTCCATCTTGGTGATTCTTCATAGGGCTGACTTCAGTCAGGCAGTGTCTCTTTCCTATATTGGTGGCCCCAAAACTAGATGCCGTACTGCAGGTCACGGGACCTGCAGTACTAAGTCGTTCTCATGTCAGGCATGTCAGGCAGAGTGGAATAAAGGTTTCACTCAGCCTGATGGCAGCACAGGCCCATAAACAGTTAGTCTTCACTGCTGCAAGGCCACATACCTGCATTATGTTCAATTTTTTGTCCACTCAGAATCCAAGATCTTTTCTAGCAAAGCTGACTTTTAACCCTATGTTTAAGGAAATGCCCTCTTTCCACTAAAATCAATGATAACTTTGCTTCTGATCATAATCAGAGCAAGAATCACATTTATAAATGGGTGCAATTTTGGCAAACCATAACCTGTACTCCTTTACTGCCAAAAGTGTTTTCACTGAGAATACCTTCATTGAGGATACCTTCATATTCTCAATATTTTGAAATATTGAGTTTATTGAAATCATAAATAAAATTCTATTTTATCTTCTCCTTATGGTTACTCTGCAGCTGAAAATACCCTTGCTCATCCAGTGAAGCAAAATACTGAGAAGGACAAAGAAAAGTGTGAGGAGTGGAATACTCTCTCCATATTCAGGAACTGCTGAGGTAACAGAACCAAAACATATTTGAGTTTGTTTTATTCCTCCAGACAATGCTGCTTTCTTCCAACAAAGAGAAGCAAGAAAAAAAAAAAAAAAGCTCTCCATCCCTGTGCCACCCATACAGATGTATATAAAAGATAAAAGACTCTGTTTTATTTAAACTGCACAGTCCAGAGTTTATGTCTTGGCTTTCCCAAATTTTTGTTGGTGCAGCTGAACCAGCACCAAACCAGATAAAACTCTTGATACCTACTTTGTCCACACAGGAGTGAAATGCAGCGAGTTCTGAGTGACAGCTTCTAAACCTGATGGAAGTCAGTCTCAGAAGCTGATCTGGTATTTAGCAGAATATTCTTCCAGACCCCTCAGCCACTTTGTCTAAAATGCCATATTTGCTTCTAGATGTTTCCCAGAGCTTTGCTGTTTTTTTTTATGTTGCCTACTCCCAGCTTTATACCTACTGACAATTATTTGTCCACCTATTCAAAACAGAATGCAAACAAATGCAAAAAGTGCTTCCAAAGCTTTCTCCCCACAGTCACAGAAGGTTTCTGATGATGAACAGCAGCCTGTTGTTCAGTCTAGCTACAATGGTATGTTAATCCATTGAGGGTGACCAGGGGAACTGGGAGTTAGCTACCCTCATAAAATACCTCAAGTGCTAGTGGAAGCAAAGCCCTTCCAGTCATTATATAACATAAATTAACTATTGCAAAAAATTTAAAGAAAACATGTAGCTCATATAACAATAACATCAGACAGATGGAAGGAATGCATTGTATGGACACAGACACCATCATAAAACACTCATCTATGGTGCACAGGAGACCACTAAGCAGCAATTTAGTTGTTTTAGTTGATTGAGTTGGCTACCTCTATTACCTAGTGCAAAAACCTTTCCCAGCAAAGGCTTCCCTTTTGGTGGCATGACTGACATTGCCTTTCCTGCCTAGTAAAACTGAAAATAATTCCCATACAGCCCATCATGGTTTATGAAGAAGTTAATCAACAAATTTTATCAGTGTAAACATACAGGAAAGCAACACATGTGGAGCAGACAATGTGTTTTTTTCTTTTTCTAGTGCAGCTTCCAAAAAGGAAAGATCTCTAACATCTTCTATTGCTAAAAAATTAAGAAATAGAGAAAATTCTAAGGAAGTGTTGATCAGCTACAGATCTAGTTGGAAACAGCATGTTTTTGTCTGAAGAAATTGATGTGTACATAAACAGGAAATAATTCAATAGTTAACATCAATAATTAAATATTTCTGAAAGTAGCTTGTTACTACATAATTAAAAAGAGGAAAAATCCATTCTAATTGATTGTTTTCAAGTGAAAAGTAGAATTCTACACAGACTTTTTGAAAATTTCTTAAATAAAATCCATTGCAGTGAAATTATATGGGATTTGATTTACCATGTGTCTGATGACCCTGAGATTGCTTTTGGAAGCCACCCAGTTGACTAGAGATCAATGGAAAACTAACTCATTTTCAGCAGATGCTCCTGGCACTGCTGCACAATTCAGGAAAGTGTGCCAAGAAAAGTAAGCCTGAAGGTTGCTTCCAAATGGTGTAAGACATCTCACTGTATTTCTCAAGGCCTGCAACATGCATAGCCCTATAATCTGCATTTCTAAGGGCACTAAAATGCTTTAGAGCTATTAAAACCCCATATATTAGACAAAGATTAATCACTAAAACCTCAGGTCACTTAGTCATTCTTATATGCGAAGGATGATGACATGTCAGTGACTACGTACTACATGTATTTCCTCAAGACTCTTGAAAATTTGATGCTTTGATCTTCAGCTTAAACTGATGTCTATATGACACTAAGAAAGTCACAAGCATTGTGGCAAGAACTGGTGACAAACTGCTTGCTCACAAGTTTAATTTGAAATATTTTATTTACCAAAGCAATGTGGAAAAGAAAAAAAAAGCAAAGGAAGTTTTTCAAGATTGCACTTCAAGTGCAAAACAAGAGTAGCCTATTTCAGGAACTGGGAAAGAAATGTCCTTTTAGAGAATCATATGCCTTATGGGAGGGATAAAATCTGAAAAGAGGAAACAGCCTGCTTGTAGAAGGGGCCTGGTGCTGGGAGTGTTAGGAACCCTGTGCCATGTATCCCCCACACCCTGTTTCAGGAAGCAACCTCTTGTTCCAGTTTCACACCTGCTTTCTCCCAGTCTCTTACTTTATGTAGACATACTTATCTCTCCCTGTGTCTTTCACATAGTCACAGAATCAATTAGGTTGGAAAGGACCTTTGAGATTGAGTCCAACCCATGACTAAAAAAACATCACCCTATCCACGAGACCATGGCACTGAGTGCCATCCCCATTCTTTCCTTTAATACCTCCAGGGATGGTGACTCCACCTGCCCGGGCAGCCCACTCCAATGTCTAATCACCCTTTCCGTGAAGAAATTCCTCTTAATGTCCACCCTCAACCTCCCTTGGCACAGCTTGAGACTATGTCCTCTCATCCCTTCAGTTCAGGGATGAGGATTTTCCTTTCATCAACTGGCAAGAGCAGAGATGGGAAATCTGCTGCATACCACATTTATCATGCCTGACTTTCACATTTGCCTCAGTTGTCTGTGCAAAGAGCTTGATGAACTGATATGCAAATGAGAAAAAATAAAAATAAAAAGGAAAACCCCCATATAGAACAGTCCTAAAAGCAACAGCCAGTACTATATTTAAAAGTATTAAAACACACAACAAGATTTTATTAAGTTTTTGTTGTTGTTTTGTTTTGTTCTTTTTTTTTTTTTTTTTTTCCAGTGGTGCCCAGCAACAGGCCAAGGAGCAATGACCATAAGCCAAAACACAGGGAAGTTTCACTTCAGCGTGAGGAAGAATTTTACATTGAGGGTGGCAGAGCACTGAACAGGCTGCCCAGGGAGGCGGAGTGTCCCTCTCTGGAGACATTCCAAACCCACCTGGACGCGTTCCTGCGTCACCTGCTCGAGGTGACTGCTCCAGAGTCCAGCCCAACCCCAACGACTCTGTGGTTCTGTAAAAAGCGCCCTTGCGTGAGGGCACCAGAAACATCAGCCTCCCCGAAAGAAAACCACCCCAGAGCTGCAGCCGTAGCCGAAAGCGACGATTTCTCCCCCAAAGCCGCTTCAAATCCCTCAGCTCTCCCCGCGGGGCTCCGTTCCCCCGCCTGCGGGCAGCCCCGGCGCTGCAGCCGGACACCGCCCGGGTGTGGGGCGGCCCCTCCGCGGCCTCACGGGAGTTGTAGTCGGGCGGGAGCGCCGGGGCCTCACCCCGGGCCGCCTCTGCGCGACATGGCGGCGGCGGCGGCGGCCGCGCAGGTACCGAGCGACCCCTCCCGCAAACCCCCGAGGGGGCGCGGCGGGGCCGAGGGCGGGGAGGTGGCGCCGAGCGGAGGGAGCTGACGGGGAGAGGGGGAAGTGACTTCGGCGGCGTCCACTTGTTGCCTCGCCGAGCTCGGCTTCGAGGGGAGGAGCCCCGGCGGGGCGAGAGTTGCCGGGCGCCTTAGGGGGTGCCCAGGCCGGCTCAACGGCGGGGTGAGCGCGGGCATGGCAAGGACACAGCAGCCCGGGGAGGGCGGGATGCTGGCTGTCATCGCCTGGGAGCTCCCCGGAACGGGGGTGTCCCCGTCCCTCAGGGCCACCATGTAGACGCAGTCCCTTGAAGTGTCAGTCGTGTCCCGCGGTGAGCGCTGACTTTAGGCCGACATCAGCGCTGCCCTCTGTTTTCTGCCCTCCTGCAGCTGCCGGGGGTGCGGAGTCGCCCTGCTGGAAACCGAACACCCGCCCGTGGCCGTGCCCTCACCCCGCTCTAAAGTGCTGACAGGCAAATATTTGCCGCGGCCCTAATCCCACTTTGCCCTTGTGTCGGCAAATCTCCGGCGGATGGACAGGGAGAGGGTTTTGCTGGCACACGGGGCAGCTGGGGCTGTCTCCAGAGCAGATGCCGAGTTTGCAGCCGGCCCTCCTCCTCCGGCTTATGTTGATCCTGGTAATCCAGAGTGAGCAAGGAGAAGGAAAAAACCCAGGGTTTTAGTGAAATGGTTGTCTGCTGCCTTTGGACGCTGGATTCCATTGGGGTAGAGGTGCTGCGGTGGTGAGTCGGGCTGTGGAGGGGCTGTGCCGTGTTTTGGAAGCTGGTAGATCCCCTGGGGCTGCGACTGCCCGAGCACAGGGCCCTGTTTTCTGTCCGGGTCACTGCACCCAGCCTGCTGCTGATTATTGCAAGGTTGGCTTGGCACACAGAGTTGGTCAGCTGTAGACTTCACTCTCCTGGTTTTTCCTGTCACTTGAAACCAAGCTTGAAGTTTTAAATTTGAAGTTAAAACAGATGGAGAAGTACCAGGCCTTTGTTCCTTTAATGCTGAAGAGTGAAAGTGGATGATTTTATCCAGCTCTGACTTTGTATGCTCATGAATGCAAGCTAGGATGAAACTTCCAGGGTAAAACATGTTCTCTGTTTGGTCAGTAGCATGGCAACGTGTTCTGTCTTACTGCCATGCAGTAGTGTGTTTTATGTTTTCCAGATTTTATGGTGTGCAAGGCAGTTTCTTGGAGTCTTCCAATGATCCTCGTGTGAGTGCTTGAATTTAAAAAATGTTCCAAAGAGCGTTTCAGACGTTCACATTTAGGTGACTGCGCTGCAGTTAAAAAGTTGTATCTTAAGATACTGTGGTGCAAAACATCTGATAGTCAGTTTTGCTCTGCTTGTTGTAGTATACATATGTAATATCTGTAGTATATATATTTGACAGCATTTGTTATAAATCTGGTTTCACTACTACTTCTCAAGAACCTGTTAGTTATGGAGCCTGATTTCACGTATAAAGGAGTCTCTTACATACACCATTTGATAACAATGAAAGAGTGTATTATGTTTGCAGTCTCTCTCTCCACTGCTAGAGGGTTACATAAAAGGAGTAGGAATTTGTCCTAACATCCTGGAGGCTGGCTTCCTCTAAGACTTGTTTTATTCATGATCAAGACCTAAGAAACAACTAGGGAGAGAAAACTAGTCAAGATGTAGTCAGTAAAGTTGCAGAAATTATGCAGTAGACCCAAGGAAAAGTAATGCTCAAAATTTTTTTAACTCAGATTGTTTGTTTTTCTTAGTTGATTATATTTAAAAATTAACAATTGTTTATTTGTTAGGTAAACATCAAACTCTTCTACTACTCTTTACATATTTCTGAGATTATTAAACTTAAAGGAACTGTAAGAGCCCTAAGTCACATTATCATTTTAATATATTTATTTATTTGTATTACTGTGTATTCATTTGGTTTTGCCAATGCAAGGACACTTCAGCAGCTTGTATCTTGTCTAGTTTGTATTTTGATGTAGTAATTCCATTTTGTTCGTGGAGACGTGGCTGTTTGGGTCCAAACATTCTCTGATAGTAATAATTTAAAATCCTTTGCCCAAATGTATTCTGAAGAAGGTTTTACAGTTTGTAACACTGGTAGAAAGAGCAGAACTTTTTATGCAAAGTGCCTGGATCTCAGTGCAAGCACAGGACCTTGATTTGTATGCCCTTCCTTTGGTTTAATACTTTTGCCCATGTTGGTATTCTGTGTTGGCTGGTGGTATAGTTACCTCAGGAGATATTTTCAAACAGTTAACCCCTGAATGAGTCCTGCTGGGAAGAAGTATGAAGACAGGAAAGGTCTTGCTATTGCTACAAGCCAGTTTAAGTTTCAAAAGTGAGCTGGTTGGATCAGGATATCCCAAATAACTGGGCTCATGCCAAGCCTGCGTCATCTGTGAGCCTGTCTCCTCCCAGCCACCCAGCATGACAGTCTCATACAGCCTCTCCTCTAAATGCTTCTAAATTTTTGGGATTTGTAACTCAGAAATTTCCCCTTCCCCCCCAAAATGGTGCCCTTCACTGGAAAACTCACAAGAAAAGAGGGAGAGAGGAAACACTCCATTCTTCCTGCTACAGAGGAAGGAAAACAAGATCTCTTTCTGTTGACTGTGGGCAGCATGACTCACTCAGTGGCCTGTCAGTTTGGGTTGTCTCAGCCTGGTTTTTGCTTGCCTCACCCTCTTTTTGGTCTACACGTGTGTGGTCAAAACCTGTAATTTTCAGTGTTGCAAGTTGGTATTTCACTGGGAATCACATATAGGTCAGAAGTTATTCTGGGGAGCTGCTGGCTGTAGAGAGGACACGTGAGGTGCTACAAGTGGGCAAGACTCAACACCCATCTGCCAGACTTCCCAAAACCATTAGCTGGAGGAAGCCTTTTCAAGCACTTCTGAAACCTCAGCTTGGAGGGACAGTGTGCAACAGTAGATACAGAGGTAAAAAGTGCTGCTAAGGAAAGGTTGCATTAAAAGCCAGGATGTAATGGTTGTTGGTTTTAACTATCCTAAAGTCTCAGATGTGGCTGAACACTTCAGTCAGGCCAAGCTTGCTGAGCAAGCTAACAAGGCTCAGAGACCAATTTTTATGACCTGAAAAATAAGACATTTTTTGACATCTCCAAGCTTGTATGATGAGTGAGTTGAGTGTTGTGAATCGCCAAATGCTCCTTTGCAGCTGGAAGTCCTCTGGTGTTTCTATTTCTGTAGGTGTCTACATGGTGCTCCTCAGAGTAGCACCTGAGTGTCATGTGCCTGGCTTGAAGAATGTGTAAGGTTTTTAAATGGTTGTATGCGTTGTAGAGAGGAAGAGCAGATTTTGTGGCAGGGAGGGACACAGAGAGAATTGTTTAGAATGAGAGCATGAAGGGGGAAAAAACCTTTTCACTTTTGAATGAATCCTGTCTTTTCAGTTCACCATACAGGTATTGAGACAGCAGGGGTACCTATTCAGGCAGTGGGGAATGAAATAGGATGTGAGGAGTGAGCAAGTCTCTGGGAGAGGTATAGTTGGGTTAATTGATAGATGTTAGTAAACAAGATGTAGCATTCCTGACATGGGGCGTGTCCTAAGAGAAAAGGGCAGAGAAGTTTGTTAAAAGCTATACTCGTAAAATTCTTGTTATCAGAAGATATAAACTTTGTAAACTGACTGCTTCCTCAAACAGGGAAGTTCTGTCATCATGAGATAGGGCTGAGACAAGGTTGTCTTTGTGAGATATGTACTAGGTCATCCCTGTGGTGTTGTTTGCAGAAAGTGGTCATTTGAGTTCATGTTGTTCAACAGTTATTGATGTGAAAGAATATCAGAGACAAAACAATATTCTCCAAGTCAGGAATCTGAATCCCTGGTCTGGTGCATGTGTCCTGTTTGGCAAAGTACAGTGTAAGGTTTTAAAAGGTTTCAAGCCAGGTGTTTAGGGTGGAGATCCAGTTTGGTAGGTGCAGCATTAAAAAAATTTGTTTAGGTGCTAGCTTTGTCCACTCAAGGTTAAAAATTAACTCAGTCTCATGGAGTTTTTATCGTGCCACTGTATACTCTTGTCTATTGCCTAGTTTTGATCTTTTTCTGAGAGGGGGTTGCAAATAGAGGGAATAGGGATAGAATGTAGGTCAGTTGTCCATAGAATAGAGAAGATTTCTCAAAAAAACTTTTAAAACTTTACTAATTCTTTTGTGTCAGTCTCTTCTGTCAGGCTAGGATTACAAGCAGTATTTTGTGAATGTCAATAGTTCGTGTTCTTATGCTGTAAAATGCAAATATACCTAGAGCACAAGAGCCTTCACGTAAAAAGGCTTTACTGTAAGGAGTCCTTAACTATAAAAATACTCATTTTCTGCCAAGCATTTGTGACATGTGAATGTTTTTATGCTTTTCATCTAGTTACTCTCTTCTGCTATGTTACGATCCTCTGAGAATTTGTTTTTCTGGACATATGTTTTCTTTAACATGTTTTTTATTGCTAGTTGTTTATATTCCTGAACCATGTTTTTGTCACTGAAATGTGAAGTTTTGTTGGTGTATAAAATGAAGGGGAATGATTAATTTGAAAAGAAAATTTCACTTCTTGGAATGGAAACCATAGTTGTCTTTCAGGCTGTGCCTGCCTTTTGCTTTTAATCCTCCTGTTTAATATAGTCCAGCATGTGTTTTTATCACATACAAAGTCACGTATCTTTGTATGCAGTGTTAAAGCATAAAGTGTTGAGTTGCCCTATAAAAAGCATGTGTGTGCATGACAGAAGAATCATGCTGTCTTTTTTATACTTCAGACCCTTACTCCTATCAAATAGTTCTTCAGCTTTTATGGATGTGCAGTTCTATGTGCCTGCATGGTACAAAATGGGAAAAGCTGCAGCACAGGTGCTGTGACTTTCACTGGGGCTCTATGCTCCAACAACAAAGTACAAAGTAGTTTTTTTTCAGAAAATTACTGGAATTAAATTATTTAACTAAATCAATGCTTTTGCAGTTCTGAGAGTTAGGGACATTTTTTTCCCAGTTCTTCCTTCATCTTTGCCATGAGGTTTGCATTTAGTGTCTTTTGTCAGTGTGTCTTGTAGCCAGCTGAATGACCAGGTAGGTTGTTGGGGTTTTTTTCCCATTGTGTGCCTTGCACAGTATCTGCTTTTATAGAATATATCATGTTCACCGTACACAAAGGAATAATGCAGTTAAAGTTCTGACTCACAAATATAGGATTTGTCTCAGTATACTCACTTGCCTGTTTTGATTCATATAGAATGTTAGAAAAGACATAGAATTGTAGGCACCAAATAATTAAAGGTCTTGTGATAACATCTGGGGCCATGTGATGAAGTGCCTTTGTTTGGAGCGACTAGATTAGAATAATCATATTAACAAGAAATATTTCCATAAGCAGTAGAAAGTAATGGATCTTGGTTTCCAATGACTATTTTTTGCAGATCTGATTTACTGTTTATCTGGATTACACCAAATCTGCAGTGTTAGCTCTGCTCTTACTGCACACTGAAAACACACTTGGATGGAGAGTGGATTCTCTCGTATAAGGCTATAATGAAGGTCTCACTGTAGCATTTTTAACAATGCAGAGACACTTTGCTCATGGACATCCTCCTTGCTTCCTGTTTTCATTGCACATGGAGAAGTAGTATGTTGAAGATGGCTACTTTGTGTCAAGGTTGGCTAAAACTGACCAATTAATAAAAAAAAAAAAATCTAGCTGTTGGAGATGCAGACATGATGTAAAAAATTAAGATAAATTTTATAGAATCAGATTAAATATGGGTCATTGTAGCTACTTCATTAACCAGTTTAATTACAGTCATTATATTTTGTTGCCTGTTTTATATGTGTCTCACTCCCCTTCAGGTAAATCTTTCCTTTTCCTGTATGTGGGCTATTTCCTTTCTGCTTCTTTCTTTAATCTCCAGGATATCCTCCTCTGTAAAGAAGATTGCCACCCCCACACTAGCACTTATGCCAGCAGGAAAGGCAGAAACCACCTTCAGAGATGAGCATGGCCCAGGAGTTCTGGTGGGAGGGACTGGTGGCATGCCCTGCCTTGCCTCCTCTGTGCCAGGTCCTTAGTGTAGCTGTGCTGGTTTCATTGCAGCTCAACAGTTCTGGGCAAGTTAATGCCATCAGCCTTAGTCCAGTGCTGTTATATAAGAGGTAACAATGCATCATCTAAAAAGCTCTCAACCCACAGCAGGTCACTCGTGTCTGAGGAATGTATCATGCTGTTTTCACAAAGCAGATGTTTACTTTTGGATAGGAAATGCTGGAGGAACAGGGAATTCTGGTGCGACTAAAGAATTCTGGGCAAAATTTTCTGTGATCAGGAAGGACTAGATCAGGTGTTTACAGAAGCTCTTTTTATTTTGAAACCTTGGGAAACCAGTTAAGATACATTGTCAATTTTCTTTGCCATAGGAGGTGAGAGCTCTGCGCCATTCTGTGGGGTGACTGTGTTTTCTAAGAACGCCTCTGGAAGGACCACGGAGGGAGAAGAATCTTTCTCCCCGTTTTGTAGAAGAGAAGGCAAGTAGAAGAAGTTTCAGCACATTTGCCCTATGCCACAGCCCAGGTCAAAAGATCACCTTTTGGGAAGACTAGGGGATAAATGCATGTCTCATCTGTGGGAGATGATGCAAGGATGAAGAGGGAAGCTGTGAGACCTTGCTCCAGGTATTAAAAGGTAACAGGGAGCAGGCAGAGGAGTGGGCTGTGCATCTTCATGCCTCCAGCTCCCACTGGGAGCACAGAGCCTTCTCTTGCACTGTGCCACTGAGCTGTCGTGCACCTAGTAGTCATGTATTTGTGGCTTCTGATTACACATGGATTTAAACAGTGCTAATCGGGCTGGGGAAACTCTGAACAGCCTTAGTCCTCTTCCAGTGAATGTCTGCTTGTGCACCCTGCTGGGAATTAGCACTTGACAAGGTCCCGTGCTGTGCCTGTCTGCCATAGGATGCCCAGTGTCCCACTCCCTGCTGGTTGTTGCAAAATAAAGGCTCAATTTGCAACTTCCTATTCTCTCTGTAAATGCCAGCAGTTGACCTGGTCATGTTTTCCTGGCATGCCTCTTCCAAAGCCTTTGTGTCTCTGGAGCCTTGAATGGGAGCTTATTCTGGCCTTTGCCTCCCACAGGCAGGACCCCCTTGTTGGTCCTTGCTCTTTTTCCTCTTTGCGTGAGGAAAAGCAGTTGGTTTGGCCGTGCTTTTTGGCTTCTATTGCCCACAGGGCGCAAGCTTCTCACTTCAGCTCCTTTCTGAAACAGTTGCCAAAGTGAACAGATAGGCTGATATTACTGTGAGTGCTTAGAAAAGGAAACTTTGAGTTGCTGAGTTTGTTACTCTTGCTCTTTTTTCAGTAGTAGCCAAAGAGAGCAAGTTGCCAGGAAGCGTGGTACTTCGTATGGTCTTTGGGTAGCATGAGAATCTTGGGTATGTCACATTGTTGATTTAAGGTAAAAAATTGTGTTTGGCACCACAGGTCACGTGGTCTATGCTGTTCTGGTCTTCTGTCCTGAAGCAACTGGTTGTGGTGGGGATTTTGCAGGCAAAAGCCTTTCTCTGGACAGCACATGGTCTACATGACACTTATGTCATAACATAACACTTGTGTCATAACATAACAACTAACATCAAAACATGGAAATGGAAACTAGCATGTGAGTACAGGTATGCAGAGAAACTCAGGGGTAAACCTGGTTTCAGCCTTCTCTTTGTACTTAATGTTTTTCTGTCTCTATGGCTTTGTTAATGTTTGTTTTGTTTCAAACAATAAATAATCAGGGTCACATTGGGATCACTTCCTAGCAATACCTTAATACATGGGGTAGGAAGGATGATCTGTTTTAATTCAGACACCTATTTCAGCCATGCACTTTTGGGAGTGAAAGAATGGAAAGAGAAAGGAGATGTAATAATGTGACCTAATCACATTAGATTCAAAAGTTTGCAAGATTTTAATTACAACTTAATTTCATTGTAGTTCAGCTTGAATAATAACAAAAGCACTGATGTGTAACAGCAGTTTTTCTAAAGTTTCTGTACTTTGGGTGTTGTCTTTGTTTGAAACTTTGGCTGTACCTCTGCAGACAGAATTTGGAATAACCTTTCAACAGGATGCGTAGTATAAGTTTCCTATGTAGTTTCTCTGTGGCTTTTTTTTTTTGAATGGCTGTTCCCAGATTAGCGTTGGAAAGATTTCATCCCCAGGCATGCTTGTTTTAGTGAAGCGTTTGAGGATTTTGATTAATTTTGCCTTAAGAAAGATTTTCTGTGAGTGCCAAGTATAACTCATCCTAAGCAAAGAAGGTGGTGCAAGGTATGTTGATCCAGCCAGGGATGCTGTAACAGAGCTTAAAATAAAGTGGTGTCATCTTACATGTGTAGGGAACAGTGGGTTCTGAGAAGAGGTTGAGAGGTGTTCCTTGTACTAAAATCACACTCCAGTGCTAAATATTCAAATAGCTCTTACATATTAAAAATATGCTCCAATGTCAGAGAGTCAAGCATATATCATTTTTGACTTCTTGGCTCATGCCTGCTCTGTGTATTGAAAGTCCTTCTGAAATGGAAAAGTTGTCTTATCTTTTTACTCTACAGCCTGTAGGGAAGATCTGGCAGAGGGTTTGGGGATGGAAAATCACGTGTCATTGGAATCTCTCTCAGAGTCACAAGATAGATTGAGTGAAATGCCAGCTAGAGATGAGCTGTGTCATAACTCCAGCCAGAGAAAATTGCTCTCTGAGGTTTGCTTAGTTGTTTTGAAAGATATAACTGAAGAAATAACCAAAATGGAAAGTGAAAACTAGAAGAAAATATTAAGGAGATTTTTGGAAAAGGGTTGGCCTTGGAATTCATTACTCAACAGGATTGAAAATGCCGAAGCACCTCTTTTCTACTCATTTGAGCTGATAAAGACTTTAATTTTATTTTTGATTTTTACAATTGCAGGTGTCACAGAGAAAAATAATCAGCGTCAACCCAATGGTCTTCAAGGATATGAACTCTGCTGTTTTTATCTAGATGGATGAAAAGGTTAACAGCCCAGAAGGGGAGTTGCTTTTGTTTTCAAGATGGCAGCAATGAGTGGCGAAAGCCAGCTGCAGCGGATTATCAGAGACTTGCAAGGTACAGTGAGTGCCATGCTGACAGATATGTTCTGGAGGCTGGGCTGCATCCTCCAGGGTTTAGATAACAGACAGCAGGAGTTGTGTTTTCTATTGTGTATCTCTTTCCTGAAGCATTGTAGCAACAAAATTCAAGGTGTGCAGTGTGACTGATTTTTTTTGTGAGACAAGTGCTGTACTTCCCGCAGAACACTGAATTATTAAATTCTGTAAATTTAAATATACAAGAGGAAAAAAAAGTTGTACAGTTTAAAGAAAGGGGTGTGTGAGGTGTGCATTATGAACTAGTACTTTTATCAGCATGCATAGAGCTGTGCTGCTACAAGACTTCATGGGAAGTAAGGAGAAAGGGCCTAAAATTCAGCCTTCTTTAAGGGAAAGCTGGTGTGGAGTTGAGGCTAATGTGGGAAGGGAGAAATCCAGGAGGCCAAACCTCACTGGGAAAGGAGACCCAGATGAAGGGTGCTGGAGAATTGCACCTGTTGTTCTTGCTGCAGTGGAACCTGTCTTCCACTAGAAGTAGGCAACTTAATTGAAACAGTTCTGTTGTGGACAGAATTGGTATCAGATTCATAACAGTTTTTCTGCACTCTTTCTGTCCTAATCAGCTGCCTATCCCAAGATTCTGATATTTTTCCTTTTAATTTTTATTAAATAAAAATTATATGCACCAAAACTGAAAATCTACATCCTCCTGTAACATGAAAAAGGAGATCTATGTGACTACAAACTAGAAGAAATTTTTATTTGCAAAGGGTTATTGAATGGGACTGGGAGCTAAAGCTCACTCAGTCACCTGAAATAAATATAAGACCAAGGGGAAAGCAAGCTCAAAACCAGTAATTTCTGATGCTGAGAAGTACATCGTTTTGGGGCTAGAGTGTTCAGGGGGACGATAAAGTGTATTTTGACTTGAGATTTCCTTACCCACTATAGGTGTACATTTCAGGGAAGAGGAGGTGCCATTTGCTTATTTTTTATGCAAGTTAATTTTTCATTTGTGTTTGTAATCAGTACAAGCTGAACCTTCCTGAATAAAGCATGGAGAAGATAAATGTGCTGACTGAACGACTGTTCTTGTGTTACTGATCCCCTTTAGCAGATTACGTGCTTTGTCCTTTCTAATCAGAATTCTGTTTGTCCTGTGGCAATACCTTAATGTGCACATGAGACAGCAAAAAGTTATTTCTCTTTCCTCTGCTGATGTAGCAATTAGCAGTTGTCTATTAGCAAGTTTTGCTAAGTGTGAGAAATGCTAGGCGTGTTTTTAAGAAGTAATCCATACAACAGATTGATACAGTCTGAACTCCTGTTTTCTTATAGGTGGTCTCAAATAGCAAGCTTATCAGTCATTTTTTCATACTGTCGTTCAGACATTTCAGCTAAAAGAAAATGAGTCTACATGCAGAATGTCCATGAAGAAAGCATTTATTTAGTTGTTTATGGATTCGGTGCTATATGTCCTTTGCATTCGTTAACTATTTTGGTGTCTTGTTTTAAAGATGCAGTGACTGAATTAAGTAAAGAATTTAAAGAAGGAGGTGAACCGATTACAGATGACAGTGTCAACTTGCAAAAATTCTCCTACAAGCTTGAGTACCTCTTACAGGTAAAATGTGATTTGTGTCATTTGTAATCTACCAGCAAAGCTCAGCCTTGTTTTCTCTTGCTGACTCTTCACTATATGGAGTTTAACTCAAATAACTATAAATATCCAATTGAGTCTCTCTTTCTATTTTATTTTGGTGTGTGTAATAAGAGGACTGAAATATCTGCTGCCTATTATACTTATTTCAAGTGAAAATAAATGTAATCAAAAGGCAGTGCTGGAAGTTTACTGAGGACTGTAAGGCATTTCTCTGTTGATCTGAAAGATCTGAGTTTGATTTTAAAAATGAATCTTGCTAAATTATCCTGAAAAAACTGTGGTAATGGTATCTTGACATTCTAATGCAAAATAAATACTGGATGTGAGTAATTTACAGAATTTTCAGCAATTTCTCTTTGGAAAGTTTTGTTGTTGTTGTTGTTGTATGGAAGGCTTGAGGAAAAAGGCTGATTTTTAATCTGGAGTGCTGCTTTTTGTCCACCCTTAAGGTTTAAGTAAAAGAGGGTGCTTCTGGGCAAACTGAAATTCTTGCATAGTATGGTGTCCACATATACCATAATCATGCCACTGATTGCAGCAAATGCTAATTTGCAACAAATGCTAATCTAGCCTTAATCTAGGCAAGGAATTGCAGAGCAAAAGCTGGAAAATCCTTTGGTATTTGAATGGTCCAAGGTGCAGTCCGTACCCTTGCTGCATTGCTGCTCTGAACATGATTTAGCTAGAGCAGGTTTTTCTGGTGCATACGTGTGTGCTACTGCCGCTCTTAATTGCAGATCTCTCAGCAGCTGGCTGTCAGTGCCTTGCTCTTGAACAGCTGCTGAATCTGCTGCCAGTCTTTGTCTCAGGAGTTTTGAATGGATGTCTGTATTTTAAAGAGATCCAGAACATTATTATCTCTTACTGTCAGTTAAGTAGCTTTTGTAACTGCTGGATTGCATCAGTACAGTGCAGTGTCTCTTTCCTTTGTGAATGCATTGGCTAAAGCTAAGGGGAGACACGAAAGCACATACTGCTGGGAGAGGAACGGGACTCCAAGTAGGTATATATAAGTATATTTCTATTGCAATTTTGCTCATTGTATTTTGTTTTCCTGGTTTAAGTTTGACCAGAAAGAAAAAAGCACATTGCTGGGGAACAGAAAAGATTACTGGGATTATTTCTGTGACTGTCTGGCAAAAATCAAAGGAGCTAATGATGGAATCCGCTTTGTCAAGTCTATTACAGAAGTAAGTATATCAGTTAAGCATCAGAATATGTGGTTAATGTTCTGCCATGTTTTTTCAGAGAGGGATAACAACAAACTAAAAAAAAAAAATACACTGCTTTTAACATATAGCAAAAAAAAGGGATGTTTTTTTCTAATTTTTACGTGAAGTATAAAAATGCAAGATGGCTCTTTTTACTAGGGCACTAAATTTTGTAGGATTCGAAAGCCTGATTCCTGTTTCAAAGAGCACTTACACAAGTGAATGGACCTGTTTGTCTCTGGTTGTGCCCTGCGTCTTCATAAATTTAAAGCCATTTTCTCTAAAAATAAATGAAAAATTAAGTCAAGTGTAGAGCGTTCCATCTTCAGCAAATCTTGTGGTAGGATTTGGCTCTAAGTGTAAGGTGAAAGCTTCACCATATTTGACTTTTCTTAACACTTTTTTAACTGGTCCATAGAGTTTGGGAGGACTGACTAGGAGCAGCAATTTCATCTTCTGTCTGAACTCTGTTTCTCTGTGTGAAATAGCATGATGAAATGATAAGGGATGATTGTCATCATTCCTTTAGGTAAGCTGTCAGGAACAGCACAAAAAGCTTTGTTCCTATTAGATTTAGATTAGTAATAAAAGCTTAATCTCGTAAAAAACACATTATGTCTTCAGCTCAATGCGTGGGTGAAATTAAAGCTGTGGGAAGCTTTCTGTGTTGATCCTGTCTGAGTCTTTAGAATTATTTGAAGGAGATTTTTGTAGTGGATAGAAGAGACAGTGGTGTGGTGATTGCAGGCTTCTCTGGAAAGGCTGTGCTGTAGTCTTCAGCAGTCTGTTGCTTGTGGCATCACCTGCATATTGCCACATGTAAAGACTGCTCTGCTTTTTCCTTCTTCAGTACCTCTGGCTGTTAAATTGTTATCACAGGGTCAGAAATTATAGTTTGTAAGTAGAATATTTTCTACTTCACTTTATGTGCAGCCATAGAAATTAGCTTGTGGAAGGCTTCTTTAATCTTTATTAACTTGTGGTTTAGAAATACAAACTCCTAAAAAAAAAAATCAGTGATCTGTTTTGGGTAACTGAGCTGGCAGACTTGGGCTCAGAAACTAAATGACACATGGCACAAATGTATGTTTGTTATTCCCCTTCATTATAGGTAGGAAACAGCAGCAAATTTTTGAACCTGGCTGGATAGAACATAAAGGTTTCCAAATGTCCTTTACTTGCCTACTGAGCGATACTAGTTGACTTTCAAACCTGGAAATGAACCAAAAGGAAAAAGTAATAGTAGTTAACTTAAACAACAGTCAAACATTCAACAGCATAAATGCTTGTTCTGCTCTGCTTGCAGTGCTTCTAATATTAGGGTGCATGATATGCTAGAGAGGTGGAGCAAGGAAGCAAATAAGAATAACCTGGAAACTGTTATCTGTTAGTTAAGCAGAGGGCCTTATTCTTGAGAGCAGTAGGTGAGCAGTGGGTTCTGGTCATTCCCCTTTCCCTTTCCAAAGGTGATTACACTGAATACACATTTTTCCAAATATTTACAGCCATACACTGCACCTTACCTACAATGTTTTCTGTCAACATGGAAATACTGTCAATTCCAGACACTCTGCCTCCACTAGCAGGGCTCCAGCAGGAGGTGGCATGGTTTTGTTTCTTAGTCAAATAGTCTTTAGCTACTTGTAGCTGCATATATGTAAATATTTTCCTCTGATTCTTATCATGTACAATTTTTCTGGTCTCTCCATATTGCGTACAGAAAGTATCGCAATTTAAATTGATAAACAAACGGGAGTAAGGATAGGATTAATTCTGTGGCTTCCATGGTTTGTTTTTTTTTTTTTTTTTACAGTTCTTAAGATACTCCCTAAATATGCCTAGTTAGGAAAAAACACTTGTAAGCTTCTGTGCACAGAATAGGGACAGCATCTCCCTGAAGAATGTTCGGATATCTGCAGGGTGGATGAGGGTGAAACCAGGTGGTAAATTAAATTTGATGTTTCTGGCATACCTAGTGCTGAGAGACTGTGGCATTTTGCACATTGTATCCTGTAGAATTCAAACCAAAAATTGGTAAAAAGTGTTGCTATCTTTGCTTCACATTTCATTCAGGACCATTTATAAGGAACATTTTTGTATGTAGTGGGTTACTGAACTAAATGAAGAGCCTGTGTTACTTAAGAGCAGAAGCCCAGTAACAGCAAAAACAGGGAAGCTGAGGGTATTACCCTCACTTCAGCACAGTGGAATACAGATTGGTGGGAAAGAAAGCTTGTGTGGCCTTTGAGCCTTCTTTCACACTAACCTTTCAAGCAAAATTTACATTAACCTACTAACTTGTACCTCAGCCTCTCTATTATTTGTCTTGACTTCTATTTTAAATCATAAATGTGTTTGCTTTGTTAGTTAGATGAGCAGTTAGGTGATAAATTCTTTCATCACACTCCTTCTCCATTTCTAAATTGATTACTGACTTTGATGGAAAGAAGAAACAGAACAATTCAGTTTTTCACTATTTGGCAGGACAGAAAATGGTTCAGATGTAAAAACAAAGTATCAATTTTTCAAGTCAATAGCTATAAAAAAATTCAGTACTGAGCTTTGTGATCCCCCTTATGTTGATTTAACAGCTGTCTTCATAAAAAGATCCATTAATTTTGGTTATGCAGCTGTTCTTGATCTGAAGAAATAATTAAGTTTTAATCAAATTAATGGCTAAGTATTAAGAAACGCTTTCTGCATTGTGTGGGGTTACTGTGTCCATAGGGATGTATATTTGTATATGTGTACATCTTTGTTTTATGACTAAATCTTTCCTAAAGCTCTTCCAGCTGTGGCCATACACATCTTCAATAACTTAAGCTGTCACTTCTGTCTTTGCTGGGCGCACTGAGATTTGCCCTATATTTTGAATTGTTCTTAGTTTGTAATTGTTCATAGTCTGTACTCAGGAACTCAATATATTAGATGACTTATTGGTCCTGTGATGCCTTTTATATTATTATAAAGTGGACAACAGCCAGCTGTAGAAACAAATTCATCATTCTGAAAAGATTCCATCCAATGAAAGACTTAGGAAAAGAATAGCAGAAGTAGAAAAGGTGTTTCTTAGTGGCAGTTCTCACTGGCTTCCTGTACAACTTTTTCCTTTACAGTGGCTTATTGTGAGTATTTTTGTGTTGCTTTGTAGGCTGTTCTGGCCATGTCTTTACATGATCACAAATGATATTTAACTTTCTTTTCTTGTGGTTTCTCTCTTCCAGCTACGAACCTCTCTTGGAAAAGGAAGAGCATTTCTTCGTTATTCCCTGGTTCACCAAAGGCTAGCAGACACCTTGCAGCAATGTTTTATGAACACTAAAGTGACCAGGTGAGTAGCAAAGTGCTTTTTTAGCTAATGGGTGTCTGCTCAGTGTGATCAAGCAGCATCACCTCATAGTTATTGAAAGAAATTGAAACACTTCCAGTTGTTTGGCTTAGAGAGCTGGTAATAGGATATGAAGGATCATAGACCTTTTGGCCTGGGTCACTGGTTCATGCCTATCTTGGGCTTGTAAAGGTTGAAAGTTATTACAGCTTAATATATGTGGAGCGGGTTGTGCTGATGCTTCTGTACATCAGTTTCAGAGGAGATACATTTGTAATTATTGAAGACCCTGGGTTTGATGGGCTATTCATCATGAGAGAAGATTAATTTGGATGTGTTGCACAAGGCCCCAGAAAGCATTTGCATATATCTTGATAGTCACACAAAGGAATAACTTGCCCTTAAAATTCCAAAGATAGTTTGTATTTGGTTGGAGAGATGCTGCTAGGGCTTTAAGAAAAAGCCAGCTATTTTCATGATGCATTTAACTCTGGGTGCTTCTTTCTGTTCCTCATTTTTGATGTATTAAATGTATGCTTTAGTTACTTACTGTGTGATTGTCCAGTGTATTGCAAATATTTTGCATTGTCAGTGATTTGCCCAAGCAGTAGAAGAAAAACTATTTTGTGCAGGGATTCCTTTAAAGATATTCATGTGGAATTAATTAAATTTGTTTGATTTCATTGACATTGAAGGGATGGAATATTGTTTGGTGGGTCTGGTTGTTTTCATTTGTGTTTAGAATACTGTATCATAGTTTTTTTGAGAAGGAGTAAATAATGATGTAGGAGGTTTTTGTAAAATAAACTGCTGCTACCCTTTCGCCTGTGAATGAATATTACTTCTCTTTGGTTTTTTTTTTTGTTTTGTTTTCAAGTGACTGGTACTATGCAAGAAGTCCATTTCTGAATTCCAAAATGAGTTCTGACATTGTGGGTCAACTCTATGAGCTCACTGATGTTCAGTTTGACTTAGCATCAAGAGGCTATGATTTAGATGCTGCTTGGCCAACATTTGCCAGGTAAGATGTAGACACTTTGTGAGTTTGTATTAACAAGGACAAAAAACACCTGCTTGCTAAAGAATCTGTAAAAGCTTCTGCTTTTGAGGGTAGGAGTACTTGTGTTTGAGTAGGTATATGCTTTTTCCATTTAATTAATCCATGACCAAATTGTCTGGTTTTGCCTTCAGTATACTGAGCACCAGGGATCAGAGATGGTGCTCTGTAATATGGCACTTCCAGTAGCTGCAGTTTTGGCCCAAATCCCAAGCTATTCTCATCTATACATACACAAGAATAAATCTTCTTAGCTTCCTCTGTTTCAAGAGCTGAGACATGTAGTGACTACGCAGCCAAGCAGTGTGCTTCGCTTGCAGCCACGGTGATCCCGCCTACAAGTGGGGGATAACAAAAACTACCAGGTCTGGTCCAGACCCATTTGTAGCAATGGGGGTTTCTTAGGGCCATTTGCTGCCACCCTCTGGTTGAGCGGCCACCATACAGCGACACAATTCCGTAGAGCAAGGCTACATTGGTTCTTGTGGATGAGGGAAGTGACAGCTACCAGCCCCATCACCTTTTATAGATGCCTTGGATAGCTCTGTCTTATTTTTCATCAACTTCAGTGGTTGTTGGCCGAGACAGCAGGGACAGTTATGTTCTTTTTTATGTGGTAGTTACCACTAGATAAATCTTACATATACAAGTAGAAAGACACATATATATGTGCTTAGACTTACCTTAGATAATTGGTTTTTTGTTTGATCAACAGGAGAACACTGTCCTCACTTGGATCTTCAGCATATTTATGGAAGCCCCCAAGTCGCAGTTCCAGCATGAGCAGTTTAGTGAGCAATTATTTGCAGGTAAGCAGATTGCAAATAAATGTTTAGAAGTCATGACAGGTCCTTCGTTGACATTCTTTCAGAAAACTTTAATGATGGTTATGTGTCTTATAATCTAAATTGCAAAAAGCATTTTTAATTAAAAGTAAAGTGTCAGCTGCTTCAACTTAACATGCAAATCTTGTAAAAGAAAAAAATATGTTCATAAGACTACCTACAGACAGGTATGTTTTCATTTATCTTTTGGGAAAACAAGCCCCATTTCCTACAACTTGATATCTTGTGGTGCTATGAAGGCAACACACCATGTCACTGTACACTAAGAACCTGAACTTGCTCTCATTTGAGCACACCATTTAAATGAATGTTTAATGCTGCTTAAACTTTCTGATTTTCCCCTTCTGTTCATTTAGGCACAAGAGTTTCCTTCCAGCCCTGATGTAAATAACTCACTAAATGTTGAACACCTTGAGGGCTACGAAGAGATGCGTTTAGAACTTGACCAGGCTGAGCTGAGGCAGAGGGAACTTCAAGATCGTATTCACCAGCTAGAAATTGAAAACCAGGAGCTCCAGGCAGCTGTCAGCCTTCAAAAGGAGCAAGTACAGGTAGAAAAGGAGAAGAGCAATAACTACAGTGAGGAGAACTCCCGGCTGACAAAGATGATCACAGAGTTACAGAAGCAGTGTGAGGTGTCACACTCCACTCAGAGCACTGTGCATGACCTGCAGAAGTGCCTACAGTCACTGGAACTGAGTGCAGCGGAGCAGCAGAAGGAACACTTAACAAAGGTGGAGCAGCTGTTGACCAGCAAGGAAGATTGTGCCTCAAAATTGCAGGTTTCGAATCAGGAGCTGGAGACCTCTAGGGCTTTGATTGCTGTGAAGGATCTTTGCATTGATGAGCTCAAAGCCAAGCTGAGTTCCACAGAACAGAAGAACCTCAACCTCCTTGCAAAAGTTGATGCTGCCTTGGACGAAAAGGGACAGCAAGCCACAGCCCAGTATGACTCTGCCCTACAAATACAGGCGCTGTTAGAGAAGCTTCAGGAGATGGAAAAGGAAAAGGCAGATATGCAAAGACTCAATGCTGAACATGCATCTCAGCTGAAAGCAGCAAGGGAGGAGCTGCTGCTGAAAGAACAGGCACAGAAGGAACTGGAATCCAGATACAATAGCCTTACTACTAACTCCAAAGAAGAGAGTGAAAAGCTGACTGGGAGCCTGGAGACAATGGCAAAGGAAAAGGATGCACTTCAGAAGGCCCTAACTCTGAAAGGAAAGGAGATGGCTGAGCTCCAGACCCAGGTAATGGGGTCGCTGGCTCAGGTGGGTTCACTGGAAAAAAATCTTGAGGATACCAGGAAGGAAAAAGAGAAACTTGAGGAGGAGTATGCTAGGAGAGAAGGAGCACTGAAGCAGGAAGCCCAGTCACAAGCAGAGCAACTTGAACTACAGGAGGGTCGCTTAACAAAGGTGAGTCAGACTGTGTGTAGCCTTCAGGAGCAAAACCAGAAACTCATGTCTGAGAAGGAGCATCTCAGGCAGAAAGTCAAGGAGCTGGAGGAGAAGATGGAGCAGCAAAACTCTGCAGTGAGTGAATTGGATGAGGAGAGCAGGAAACTGAAAGCGGAGAATGAGAATTTGCAGCAGTCTAAGAAGAAGATGGAAGAGAAGCTGAAAAATCTGGAAGCTTCTAAAGCTTCCCTAGAAGCCGATGTAGCCAGGTTGAGAGCCTCTGAGAAACAACTTCAGGGTGAGATAGAGGATGCCCTGGTGTCAGTTGATGAAAAAGAGAAGAAGCTCCGGGGTGAGAACAAACAGCTGGATGAAGACTTGCAGAATGCCAGGAGGCAAAGCCAAATTCTAGAGGAGAGGCTGGAGGCTCTGCACTCAGAATATGAAGAACTAAAGCAAAGAGAAGAGACCTCCAAGGAGTCTTACGCCTCACTTGAAGCACAGCTGAAGAGTGCCAAACAGTGTAGTTTACAAATGGAAAAAAGCTTGGACACCTTGAAGGAAAGCAAAGAGTGTCTCCAGTCACAGCTCACAGAGAAGGAAGTAGAACTGCAGGGCATGGAAAGCCAATGTCAGCAGCTAAGAGCAGAAGCTGAAAGACACAGGAAGAAAGCAGAGACTCTTGAGATAGAAAAGCTCAGTGTTGAAAAGACATGCCTTCATCAGACAAAACTTATAGAATCTCTCACATCAGAAAAGGAATCAGTGGAAAAACAGCAACTACAGCAGGCAGCGTCCCTGGAGAAGGAGGCAAAAGAGCTGGCCTTCAGACTGACCATGAGTGAAGAGCAGCTGGAGGTCAACCGAGGTGAAGTGTCCAGGCTGCAGGCAGAAGTCCTCGATCTGCGAGTCAAGCTTCAGCAGGCCACTGATGAGAGAGAGAGGGTGAGAGGTGAGCTGGCAGTCACTGAGACTGTCTTGAGTGAGCAGAAGACACTTGTCCAGCAGCTGAAAGAGCAGTGTGAGTCTCTCAACAGAAATCATGTGCAAGAACTGGTGCAATGTAAAGAAAGGGAAGAAAAGCTCAAAAAAGAGCAGGAGAGAACAGCCCATCAAAAAGCTGAGCTGGAAAATAATTTGATGAACCTAAAGGAAGAGCTGTCTAAGGTTAAGCGGTATTTGGAAAATGCTAGAGTGGAAAATGAAGAAAATAAAGATCTTCTCCACAGGACCAACACTGATATGGCTGAACTTGGTATTCAGATTTGTGCCTTAACCTCTGAAAAGGTGGATGCAGAAGAGCAGTTGGCTCAAGCCACAGAAAGATTCAAAGAACTGGAAGAACAGGCAGCAGAGCAACAGGAGAAGCTGAAGCTTGACATCTATAATCTCAAAGAGGAGAACAAGAGCCTGCAAGAGAAATTAGAGGAGGCTCGAATGTGTGCCGCAGCTGTCCCAAGTCTGCAACTGCAGCTGGAGACAATAGAGAAACAGGCACAGAGTTTCAAAGAGACCAGCCAAGAAGAGCTGTCTGCAATAAAATTTCAAATGAGCACAGAGATTCTAAATTATCAGACAAAATTCAAGGTAAATTAATGTAATTATTATAGCTGAGGGAGCTGCTTTACCATCTGCTACAGCAATTACTGCATGAAATGCTAAGGTTTGTGTGGGTCAGGCTCTGAGACTAACATGCAACCAGCCTTAGCCTGGGAATCTGAAAATATCTCTGTGCTCATGATCTAGGCCTATCTGAGGTAAAAGGGTGATGATTTCTTACACTGGCACTGAAGGTGGCATCTGCTGTCCCTCTGGTCACAGCTGTGGTTGTTTCCTTTTTTTGTAGCAACATTTCAAGACCTGTTCCTCACACCTCTAACACCGCTTCTCCTAAGAACTGATGGAAGGAAACTTAGACTGAGACCAGTTGCTTTTGCATTTAATTCTCTCATGTATTTTTGCTTTCAGCTGCTCAAGGTAGCAGCTGGAAAGATCAAAGTGTTGCTTCCAAAAAAGCATGAGTCAGCCCTGTGTATATGAAACAGCATACCTAAAGGCTGAAGACTTCACTGTGTTTGCTTTGCCATTCTGAAATGTCTAAGATTGGTTGTTGCTCAGAGGCTTATGCCACTGCATGTGTTTGACCTTGACTGTGCAAAGTAACAGTAAAACACAGTCAATGTGCCACCATAAAGTGAGTTTCCTTGATTCTGAGAGTTGAGTGTCTTTTTAGCTGTCTTTCATGAGCCAGTGGCACTGCATTTATTCCATGCATGGCAGTAAGAGCACTCATAATTCACAGCTGGGAATTTTGTAGGTGAAGGGGTGGCCTTCACCTTCACTGGAGGATTATTAACTACTGGCTCAATCTCTCTGCCAGGCTGTCAGTGAGGAGTGTGGGAAAGTAAGAGAGCAACTTGAGGAGAAGAAGCGACAACAGCATGCGGCGGAGGAAGAGATTACAGAGTTACAAGTAGGTGCTTGATCTGAATTAAAACCAGAGGTGTTTGTGTCAGCAGGCATTAGTGTTACAACTGGAAAGGCGAGCAGCATTTCTGATGACTGGCTGTGAGTGTGAGAACGCCCTTGTATAAATACAGGTGCTGCAGACAAAATACTGGGCAGCTGATGGCCACTGAAGCAGAGATTATGGAAAGCATGATGTTACTTAGGATTTGTCCTGCCTTGAAAGCTGGTCAGGTTCTGTTGGGAAGGATAGATATCCACCCAAACTGTCCTGGAACTCACTAACGTCTTTACAGATTCTATGTAAGACCTGGCTATGTGTTCTCTTCTCAAATGGGGGTGTGGGTTTCAGATGTACTTTTCTTAGACCCTGCATTCCCATACAGCCACATATGTAGATCCATCTATTTGTAGGCTGCAAAGGGCACTGAATTAGAGAATTAATGTGGCTAAGAAATAACCCAGCCAGAAAAAAACCCAGAATTTTTGCAATAAGTTTATCAAACAGTTGGGTTAGAAGGGTCATACAGAGTTGTAAGGAATTCAGAAAGAAGAAAGTTAAGATTACTGGATGTGGCCTTGCCTTCTAGGAGAAATACATACCTTTAGATGCAATTAGCTATGTGCCCTGAGGACTCTTAAGTTTTGCAGACTTCTCTGGAGAGTCTAGCTGTGAAAGAAGTTGGGTTGTTTTCGATTGCCCTTCATATTTCATATAGGCTTTAATAAACAACATTTTCCTACTATTTAATTTTTCTCTTTTTAAGCTTTTAGATGGCGAAAAAGCTTTCAGGGTGTATTCTTTTTTCCATTATTTTTGAGAGATTTTTCTTGATAAGAGGCAAACCCTCAACTGATAGGGACTAACAAGAATTACAGGCTTAGCACTGCCTTACTTTAGCATGTATCCCTTATTCAGTGTGACAGAAGTAATCAGTCACTAGTACACAACTAATTACTGCCTGCTTATACAATAATATCTTAATTGGTCATTTGGCTGTAACTGATTCTTTTAAAACTGATTCTTTTAAAACATTTGTGAGCTGTCTTGATAATTGTCCTGTGCATTGTAAAGTCTTGTTTTTATATGCAAGGAAATACAGTAATTCATTTTATTAGGCTGCAAACACGAGTTTGTGCAGAAAGCTGGATGAAACAAGAGAGCAGTTGTCAGAATCAGAATCTGCTCGGCTGCAGAAGGAAGAGGAAGTGACTTCTCTTAGAGAACTCTTGGAAAGGTGAGAGATTGGATTCTTTACAGAAGCTGTTAATTTGTAGGCCAAGCAAGGGGACAATAATCAAAACATATTGAAAATCACCATGGTTTATGTCACAGGGTTTATATAGAACAAATATATAGAAGTGCATGAGCACTGGCAGGGAATATCAAATTGATAGTTCAGATGAGAAACATGGAAATTATCCAGCACATATGAATGCACTGTTTAGTTTTTACTGTATTGTTCATTTAGCTGATATAAGTTCATGAAAGACATTTTTATAGCCTCTAATTAATCACAACATTAAAACGATATTGGGGGTTTGTTGTAAGGAATGGAAAACTGGTACTTTTGGACAGTTTGTTTTTTCTCTCCTCTTCACAAAGTTTCAGGGAATCAGTAAGAATTATCTGAATGAGACAATATCCTGCATGTCTTTGTCAAGTTTCTTATCAGCTTTAATCATCTAACTCAGGATGTGTTTTCAAGGTCTGTAACATGGACCTGTGTGGTGTGGATAATCTGGCTGTCAGAAATCTACAGCCGCTTCATGGGGTGTGGGCTCACACAGAGTCCAATAAGTTAACCAAAGCCTATGTATTTTTATATATTTGTGCTGACATCATATGTGTTATTCCTAGTTGGTAGCCATCATAAACTTTACTGTAAGCAGGACATCCAAGCAATTGCTGGTTGCTGGCTTTGTTCACTAGATAATGGATCTATGTGCATTTTCAGTGATGCAGAAAACTGGGGAGATTTATGTCTAGCTCTAAAAAACATGCACACTGAGAAAAATTTCACTGAAAGTACCATCCATCAGGGTGGATGAGCCCTTCTTCCACAGGGAAGACTTGAATTTACATGAGCTAAAAATTATTCATAATTGCTTTTGTATCAGGATCCAAAAAGAAGCTGATGAAGCAAAAGAGAAGATCCTGGATTACACTGAGAAGCTCAGCAAGGTGGCAGCAGACAAAGATAGCAGTGACCAGAAGTTATTTGCTGAGCTGGATGATCTGACAAGAACAAAGCAGTTCCTTGAAGAACGTTTGATAGAACTTATCAGGTTGGCATCAAAATAAACAGCAAGCAGAAATTAAAATCCTTGCTTAGGATGTTCAGGGATACTTCTTAGGTCATCCAGGCTTATATTCCCAATTTGAAGATAAAAGTACAGGCCAAATTCATTAGCAGTTGAAATTTTGCATTTCCATAATATAGTCAAAAACGTAACACTCAATACTATCTCCTTAATTTGCTGTCTGTTTTGAAAAAAATATGTAGTTCTCTGCATGGCATGTGTTCTTCTCCCTGTCTTTGCAGAAGCTTCAGTAGGTTTTTTGATCTATCTTTATATCTGAATGCTCCTCAGAATTTTAGGAGCAAAGGAATTTTTGCTGTGAAGCTTTCACCAGCATTCCAGTTGAGGTTGGTTAGCAATAAACCAATACTGTGACAACTTCTATGTATTTTTCCTTTCTTTTAACTGTGTCATTGCAGAGACAAGGATGCTTTGTGGCAAAAGTCTGATGCTCTGGAGTTCCAGCAGAAGCTTAGTGCAGAGCAGAGGTGGCAGGGGGACACAGAAGTTAATCACTGTCTGGACTGCCAGAGAGAGTTCTCATGGATGGTGCGCCGACACCACTGCAGGTCAGTTGTTGAACTGTATTGCGCTGTTCAAAAGTAAAACTCGGTACGGTTGTCTATGTGGAGGAAATATTTCTTAATGTTCACAGTTCAGTGATCAAAATTGTTGATACATGACATTGTAGAGGCTGAAAGAACACATGAGCTTACAAGAGGATAAGACATGATTGGAATGATCCCTTGACATGTATTAATACAAAATCTGAATGTAACTCTGACTTGGGGAGTCTCTTAGTTTCGCATTTCTGGAAACAAATATGATCACACCCTGTATAGTGTGTTTCTTTGAAGGATTGTGCACTGCTCTGTTCTTGCTCTACACAATATTCACTAGGATGGTTTTGCTACTGGGGTGGAAGTATTCCAGAGCAAGTTTCAACATGCTGTGCAATTCTAAATTTGTTTACTTACACTAGATGTGTTCAGACATAATTAAGTATTGCAGAGTATTTTTTTTTTTAAGTGGATATTAAATTATTTCCCCTACTGTTAGTGTTAACTATCCAATCTAGATTTATTAGAAAGTATTTAAATGGGTACATTTCAGGGTCCTAGTGATATGTTTGGTTTGGCTCTTTACTGTTCCTTATCCTCATTACCTGATTTGTCATGTAAGGAAAGAAGGAAACACTGGAACTGTTTCCACTTCACATGAAGGTAAACAACATTCTAAAGGGATTAATGAATGGTGAAGTTATTTTGGATAACAACTTCCAAATTACTCATTTCTGCTAAGGTCTCTGAAAGCTGCTTGTGTCTTCAACTAGTAATGATTTAAATGATGAAGAAAAACAAAACCATTAAAATTTCCTGAGTAGTAGTCATCTTTGATGGATGCTTTAATTCATTGAAATTTCAAAATGCTCATCAAAAAGTAGTTGGCAAGTTTGATACTGTGTGGCTTCAAAGGGGAGAGGGCAGGAGGAAAAAATGTACACATATGTATCCAATACTAGATTCTTTTCCTTTCTGAAGGGAAGAGGGGTCGTTATGAAGTGGAGACATACAGATGTGTTTTTAAAATCCTTACAATCAAATCAAGTTTTGTTCTTCCTGTCTATGAGATTTGGTCTGTGTAGTATTAAGTTAATTTTTTTCTTACATACTTAATATAAATACTATTTATTTGCATTTTATGTTTGTGGACATTTGATTCTTTCACTTTTTTAAAAATTATTTTTAGTTTTTTCTGTTTTACCTGCTTATTAAGGTAGCAAAGTGTGAATTTGAATTTCTGTCCTGTGCTTGTCAAGAAGACTTGCTTCACTTCAGAAAGGAGCGTGGTCTGTTACAAGTTCTGCCAATGGGTGTAGCTTTCATGCTTTTGCAGAAAACAAGACCATTATGAGAGAGCCCCAACCCCTGTCACAGAGATATGTTCTGGCTGTGTGTGGTACTTTTCTAACACCTCTGGTTTTGAATCATTTCTAGAATGTGTGGCCGCATTTTCTGCTACTACTGCTGCAACAACTACATGGTGACAAAGCTTGGTGGAAAAAAGGAGCGTTGCTGCAGAGCTTGCTTTAATAAGCCTAGAGTCATTGTGGACAGTACAGATGACTCTGGATCCAGTGCCAACCAGGAAGGATCACCGGCTTCATTGGAATCACCTGTCTCACCATCTGAGAGAGCTTTTGGTTAGTTTATTGTTTGCATGATGTGGAGAAATAAGTACGGTTCACCTCCTGCTCCAATGACTTGCAGGAGGTCATGGAGAACTTTCAGGGTGGGACTGACCCTGTCTTTGATTGATATTGAGAGAAACATTAATGTATATTAAATGAGTATCAGTCAGACCAAGATTTTCCATTAGTTCTAATAGTTATCTAATGCTTCTGTTAATGAAGAGGAATGGCCCAGGCTCGCTCCTTAGGGGTTTTGCTTGTTTGTTTTCCAGACAACCAGCTAATAGTGTTCATGTTTCTTCTCATGTTTTTTTTTCGGACAGTTGCAAGTGAAGCCTCTAAACCACCAGATGATGCAGCTTTTGATATAATCACTGATGAGGAGCTGTGCCAAGTACAGGAATCAGATTCTCTGCACAATGAAGGTCAGATGGAGAGAGACTCTCTGGATCAAAGTGTGACAGATCTGTGAGTAAACACTACTTCTCAAAGAGGGGACTCTTTGGGATTGGCTTTAGAATGTTCTTTTTTTTCCCCATTCACTGACAGTAGTTTACATCTTTGGTGTAAAGTGAAGACCTCTGTTCCTAGGCCACAAGTTCAGTAGAACAACACAAGATAATTTTAGTCTATTTGCACAGTCAGTATTCAACCTAGTAAATCTAAAGCACTCCATGCTCTCTCTCCACCTGCTTCACCACAACACAGGGGAGTAGTGCCAGCTTTGTGCTGTCATCACACCAGCTGTCACTATTAAAGTCAGCATTCAGACTCTCTGTGTTTCTAGACATCCTTACTACCTTAGAGATGACAGCTTACAGAAGAAAAGAACAATTATGTAGCTACATCTGGCACAAGTTTGTTTTCTTTCTGAAGAAAATGGGAGTGAGTGCAGATTTCAATAATTTTTTTAATATCTATTTCTACCTAAATTACCAATGAAAAGGATTTAAGGGCATCTGAATATTCTAAAACTTGGTTTGCAAATGACATTGTAGTATTATTTGTTTAATTTGTATTTATTTTAGGCAAAAATATTGTTTTACTATTGTTCAGATATTTTCAAATGTTTTACAAAAATTCCATTCTTTAAAATATATTGTCTTTTGAGAAGAAAAAAGAGAAATTTCACCTAAATTATGTACTTGCTTTCCTTTCAAGCAGATAAGTAGACAGGATAAATCTAAATGCTGAACTGAAAATAGTCACAGCGTAGATAGTCTGCTGCTGAGAAAGCAGACCTAGACTCTTGCACCCAACAGACACGCTTCCGGTATAAACCACAATGACTTGCAGTTTGGGTTGAAGACAGTACAGACTTGTTTATTTGGTAAAAAGACTTTTCAAAATTCTACCTATTTGTTTCTTGGTAAATACCTTAAATGTATTCTGCTACTTTGTATACAGTTAACGCTGACAGTGTATTCCTGCTTATCGTGTGCTGAGCAGACATGAATGATCTCAGCTTCACGGTGCCCTTGTGAATTTAGTGTTGCCTTTGTTTTGCAAAAGGACAGTTCATGGTGGGGAATTTTTGTTTGTTTGTTTTTATGAAGAAAATTGAAGTGTACCACTTCTTTTAATTCAGGCTATTTGCAGCAGGTGAGTTAGCTCTGGAGAAAACAATCATGAGGAGAGAAATAAGCGTGAATCACCATTTGTTTGCATTTGAGATAGGTCTAATTTCATCTTGTCTGACAAAATATTCAGGTAGGAAGAAGGATTGCCACTAACAAGGGGATACTATTCTTGAAGAGCACCCATGGAACAACTTACTTGCACCATGTAAACTTTTAAAGGTTGTCCAGCTTCCCTTGTTGTGAGATTATAAGCAGGAGAACCAGGAAATAGTGCTTTATCCTCTGTTGCTTTTTGTTAGCAGTTTCATGAACAGGTGAGAGAGTCCTGTGGCTGTACTTTGAACTTGAGACATTCTTTGCAGAGAGCACAAATGACACCTGCCCGTTCCCATGACACCTGTAATGTTTGGAAGGCTCAGGCTCACTAGCCTGAGCACTGGAGGGGAGAATGACCTTCTTGCATTGCAGATGACTTGTTGATTGTGGGTTTGTGTTATGGGAGAGATCTAGAAATTGATTCATGAGTCAGATGATGGTGTGGTGCCTGTGGTGCATGTTAACGAAAAATAGCAGGGCACAGTGCTGATTGTGACAGCACACAGGTCTTCTCACTTGTTTCTGTGGTGAGGAGTACACATGTAACCAAAGCTTGAGTTTCATTTAGCACAGGAAGGAGCAGGAATTGCAGCATGAGATACCTCGGTTGTTTGTGAGTAAACGTGCCAGAGCCACTGTATTGTCTGCTGACCCTCTGTCCTGCCTTTGACAGCAGCCCATGAGAGATGTACTGAAAATTTTCCACTGTGTTTTCTCCCACACTTCAGGGACCTTCAGTTCAGTGACTTTCTGAGCTACTGGTTTGATTGCTGCAGATTTCTTGGCTGTACTGGGCTGACCACCTTGAATTTCATGTAGACTTATCATCTTAATTATTTTTCTTTCTAAATTGTCCAGCTAAATGTGACCTATTTCTAGGTGGAAACTTCAAATAGTCTCCACTGGCATTCCAATAATGTTCTCTTTGCATGAAATTGAATATTTGGAGTAGAATTTGCTTAGATATAGTGTCTGAGGAACACACAAAAGATCCAAGATTGTGGTTGCTAGATGCAGGTCTGAGGAAGGCATAGAAATAAGTCAGCTTTCAGGCTAAACTTCTTTATTGAGATCTGCTGAAAATAATCCAAGCTATTTTGGTTTTGCCAAAGGTTTGAACGAGCTGGTGGAGCTCTAAAAATGAAAGAGATGAGCAGCCAGGAGAGGGAAGGGAAGGGCGGCTTGTTGTCCAAGTAGAAGATATGCAACTGACATGCTCTGTTGGCGTAGTTTCTTATGATCTCACTCTGGCTGACAGCAGAGATTTTTCACACTGACTATACCTAGAATACTAGGCGTGAGTGCTTGCTGGACTGAAAATGCAAGTTGGTCCTCAAAGTAGTGAATTATCTTAAAGGACATTCCTGTTCCTATTTTCCCCCTTTTGGTGCCTTACTGTACTTTTACTCTATTTTTCACTTGGTCTCTTCACTTAGCCCTGCCACTGTTGTTCTTTCCTTGAAGTGACATGAACCAATTACAACAAAATTCTTTCATAACAGCAAATCTTGAGAGGCTGCCTTTATTGGTGCAGGTCAGTTGAGAATCAATTAAAACTCACCTTAGTCATCAACTGCAGAAGTGTGTTGCAGAATAAGAGAGATGATTGTACCAGCATAACTCGGGCTGACCTTGAAGTAGCTATTTCCTAAAGGTTAGGATTAAGCCACAGTTAGTTCATCCTTTCAGGTTTGTTATGTGCGTTTGGACCAACCTGATGAAAATCTTGAATGTGAGAAGCTGAGATTAATTGTGCCATTGTGATACATCCTGCTACTTCAAGGCATATGGGTTTTCTTTTGAAGTGTTGTGGTTTTGAAGTCTTATTTCTAAAGCATTCACATTTGCATATTGTACTCTAAAACAAAGGGCTCCAGGATAAACCAGTGCACTGTGTTTCCATTTTTATGTGTTGTAGGCATAACATGCCTGCAATAAATGTTGCAGCAGCAAAATCAAGATCGTAGACAGCAGAAGAGTGAGAAAACCCAAAGAGTGAAAAAAACCCAAAGCCTGGTACAGGAACAAAGAGTTTATTCACACCTTGGTAGTGGTAGAAAGAACATCTCAGCCTGTCTGCAGAGTGGTTGCTTTGGTTTGGATTGTTTTTTATCTTGATGACTCATAACACTCTTCGCTGGCCTTATTACAGCTGACGTGGCCGGGCAGGGTGCAGTGTAGCCGAAAAGGGGAAGTGAATGTGGTCTGAAGCGTTCCCTGCCCAATGCAGAACCAGCCAGGAAGGAGAGGGGACAGAAACACCTCTTGCCACCCTATGCTGGCAAAGCCTGCATTGCAGCTGTGTGTTGAGATGGCACCTTTATATATGCAGTGACACCACCTTGCTTTGTAGCTTTGATTTTAAGGATATTTCACTGTGGGAGAAAAAAGAGATTGTGTACTGAGGAAAGGATTGCCTAAGGAGCTGATTCCTAAAGGGAAAAGTGGTGAGATGGGCACACTGCTGCCAAAAAGGGTCAGGTTCCTCTGAGCTGCAGTGCTCTGATAGGAAGGCCTGGGTATTAATGGGGCGTAAAGGAGCATCTATAGAGTGTGTTTTTTTCAAGAATGGTTAGAAGCAGTTAGAATTGGTATTTCAAAGCTGTAATGCAGAAGGCTTTAACCCTTTGGGCCAGACCCAACCCTGCCTTTATTGCAAGCAGCCCATAGCTGCATAAAGTCCTCTCTTGACTCCTCTGCAACATCCCTTCTTTCTTTTTACCTGTTCCAGTCTCCACACCTGCTCTACTACTTTGTGCAAGAGCTTTTGCACACTTTCTGTCCCCTCCACATCTTTTTCCCCTCCAACTGGGAAGTGAAAAGACCAGAGGTGGAAAGGGAGAACTGGTGGAACAAAGTTGGAAAACAACTAAGGAATCCACAGTTTCATGACGAGGGAACCAATGTGCCAAGGAAAACAGACTGGAAAGATGTCATGATGCAAAGAATGTGTGGAGAATCAGGATGTGAGAGTTTGCATGTACAGAAACACAGCTCAGTGTTGGAGCCCATGTGTGTGTGATATGATATTCCTGGTGCTCACAAGGGGCCTGGTAATCTGGCAACATGAGCTCTGTTATCAGATATAAGATACAAAGATGTGTATGGGACATTCAGGCTGTGAACCTGATAGTAGGTGAAAGGCAGATGAAAATGCTGCTTTATTACAGAAATTTTAGATGAATGCTAAAGGATTTTGCATACAGACCTTGTCCTAGATGGAAAAAAAAGCCCAAAATATCCAAAAAAACCCAACCACACATGAAACCCAGCATTAAGATTGAAATATATATGTTTAAAATTCAGGAATTCTCATTAAATGAATGGGCTGAACTAAAATACGTAATATATTTGAAACAATTCATAAAAGCTTTCATGAACAAACACCATTCATAGAAAACCAGCAGACCAGAGGTTTGGGAGTCAGGAAATTTAAATTACCTTTGTTTCATGTCATGAAAATTGGAGTTTTATCTCATTGTTTTTTATACTTTTTGAAGATCTTCTGCACTGTTAACTCAGTTACCAGCTTGGACTGAAAAAGCAGGAAGAAATGAAGTATGATGAAAATAGGTTGGTTCTAAGCTGATCACAGTGTTTTTACTAATGGTATTTCCTCTTTCACTCAGACTCCCTACATCAGTATTTACAACAAACAGACAAAAAGAAGCTGAAAAATAGTTGCCAGATTTTCTAGGCATTTTTATAGTGAGTACATATATAGTGAGCAGATGCTTGTGGCATCTGCACTATATAAAGCAGTAAAACATTTAGAGTCTTCCTCTTTGGTGGTTTGCCACTGTTGAGCTGTACCTTGCCATTTGGCATATCTTGATTTTTTTAATAACTTTGTGTTAGCACTTCCTGATTTTCATTCCTGTGAAGAAATAGAAAGTTAAGACAGGCATAAAAATAAGCAAGAGCTTTTGTTATGGTAATTGCATATTCAAAGCTGCTGTTCAATTTAAAGCTCCAGTCTATGATTTTTAGCAATCTGAAGGAAGTATAGGGTATATGGGTAAGAATAAACAGGACAACTACAGAAAATATTTTTGTAGATTTGTTCTTTTGAAGACTTCTAGCACACAGTAAGGTTTTAATAATTGGTGAGTAGCAGATGATCATGGCTAGCATGGGAATAAAATAAGCAAGAGTCACTTGGATCTCTTCAGGAACCAGTTCTCTGTGATAGTTTGGGTATTCTTCCTGACATATTGCTTTATCAAAATTCACACCTCCCAAAAACCAAAGTGTGTTGCAGCAAATGCTTGTGAGATCACTCAGATCAAGACAGAGATTAATTTTCCCCATGTCATTTGTTTGGTTTAACACATGTGCTTTGGTGACAAAAGTAACAGCAATAAGCTGGTTAAAGGGGATTGACATTAGAGTTAACATTGAAGTGCATACAAGCCCCATATAAATATGACATGCCACAGTGCCTGGAGTCCACTCCTGAGCAGCAGAGTATGCCCAGAGGGCAGCATCCAAAGAAAAGCCCAGTCAGCTATAGTACCACCAGTATTCAGCAAAAGTACCATCAATTTCTGTCAGTGTCTTTAGTTTCATATAGAAACTTAGTATGACAAAGACCAGTGCATTTCAAGCTAGGCCAAGGATGAAAACAGCAAAATACATATATGGCAGGAAGACTGTTATTAATATGAAAATTCTCATTTCTGTTTTCATAGGGACCAGTGATGGAGAAGTT
The DNA here is from genome assembly GCF_048771995.1 of Taeniopygia guttata. Classification (NCBI taxonomy): domain Eukaryota; kingdom Metazoa; phylum Chordata; class Aves; order Passeriformes; family Estrildidae; genus Taeniopygia; species Taeniopygia guttata. The sequence continues at coordinate 44,090,535 of NC_133026.1, forward strand.
ATAATGAAAGTTAGCACTATATTGTAGTTGCCATGTTGCCTTCTTTTTAAAGGCAGCCTGGAAGGAGACATACTGAAATTTTTTTGCTCAGCAAATAATTAAATCCTAATGCATCCAGGAGACAGACAAAATCCTAAGTGCTAACAGATAAGAGTTGTAGTAAAGCATCCATGACAGACAGAAGCGAATCTATTTATTTGCTGAAGAGGATTGTCTTGACATTCAAGACCCAAACACAACAGCTGGTAGATTTGAATACATCATCTGTTACCAGATTTTTACTGATGGAGACTCAAAAGCATACTCAAAAGACAATTACAAAGAGGCTTCTGAAAACAGTAAGGGATTAAGCTTTCTAATACATCAGTGATTTGGTGCTTGGATTGAGGTTTCTGGGGAAACCGATGAGAGAAATAAAATTTGTTTTGCTAAATTTACCATTTAGGCTCAGTTTGCAGACTCTGAGCATCAGAGTTGTTTGGCTTTGGTTGGACCTGTCCCAAAAGGCAAGGTTTGAGTACTTCAGAACTTGTGTTTCAGTTAAGCCTCATGTTGTTCTTTAGATGTCAGTCACATCATCAAATGGTGGCATTTCTTCCTTTCCCCATTTCAAGTGACTTACTGAAACATGGAGGATTTTTGTTAATGCACTACAGTTGTATTACTCTCAGAGGGAGGAGTGACCAATTCTCTGTCAGCCCCTTCCATCACACTCTCTCTCAGCTATGGCTGGGTTTTGCAGTGTCAGCTCTCCAAGTTAAGGAGAGGCTTAACTCCTTAAGCCTCTCCTTAACTCAACAGCCCTGCAGTCAGGGCTGTTGCCAGAACATAAAAGTAACAGCCCTAAGATTAGTGATCTTTGCAAGCTGTTTACCTGGTAAATTAAATCTTTTGTAAGATAAGATTAGCAGAACTCACCTCTGATTCAAGATTGGCTGAAAGGCCTCACCCAGTGAGTTCTAATGTACAGCAGTTTGAGTATCCCTTGGTTCTGCAAGAGAGGGCAACACTATTGAGAGAAACGAGCTCATGCAGGCAGATCTTTGCAGCAGCCTGTGCTGCCATAGCTGGAGTGCTTCTGGGACTCTGACTTGTAGAGCAGTGAACTGGTATCTCTCACTACTTGAGTTTGGTACCTGCAAATGCATATAAAGAAAAACAGCACCGATTTGACTTACTTCTGCAGCATCATTTATTGAAAGAACACTACTGACACGAGAAATGTAAGGCTGTGTAATGCTCTTTAAAAACAGTTCTCCCTTGTGCTTCATTGCATGTGGTAGCACTTTCTCTACCTCTAAGTAGCAAACTGGGAGCAAGGTGCTAAATATTCGCAGACTGTTCCTGTCAAACAGGGGAACAGCTTTTATCAGTTATTTTCAGATGCAGAATAAGGTATGAGGATGACACAGCAGTGGCTAAGCTATGTGGTAACATACGGGTTGTGTGAATTTATCCCTTATAGGGAGTGGGCTGAGAGAGTAGCTGTTACTCCTGGATGGGTCAGTATGAAGAACATTTGATTGTAAAGCTGTGAAGGACCCTGGGTGCTAAAAGCACCCTGGCTTCAGGGAACCTGCAGGCTCTGGGATGGAGCAACCTCAGTGGAGCTACAGGCTGGGCAGGGAGGGCTGGGCAGCAGCTCCGCTGAAAGGACCAGGGGCTCCTGGTGGATATTGGTGTAAACTCAGGCCAGAAACTGCTTCTGCTATATCTGTCCTATAATTCTGCCTCAGTTTCTCTTAACAGCCTCTAAAGAACTGTGTGAAAAGAAAATTCAAAGGTATCTTAGCTAGTATTACCCACAGAGGTGACTGTAGCCCTGGTGATCTACAGGCTGCAGTATTTGGGCTATACTGGCAGCAGCTTGTCAGTAGTTTTAGTGTTGATTTCCAGTTGTCTGTTTGCTGCCTCCTGCTGGGAAGGGGACTTGAAACCACCCTGGTAATCCCTAGTTGTTGTTCTGAACACTTTCCAAATGCAATGTTTAAAAGCTATCTTCATCTCAGAGCCTTTGCCAAATGTCTTCCTTATCACCATAAAAAAACAAACAAAAACATTAAAAAAATATTTTGCATGTTGTCACTTGAAACACAGAAATATTCCTTTATCATGATGCTTTCCCTAGCTTGCTTTCTCTGTATTGCCTCATCTTGAAGATAGAGTGTGACCAGTTTTAAGGCTGGGGAGTCCTTTTGTATTATTTGTTGGTTGTTTTTCTTTGTTTCATACAGGATGTAGTATAGCTAAGTCATACATGCTTTTTTGAGAAATAGCTGGGATTTCATTTATAGCAGTAAGCATCTCACTCATAGCACACAGTGATGGATCTTCATCTCCATCCATCTTTTTCTGTGTAGTTTTGCAATTGTCTGTGTGACCCTTCCCCATCTCAATGTATGTCAGGATCTACTCTTAACACTTCCATCCCTTTCCCACCCATACCCCTTCATGCAAGACACTGTCTTGCACCCTGTTAAAAACTCAGTGAGCTCTGTATCCCTCTTGCTCCATCCCAAATGATGCCTCTTTCTTATCAAGGGCCATCTGTGGTATCTTTCTTCTGATCCTTTACTGTTCTCTTTCTATTTTTACTGCTCTTTGTTGGGTTGGAGAGGAAGGCTAATAAATAAGTTAGGGTGCCTGGGGTGGGTCTGACCTGCTAGATAACAGCAGGCCCAGGGAATCATTGGTGCACTTCAGCATAATGCCTTTGATTGTTTCTTTGCATTTTCAGATGTGTTTGCTGGGCTAAGCAGCTGTTAGGGGCTCTGTACAGCCTCCAGTCTCCGTTTCAGGTTTCTGCCTTTCACACAATTCGGTAAGACTCTCACCTGGATGACAGAAGTTCTCTCCAGAAATCAATGCACTGCTGACAGGCAGATGGCTTCTGGGATTTCACTGCTCAGCCACCTGAAGCCAACACCTCTGACATGTAGCTACAGCTGTCAGAGCTAAGGTGTTTATGAAGACAGAAAATTGCTGGGTCTACATTTGAACCATCTTTTTTCAGGTTTTAATCTAAAAGTGACTTCTAACTTTTAGCTCCCCAAGCCATTTATGATGTTGGCCACAGCATTTTTAGTATCATATGTAAGAAATGCTTTTTATGTATAAGAACAGGCACAGTGGACAAAGCCATGCACCTTAGAGACAGAGACCAACAGCAGGTGCCTGAGGAAGTGCATAAGAACAAGACAAGCATGAAGCAATAATTTTTCACAATGGTCTATCAGCTTCCAACAATCTGTGTCTTGAGGCTTTGCTGAATCAGAGCTGTTCTCTTCTTGCTGTAGTGTCTTTTCCATGTTTCAGTTCTTTCTGCTTTTAGCCCCACTTCATTTCACTTTTAAAAAGAGGAAGAAGTGTAAGAATATAGACTGTTTAAATAGATACACCAGAGGCTGCATATTCATAATCTGGGCACCTGGCAAGCTGTAGGAACATCCCTAGTGCTAACACAAAGGGTGAATGGGTCATGCAAGAATAAATTCTCTTGTCAGAGGAAAAATGCTCCAGTTGAATCATGATACTGTTTCTTTTATTATAGCCTACCAGACCTTAGTTTAGACTGTTAGACTCAGTGAGATATCATAAAGAGAAGGAGGATTTTCTTTGTGTTTATAAGGCACTTTGGTTTAATGCACAAATTAGGAGATGTAGCATTCCCTTAGCCTTAGATGTGTGATGAATGTATTGTTTGGAACAGCCAAGTGGCAAGGTATCTCCTAACCATGTACTGGGTTGCAGCAGAAAGGAATAAGCAAAATCATGTGTTAGAGGAGAACATGAACATATATTGGTCCTGGGATTTAATCTACATTTCAGGTTTCCGAATGAAAGATGAAATTAATGGACTAAATCAAGAACTCTAATGGCATCGTGTAGTAAATCATGGAGTTTGACACTTCTGGAAGGCGAGTAATTGTGTAGTTCTCTTGCTCTGCATTAGTTCAAGGCTGTGAAATTAAAGCTGTGTAGCTGTGGTGGGATGGGAGACTTAAGTGGATTACAGCATGAAGCCGGTTGCTGTTCCCACTGTGCGAGCAAAATGTTTGTGTAGGTTTACAAGCTATGGTTTAGTTTTCTAGTTTGTTGTTTTGTTTTTTTTTTTCAGAATCAGTTTTCTTACCTGGTTGTATAAAGATAGTTAACAATGAAATTATTTGTATCAGTGTTTGCACAGATGTTGTACTAACCTTTATGGCCCAGCTTGTAATAAGTACTTGATTCTTACATTCCTTATACAATTCTGGTTACAGCTCAGGTTTTGGCACTTAATTACAGCTTCGAGTCTCCCATGCACATCCCAGCTGTCTCTTTAGGGTATTAACAGTGTTACTAAAGAAGTCAAGAATTATCCAAGACACTGCAAGAATAAAAGAACAGGAATATTGAGATAACAGTTCAGGAAATGTATAGACAGTGGGTGCAGTTTAATTTGCAGTCATAACAGTAAATTTGTCCTGTTTCCAAACAATAATGTCACTACACTAAACTGACATGTAATTGCAGGGTGTTGACACAGTATATTCAGATGCTGCTCATAACTACCTGAAGGAGATATTTTCTCATGCTCTTCTGCTCAGCAGTGCTGCTTGTAGAACAATGTCCCATTGGATTTAAAAGAAAATGTTCAACTGTGCATCAATTTTGAGAATTGATCTACAGCAGGTGTGGCAATTATGCCCATCAAGGGCATTACTGCACTTAATGGTTCAGAAGCACATATTTTATTAGATTTCGCTGGTTTTTGGAAGGAACCAACTAGCTGGTTCCCTGTAAATAAGAATCCTTGGCATTTTTTTCTGGGATAGCTTAACTGTCTCAAACTGCTGGAATGTGGAGAAACAAAACAAGAATCAGTCAGAGAAGCTCTAATTTACTTGGAAACTATAAGCGTTTGTTTCCTGACTCTCAGACTCATCCTTCTCTCTGTGTCCAGCCCTGTAATTCATAGCTGGTGCTACTCCAGTGTTCACCCAGAGCATACACCTTTTTTGAGGTTCACTGCTCACAGGATACATCATGGTGTGGAGGAAGCATCCTGCTTTGTCATCTTGTAACAGTACCTTTGGTGTATTTGTGTTTGAATGGTGCAGTATTTTTTGTAAATTTTTTTTGTAAAAGAAGACACATGGTAGCAATTCTACAGCAATAGAATATGTTTTGTGTACATTGTCAGAGTAAGGAACTGGATAATAACCTCCCAGATTAAATCCATGGAGATGTCTTATCCTTTTGCAAGCTTTGTTTAAGGGACAAGTGCAGACTGTTTTGCTTGTGTCTGCCGCTCAAGTTCCTACCTACTAGAGAATCTTCAAAACCTGTCATTGTCTCAATAAGAAATTTATGTTATGATTGCAGGAAAGATTTTCTAGGTGTATATATGTATTCCTCTTAGCTCATGAAACCAGTATAAAAACAATTTTACGTTTGTGCAGTGATGAGAAGAAGGGGGCTGCGGTTTTGCCCAGATTTTTCACTAAGAATCCTAGAATTTGGTACCAGGACTGTCAAAGCATTTCTATTTTAGGAAGGCATCAGCATGCAGATCATATTTGATTACTACTCAGAGAATCATGATTTTCTTTCTTTTCCGTGTTCTAGAAACAGCACGTGTAATTCTTCAACTTTCGATGAATCCGAAGACTGGCAAGTTGCTCAAGATGCTGAGATATGCTTGTTGAAATCAGGAGAAATTATGTAAGCAGAACAATTTCATTGCTATAGGTGAAAGCATAAAGGCTGAGATACCAGCTATGTGAGCACAAGCCTTGCAGGCTCCTGGAAGAGCTGTTCACTTGTGTCCCATAGTAGAATTTGGTTTGGGGAGGATGAGAGGGTGTAACTTGACTATGCAGAGCAGCAGCAATGAGCCAGGTCCTCTCTCTTCAGTCCTAGAAAACTTCAGTGCAACTGGGAAATAAGAAGGAAAGATGTAGGTCCACATCACATGAGAAAACATTTCCTATTTTTATTGCAGGAATTCTGTCAACATGAAGGGGGTTTAGAGAGAAGGCTGTGCAGTTCTAGCAGTCTCTGAAAGAAACTGCAAGGGCAAGTCAGGGAATGCAGCTCTAATCAGACCTTTGCCAAAGGGATGGAATTCATGGCCTTTTGGAGCACATATCTGTTATTTATCAGTGGCTTCACAGAATCTGTTTTGCTTGCTCTGGTTGATACATGCCATAGTATAAAATGTTTGTCTAAGCCTCAGCTCAAGATCTGTGCAGGACAATTCTCTGCATATGTCCTGTTCTGAAATTCCTAGTTACATGCAGTACTGATACAGCATGTCTCTTGCACAGCCAACAGTGGAATCCAATGTGTGGAAATGCACATGACTTAGAGAAATTCACCTTTGCTCACTTTCCCCTTAAACCTAGCTTTGAAATTTTGCCTTAGTTATGGGAAAGGTTTTAAACTTTGGACTGCAAGGAGCTAAGTCAGTTCATGTTTCAACCTTGTTGCTGCTGTTCAGAGATCCAGGTAAATGAAGCAGTAACTAGAATCATAGCTGGGCTGTAAGGCAAAACCAAGAATGATATTTATTTTATTAAAATCAAAGGTCATCTGAGACACGACAGGACTGTGGCTTACTCTAATCTCATTGATTTGCAAACAGTTTATTTGGCCTGAAAAGTGACAGATGAGATTAGTTTTAGTTAGGGTAATGTAGGTAAGATCCCATGGATCTTAGAAATTACACCGGAAAGTGACCAGTGTTCTTCTGCTTCAGGGCCTCACTGATGACAGTCTTAAACAGATCTAGAATGAAGTCAGCTCATTTAATGCTGTAGGACTCTGCATCATCCAGATGCTAAGAATTTCCTTTTTAACTGGAAGTATTTTGAGTCAGATTTTTGCATCTTGGTTGGGTAAAACAGACACACATGTACTGTTAAACGGTTCAGAACAGAGCTGCTGTTCACAATCCATCCACCTGTCCCCTCTGAACTCTGATCCTTCCTGTTTCCTGTGCAAATTTTTAGATTCAGCTAGGAAGATGAATAAACCAGGTCACTTACTTTTTGTTTTAAAAGAACAGTAGAGAGCAGAACTCTTTTCTTATCTGTAGTAACTCTAAAAAGCTTTATTTCAGCGCTGGTTTTCTTCAGTTGAAATGAAATCAATAAGTGAACAAAACCACTTGTGCCAGAGCAGTGAGGGTTATTAATATCAGTCAGCTTTTTTGTAGGTTTTACCTTCATCTGAGGATGAATTTTTATGCGTCTTGTGGACATGTCCCAAATACACTGTGGAGTCTACCCGAAATAGATAGAAAATAAAAATCAGTGATTAGTGGTTTTGTCTGAGTAAGTGGATTGTATCTCTTCAAGTAATCATATATTTCTCCCTCACAGGAATAAATTACCCCTTACAGTAGAAGAGATCATGAATTTTGGAGAAAGCAACAGGGAGCTGTTCATCAAATCCAGCACCTATAGTATCATTCCCATCACTGTTACAGAGATGGGACTAACAATCAGCTGGATCTTCTCATCAGACCCCAAAAGCATATCCTTCAGTGTTGTTTACCAAGAGTCTGAAGACACACCGCTGGATCAGTGCAAAGTAAGGCCTTTGTCTCCTTACTACTTTAGAGGTTGTACTGCTCTACACTCATCCAAGCTGCAGGAATTGACAAGTATTGCTACGAGGTCTTCACCAGAATGCCAGTTGCTAAGCATTAAGGATTTGTTTCTCCAGTTAAGCTGCAGTTCTGATAAAGGCAAAGCTACATCTTTAATGTTGCCTGCAAAAGTTGAGTTGAAAAGCCCTGTAGGTTCTATTGGTTGCATCTGAAACTCACCCAGTATTATTAATCAAAATTGAATGTCCAAGTCTGCAAAATTCTCTTTTTGTCTGAATTTCACTTAGTGTGTAAACTCTTTAAGGCTGGTTTTGCCAGGCCCTTGAGCAGAAGCCACAGGGAAACAGGTAACTTTCTTGCTTTGCTACATTTCTTACAATGAAGCATATACTTAAGTACCCTTAATGTGTAAAATCTCTTGGCTATGCCCTAGGTAACCAGTTTTATGTGTGCTATCCATATTTCATGAGAATTACAGATTAAGTGAATCTGTTTTACTCAACTAATTGCAAAGTTTTGCTGAACACAAGGCAGCTGTTGGTTTAATCCACCGTGGTAGGGTGAACTCTATGGCTGTGATTTACTGGGGGAATAAGACATTTATATAGTTTGTGTTAATTCACTGCAAGGTTATTAGCTCCATGTAAAATATCTATTTTTCTTAATCTGAAAGCTGAATGAAGTATGAATGCTGCTTTTGTCTTGATATATTTCTTTGGTAAAACTTTGTGTTTTATAGGGTCATCCTTGATCTATGTCAGCTGCTCTTACGGCAGCTGTGCTAGGATTTTACAGCAAAACACACATAGAACCACAGATACACACACTTTTGCTGTAAGCTCAGATAAAAAATTGAGATTTGCTGAGAAAGCTTATTTTATAACACAGGTAATATAAAAACATATTAAAATATATATTTAGCTAAATCCTGCTCTTGGATATATGGATTTAATGTACCACTTGATTAAGTTATTGAAGTTTCTTAGATTAACATTTAAAACTTCAGGATTTGATTCTATCTCTAAAGCAGAGATTAATAGCCATAGGTTAGTGCTGTAAAGATATAATCCAAGGAAAACAGATGTCTTACTGTGAGATTTTATTTTGGGTGAGTTTTTAATGCTAATCAGTTAGAATAATTCTTTTTACAGGCATAGATGCACTTTGAGAGTTTCAAGGTGGCTGAAATCAAGGTTTTCTGAAAGGAAATGCCAAATTATAGGGCAGATAGCAAGCTTCATTTTGATTTGTATTGAATTCCAGGTTCTTATCCCTATGACTCGCTGCAACTCTCATAAGGAAACTATCAGTGGACAGGTGAAAGTCAGAAACGCTGGAATCTATACGCTGATATTTGACAACACATTCTCTAGGTAGGTCCTAGCCAGGCATAAAAGGTGAAATAAACTTGGTTTTATAGGCTGTGGAACTGATCAGATGTACCATTATTCTGCCACTCGGAAGTAAGTATAAGAAAATTTTCCTTGCCAAGAGGTCTTCAAGGCTGAGTTTTCGTTCTTTTTCTTGTTTGGGTTTTTTTCCTACCCCCACAGCAGAATTCCGCTCTTCTTTCTGAACCTCTGGGAGGGTTAACAGAAACTAAGCAAGTCAAGTCATTTGTGACTCATTCCAAGTTTAGTCCGGATTGTCATCTTTTTAACAACAAACCTGACGGCCCTTGTGCAGGCATACTTCTTTTTGACAACAGTAAATTGAAAAACTGTATACACTTTTAAGGCTTCCCCTCTTTGTTGGCTTCAGCTAACATGATCTTTTTGCTCTCTTTCTTTCCTTAACAGGTTTATCTCAAAAAGAGTGTTTTATCACTTGGCTGTTGAGCGACCTGTCATCTATGATGGAAGTGATTTTCCATAGCCTTTACTATACTGTGTATTTTTAATTAAATTTTTAAGATATGATATTATTTATGTACATGTGTAAACATTCTGATTACCACTGTGTTTGAAGACTTTGAAACTATGCAGTAGTTCTAATGCACTTAAGAGGAGATGTGTACACTAAAAACAGAAACCTTTTCAGGAACACTAATGGTTCTGTACTGTGTACAGATTGCTGAAAAGCCATGTTGTGTGGTTTAACAGGTCAATAATAACCAATTTTTTTTCAGTGAGGAGAAAAATAAGTGTGGGGGTATCTAAATGCAAACTGAAATTCTCTGCTGAAAATTGAGCTATTTTTCTTCCAGAAATATCCTTCAAAAGGAAATTTAAAGAAAAATGCATATTTTTGACCTCTTCACTGAGGTGTAAACATAACCATCTATGTTCTGCTGTACTGCTCTTACAGTCAGAGCAGCAATTATGCAATACTTCAGTCTTCACAATTATTGTAATCCATCTAGAATATTTTATCTTTTCCAAGTTTTATAAGAAGCAAACCTTAGGAGTTTTATACATTTTGGGCTAAGATTTGGCAAGTCTTAACTGGCTTTTTCCAATGCTTTGGCACTGAATGCTGGTTACAAAATAATAAACACGAAGCAGCAACTCCTTTCACTTTGGCTCACTGTACTTTGTATGTTGGCCCATGGAACCCAGTTCCTACAGTGAGCACCAGTGGCAGAACGCAGAACATTTATTCACCCTGTGGAATAAAGTACTGCTCACCGGGTGGTATTGGGAAGAGGAGCATTCCTTTTTCCTGCCTTAGCACCTTAGCATTCACAGGAAAGCACAATTTCTGGGGAGATCAGCAGCGTCTCTCTCTCTAGACCACATGGAAGGCAGCAATAATGTTTAAATGGGTCTCAAAATGTCCATCCAAAGCAGAATGCATATCCAGGCCTGGTGAGCTCTCCACCCAGTGGTGTTCTGTCCCTTTCCTAAGCCTTGCAATTGCCCTAACCACCTGTTAACTTTCCATCTCAGATTTGGGGGCTGTTAACACTGCCTTTTAAGGGAAGACTGGGTTCTTGCTTATATATCTCACTTATGCAAAACTTTTATGCAAACCATCTGCTTTCCATATAGAATTTCAGCTTTTTGTCAAATACCCAAAAGTGGATTTTTCTGTACCAAAAAAAAAAAAAAAAAACAAAACACCAAAAACCCTGTTTTCCAATAGAATGGCAAAACATTTGGCAGGAGAAAGAAGAAAAATTCTTTCTCCCAACCAGCCCTCCTCATAATTTAAGTGTGTCTAATTTCTCATGTTACTGTTCTCCTAAGAAACCTCAGACCTGGAGGGTTTTAGTGCAGCAGTTAGTAGAAGACCAGCAAAACCTGTGAGGAACCCTGCAGAGATTTGGTAGCAGCTGTAACTGTCATACAGGGGTCATGGTGGGAGACAGAAAATAAAGCATGAGGGGAAAGAAGAAAAAAGGGCAAGCATACACTGAAGAAAATGGTTTGGGGAGAGGAAAGGGGCAAACTTATAAAAGCAAGGAGAGGGAATTGGAGGAATGAGCTCAGCTAGGGAAGGTGGTCAGGAGACGCCAGCTGGTGTTTATGTTTTGCCAGTACAATCCAATACTCATAAGGAATCTCCCACCCTAAAGGACTGATTGTTTAAAAAGTGGAGATCACAAAGCAAGTGTTGGACATTTACACAGGAGCAGCTGTGGCAGAGGGAAAATTCTGATCTTAGGAAAGAAAATAAATGCAGTTAAAGCTAAAGGTTGCTCATCATTTGTTCCAGTTGTTAACAATCTATAATACAGTGATCCTGAAACAGATTGTGAAAGAATGACTACTTTTCATGGAGCACCTAGGATTTCGGTCTCTGACTCATCAACAGTGTTCCCTTGCCTTCCGCTGCCTTTTTCCCCGTGGTGGTGGTGTGCTCCCAACCCTCTGCCAGGCAGAGTGGTCAGTGGAAGGGGGAGGCTCCTGAAGGCTGCAGTGGTTGTGTGCATGAAAATGAGATGGACGAGAGACTGAAGTGGGCAATGAACAGCAATAAATGGTTCATGAATTACAGCATATTTCAGTCTAGAAGCTATGTTTTATATTTAATTAGGCAAGAAGAAATTATTTATTGCTTAAAAATGGAGTACTGTGTACCATATGCTATGCAATTTCACTGAGCTGTTACTGAAGTCTGCTGCAGTTTTCTTTTAAGCTTTTAGGTGTGGTTTTTAAAAACATTTTGCTGTTGTTTACTTAGAATACTAATTTTACTGGGCTATCTTTCTTAACATGCCAAATGTAAGGTAAAGGGACACTGTCAAGTATCTGCAGCCAAAATATGACATCTCTGTTAAAAAGTATTTGAAGCCTATCTACTAAAAAAATTTGATTGCCTCTTGATTTCCCTCCACATCCAGTTCTTGACTTTTTTTTATTCTGTGGCAAATGTTTTTAAGCCCCTGTTCATGTAGCTCTCAAAATAATTGTCTCCATGTAGTTAGTAAGCCAGATGTTTCTCTGAAGGTCTCTCATGTAGACAGTCCTGAGACTGGCTGAAGCCTATGTTAGGGAGAAGGAGAGTAAATCCACTGGATTGTTTTCATTTAGTATTTGAGTCTTTATGGTCCCTTTTCTTCAGGTTTTCCTGCCCTTTGAGACTAATTTTATGGCTTTTTTTTTTTCTCTCTCTGAAAGACAACTAAGAGTAGGAGTCAGAAGCTGTAGTTTAAAGATTAAAAGAAAATGTTTGCTTCTGACCAAAGACAGTACTTAGGGAGAAGAAGTTTCAATGATGAAGTATCAGGGTGGTAAGGTGCAAGTGGACAGGAGTGCAGCTGTTCAAAGAAGCTTCCCAGGAGCAGTAATCCCATCATAGCAGCTGTAAGAGGTTGTGCAGAGACACTAAAGAACCTGATATTAGTAGAGACCTTTTGTTTAAATGTCCCAGACAGTTCATTACTGGAATCATGGAAACCCAATAAAGGACTTTGCACAAGGGCAAGCTTGTGCAAGAGATTATTTCATTGTGCAAGAGGTTATTTCATTCAAGCACCCCATTCTTCCATTCACAAAATGCTTGTTCATGTGAGCTATGCCAGCAATGCTGAAAAAAACCTGTTTATTTATAGGTGCTCAGGTGATGTGTTGAATTAGGATTTTATTATCTGCGGAATGCAATAAAGAGAAAAATATTTTAAATTGATCATGAAATTAATTGAAGGAGATTTCACATTCATAGGACAAAGAGATTATACATTGTGGTCAGCATAAGCAATTAGATGTTTTTATGGGTGCTGGAAAGCGTAAGGAGATATAGAGAGTAAGATTTTTTTTATTACAATGAGGTTTTTGCAAAGGAAGGAATGTAGTTTCTTCAAGAAAATGACAGTGTTCCTTTACTTAACATTACTCAGTGTTTGTGAAAAATGAAAGAGGTATTGCACAAGAGTGTACCACATTAAAAAATAGCAAAGCTACCAAAGCCTGACTTCTTTCCTAAAACTGAAATTGCACTATAGTTTTAATTATGCTCAATCATGGAGGTTGTAACTTGTTCAGAAGCATCTTTTGGTCTTAACTGCCAAAGAATTGCAAGCCCTGTTCACATCAAGCTTCCTGCTCCAGATATGGGAAAAATCATGTATACCAGTGTCTGTACAGTTACAGAAATGTTAATGGTTGTGTTGGAATGTTTTTCTTTATGCTTTTTTTTTTCTTTTTTAACCTCAGGAATTTAAGAATAAAATTCTTTATCACTGCAAATGTTTGTCCCTTTTTTGCCTTGTAGAGATAGCATTGTGAAGATAAATCTGATAATTGTATAATCTACTTGGGGGTTTTATGAAATGTATATTGCCGTCCCCTCATTTCAAAGCTAGCATTACCAGTAGAAGTTTCAGAGCATCTCCAGATGTATCTGGAGTCCTGGCTCCACATTCAGAAGTTTCCCTTTAGGAAAGGCTCCAGCAAAGCCTAAGCTGGAGTATGAGGGACTGCAAAGAATGAGTTTTATATAGCCAGTGCATGTGTAAGTGACAATGCCTTGCTGTACCTCAACTCTGCAGGGAACTGCTGCAGCCATTGAAGTCTTTATGTCCATCTCCAGTAATGGATTTTTATCCATCCTGGGTAATATCCCCCCCTTGGTGCCAGGGAAAAGGCTCTCCCAACCCTACTTCTGCCTTATATTTCTTGCTCTGTGCCCCAAGAACTGGTCTTGGCACAAACAGGATAACATTTTTCTGTGGGGACCATGTGAAGCTGCCACAAGGTTGTCATATCCTCTTCATTATTACTTGAAGTGTCACAGGGATGCTTGAAGTACAAATATAGTAATAATTCCTGTACTTACACACCCTTCTGTCACTTCCCTGCTCTCTGGTAGAGGGGCTTCTATAAAGATGTCTCTGTTTCAGCAGAGCAGGCACCAGATAGGCAGATTTGCTTGCAGAGAGTGAAAGTTTCCCATGGGCTCTCCCAGCTTCCTCCCCTGGTACCACAAGCAGGCTGGTGCTGCTCTACATGACTGTCTGCGCCATGGTGACAATGCAGCACTTGGGGCAGGAACAAGTCCAGCTGCTTCTTTGAAGAAGAGCAAAAGCATAGGAGACTACAGCCCAAAACTGGGAACATCTAGGAAAAACTGACCTCAAAGAGAAGGGAGAGGACCCAAGCTATGGAAGATCTCAGGCCTCTACCAGGACTTCCAGCAACTGCTGGGTGCTCATCCTGCTAGAGCTGTGCATAAAACATGAGCAGAATCCCCTGGGACTGCTCATGGAGCAAGGAAGGCAATACCCTTTGCCTGTGAGGAAACCTCCCATCCTGGAAAAGAGCATCAGGTGGAGGGTGGGGACATCCCAGCCAGGCACAAGAGGGATTGTGGTGGGATAAATGCAAGTAAACTATCAAGGCAGAGGGACAGAGGAGCCCAAGAAGGGTTTGACCACGAGGAGCTGTGCTGCTGGGAGACAAAGGCCCCCAGCAGATGCAAGAGGGAGTAATGGCAGAAAACACCTCCATGACTGAGTCCCTGCTTTGTGCTGACCAACAAGAAGGGTTGCTGATGAGGCTGCAGCCACAGGGGTGCAGGGAGGCAGGTTCTCCCCAAGTTTGTGTGGTGAGAGCAGCTTGGGAAGCCAGCAGCAGCTGCTGAACTGCAGGCAGCCATGGTGGAACAAACCCCAAGAGTAAAAACCACCCCCCAGGGAGGTTGGTCCCCAGCTTCCCCTGACACAGTGATGGGAGCATTCTGACTCAGACAACCCTGTCACCCCAAACAGCTGCAAATTCATTGCTGTTTCACCACCCTCAGCAGTTTCACCTGCTGATTGAGCACGAATATTTCCCCATTGCATTTTGGGGACTGGTGAGATGGCCACGAAGTTCAGCTCCTGGGGATGGTGAGACATAGTGCAGGGAAGAGGAGCTTGCAGCAGCTAACTTACTTGTTTCCATAACTCAAGGGCTCTTTGGGAGCCAGGAGAACCCTCTGAGTATGTGCCCTATCGCCCCCAGCCTCAGGAAGGGGTAATAGGGCTGAGTTGCTATGGGGAAGCATCTTTCCCCAGTGAGCTCCCTCCTCCCTTCCTGGCTCCCTGCCCTCAGAAACCTGCCCTGCACCCCAGCCCTCATCTCAGGAGCCTAAACCTGCTCTGGGGCCTGCAGGGTTCTCAGCTGCAGCTTCCACACCACAAGGATTAGATATTTGAAATAGACCCTCTTAGCAAAGTTTTCCTTTGGCTTCTTTTGAGAGGGGTTAATGCTGTGATTGCAAACAGGTTATGTATATGGATCTGAACTGGGAAGGATGCATGGGTAAGAAACAACCAGTTCATCCCCTTGGTGTATGTGGCAGTGCCTTTATTTAATTTTGGCTTCTGTTTGCTGAGCAAAAATCACAAAATACACCCATACCCTTCCTATACATACAGTGGAAATTATATACATCTTTGACCATTTTTCCCCCTAAGGAAAAGGTAAAAAAAAATCCTAATAAATGTATATGAAACTTGAACCCCCATCTGCCCAGGTATACCTTATTAACTAATTAGGTATACCTGGGCAGATGGGGGTTCAAGCTTCATAAAGCTCTTGTTTACCAGCATGCTTTAATGTTAAATGCACAATGAAAACTCTTTTTCCCTGCAAGAGCTAAGTACCAGAAGGCAAACCAGGTTACATGAGATTATTTAAAACAAAGCCTCCTGAGCACTACATCCTCCTAGGAGGTGCAGGCTGTGGTCAGGCAGGACTGGCAAGGCCATGTCCCTGTGAGAGGATGAGCAAGGCGGAACAGATAAATGATGCTATGTGGGCTCAAGTTTTGGGGTGCATTACAGCACACCACTTCTAGGAATGGCAGCCTCCACAACCTGATGTCTCATTTCAAATTTCATTAGGTTTGACACTTAATTACTTGCTGGTACTATGGTTAATATATTTTTCAAAGATATTGGTGCATAACTGGTGGTCAGCTGAACCATGGGTTTGGTTTTTGTGTTCTGGTTTATAACAGCTTTGCACCATACAGCAAATATCCCTAGGACACATAACTCAATGTTTCCAAAGCCCTTAATTTTTTATTGTGAGGGGTGATTTGTTTCCAGTATGAAAACAGGAGCCATTGTACCTGACATCACACAGCTAAAATACAGGAGTAAGACAGACCACATTCTGCAATGCTCACTTTATGTATATGAACAACTGGCTTTTCTTTGCAAGAAAAACCACCTATGCAGCCAAACAGAGTTGCATTTGCCCAGGCACAGAGAGCAGCATTTGCTCACTGCTACAAACGGGTGTCAGAGCTAAAGACCATTCACCTTTACACAGGATGGGATCTGGTGTAGGAATCTGGCAGGGCTCCCAAGTCAGGCCACATTCATAGGGGAACCTGGTGTGACAGCAAATGAAGGCTGAACCCCCTGCTGCTGCTTCCTGTGGTCAGAACGCTTCATCTGCCTGTGCTGCTGCCATAGCTGGGTGTATCACCTGCTATGAGACTTGTTATTTCAGGTTGTGGTCTGAGTTGCAGATGGGCCAGCTGTCACAAAGATAGTTTCTGACATCTATCAGTTCTGTTTATAGCAAGTATGTTTCCATTCTGCTCCCATCTGCCAAACGTTTCCTGTTCTCTCAGCCAACAGCCCTCAGTTGGGTCCTGCACGTCAAAGGCTGCCCCTCAACACTTTCTGCCCCTCTGGGATAATCTTTGGGGTACACAGATGGTTTCCAAAGAGCTTGTGCTTCTCTGGAGAGGAGAAGGTGAGGACTAACTTACAGGATGACTTTGCAAGGAGGGGACATAACAGAGGAGGTCCAGTGAGTGTTGAGGATCAGGGAGTTCCTGACCCGCCGCCTCCCCAGCATGGCAAAGGACCAGTTTGAGCTGTGTTCCTGGCTGTCACAAGCAGGGAAGTGCTCCTGGCCCCTGCTCCAGCAGCAGCCACAGCTTTGCATCATCCTGCCCAGCGCCATCCTGAACCGCTCGCCAGCAAAGACATAGAGGAAGGGGTTGAGGCAGCTGTGGAGGAAGGCAATGATCTGGGTGACCTGCAGCCCGATGTCCAGCTGGTTGGCAGCCTGACAACTGTGCACCACCCCTGTGTAGGTGTCGATGGCTTTGACCAGCAAAACAATATTATATGGGAACTGAGAGAGGAGGAAAGCGGTGAGGATCATGGTGATGATCTTCAGTGACTTCTGCTTTTGAAATCTTTTGGCTTGTAGGAGGGTGTTGGTGATAAGGGCATAACAAATCACCATGACAAGGAGCGGGAGGAAGAATCCTATGATAACTTTCAAAGCCAGGACCGTAACTCTGAAGATCACACTGATGTTTGGTGGGTACATAATTTTGCAAACTGTTACATCACCCACCTGTGTGCTCTGGCTGTAAATGAGTTCTGGGATGCACAGGCTCACAGATGTCAGCCAGACAGCCAGGCACATGAGCCTGCTGCGCAGGAGCCACCTTCGCTTACAAGTTTTAGCTTTCATCGCTTGGACTACAGTGATGTACCTGTCAAAGCTGATGCAGGTTAGAAGTAAGCTGCAGCCATAGAAGTTGATCTTATACATACTGTTCACAACCTTGCACATGAAGTCCTTAAAGATCCATCCATCGGAAGCAGCTTTGGCCCAGAAGGGGAAGGTGAAAAGGAGCAGAAGGTCGGCGATGGCCAGGTGCAGCAGGTACAGATCCATCATGCTCCTCCTGAAGTGGTATTTGCAATAGACAAGCACAACCAAGGTGTTCCCCACTGTGCCCACAGCAAAGATGAGCCAGAAAAACACTGGCAGGAAGGCTTGAGCAAACTGCCTGACCTGCCTCTTGTCACACATGAAGTCTGTGCTGTTTGCTGGGTTCTCACAAAGGGACAGCACAATACTGCCATTCCTGTAGTAATCCAGGCTACTCTTGCCAGGATGTGTGACCTGCAATAGGACATCTAGTAAATTTCTGTTGAGAGGTTCAGTAAAGTGTACATTTGCCCCTCTCCACCAGATGCAATTGAAGATGCTTAATGTATTCCATTTAAATAAGAAAGTGCAAAGGCTGCAGTGAAACAGGTCATTTCAGATTGCTTGGAGTGTGCAGCACAAGAGAGATTTATAAAAATGACCCATTGAGTGAAAAACTCAATGAGTCAAAATGTCAAAATGACAATTGAATGAAAAACAAAAGAGCAGTTCACGATGTCTGGCCAGTTCAGTTACTAAAATGGCAGGTGGTGAAAGCACTATGTCTGTCAGATAATTCAAACCATAATTTGCTTGGCTTCAAATACATAACAAAAGGCAAAATGCCCAACTTGGAAAGAAGGGGAGAAGTAGTCTTTGTGTTACTGCTATGTTGGGATGGTACCAGTGGCTCAAAAGAGGCAGAAAACTGATGGAGACAAAGAGGGGGGAAGGAAAAGGAGATGAACAGTGCCATAGCTGTATACTCACAACACTTGCAGCTGCCATCTTCAGCCAGATTGCTCCTCAGTCCTGAAGAAAGCTCCGTAGCCTGGAGAGGAAAGATGGGGGAAGACAACTGATTTGAAACAACTCTGAAGTAGGACTGTGACTCTCTTCCTTGTACTTCTTCTTCTTCTACCTTTAATAAAAACCTCAAATCTTTGAAACAACTCTGGCCGGAAAATGAACAAACCACACAGAAATTTATGTCGCTGATATGAATTATTTACTTATTTCCATTTTACAAATTTACATTTAGCCTACATTAGGTTTTCAGCTTCTCTATGGCACTGTGCTGATTAAATCCTTGGATGTACTACAGTCACTGCAATCTCATTTTTAACAAGCTGTGGACTCCTCAGTGTGCACATGTAAAAAGTAATCTAAAAGTACTGTACCTTGCAAAAGATTCATGAGCAAAATTGAAATTTTACTCTTAACTGATTTAGCAACTAAGAAGGAAAAGTATCTGGCTTTACTAGTACTTTGCAGTCTTAAATATTTGCATCCTCTGCAGCAAGTGATTAATCTCTACCTCCAATTTCTCTTTCTTATCTGTGAGTTTAGACAGAGTGCTCATTGTTGTTGGCCTGCAAAGATGATCATTAAGCACTAGCAAACAAAAAAATTTTGGGCTTTTTCTGCTGTAGATTGCTTTTCTAGTTGGTCCACCATCACAAAAGGTAGCTGAGCCTGGTGCGCTTGATGCAAGACAAGTGCATCTAAGTATTCCATATGTTCTGCACCAGCTTGTCCAGAATAATGCCTGGGGATGAAGCCTGGTGACAACACAAGGTGGGTCATTGCTACTGGGGACCTTCAACTAGCACAGACTTTTCCTCCAGACCCCTTCAAAAGCAGCTCATGTAACCGAGAGGTCGCCTTGCAGAAACCACAGCAGAAGCGGATGGAGCCAAACATCCTCCATGGGGAAATGGCCCATGTTCATGCTCTGACTTCCCTCTGACTGCTCATTGTGGACTGACTAAAAGCACCTGTGGCTGGCAGCAGTCAGTGAGCTCCTGATTTCTCCCCAGAACATGTAATTGAAGCATCTGGTAAAGGGTGCAGAGCTGTGTATCCCCAGGAGCTTTTTTATGTTATTTTCTTCTAGCTGTCAGACTTACCTTAAATTGCAAACAAAAAGATCATTTTAACTGGCCAGTTTGGTGAGGAAAAAAAAAAAATAGGTGATTTGTGATTTAGTTCCTTTTCCATGGAGGCTGCTTGTGGGAAAGAGAGACATGAATACCGGAGGAGTGAGGGGACTCATCGGGACAGTTGCTGCAGGGGGCCAGCCTGGATGTGGCACTCAGGAGTCACACTCTGCATGTGATGTTTGCTCTTTACACCTACAATTAACGTTTTTGTAGGCTGAGCTGACTGTGTGCTCCTGGGGCGTCAGCCTGATTAGACCTGTCACAGACTGTTTACTCTGTGGTTTTCATGTTTTAGGTACCTTAAACACATGTGGCAATCTTCTCTTTATTTTACTTTTATTTTGGGTATATAAAGGACAATGTATCACGCCATCAATTTTCTGCTGATGTGGATCGTCTAGCACAGGGCAAATCAGAGGTTACTCCTAGGCTGTGTCCTGCTGCAAAACACTTTCACTGGGGAGAAAAAAAATACCCTTGAACAAGAACTGGATTCCTTTGGGCAGCTTCCAGTGTCTTTTCAGGAGGCTGGGACAGGAATGAGGAGCCGGGTCTAGTCCTGCTCTCTCCAGATTGCCCCATGGTCACAGCTTCCCACTGCTGCCTGCCAAGGCTGCCAGCAGGCAGGAGTCAAGATCACAGGGTCTGTCTCATGACCTGCAACACCAGGTGCTTTGCAAACAACAGCAAAATGGAGCAAACCAAAAGTATGCCACCTTCAGGAGGAAAGGCCAGGCTATTCCTGCTGCAGAGAGTGGGGAGACCCAGGACAGGATGGCAGGCAGTCCCATGAAGTCCCTACTGGTGGCACATCTTTATGTGATAACCATCCAGAAGAATGTGGCAGGGAAGACTTTGAAAAGGAAGCCAGTGAGAAGTGGTTAATAAAAGTATGAACTTGAACATCTTACGTCTTTCTGGTAAGCTGCATGCAAATTAGGCTGATTTAAGTTCCCCTCTCTGTAGGAAGTCTGAGCACCATGGGGTTTTGCTTTAATGAAGGTGTTCAGCTGTGACCAATGCTCGTTCAACTCATACTTCAAGGAAATTTCCAAATCACAATTCAGGCTCAGTTCCAGTTATGGAGAAAAGAGTGATTCTGGCTAGGTTTTGAGTTGGGCTCTGCTGTTACTTGGCACCATGCTCATGTCAGCAGCAAAGCATCGCCTTCCAAGGGAAAGGAGCCCAGGATGTTCCATGATCAACTGCAAAATCTCCCCTAAGGTGTCTGTGTATCTTGAAACTCCTCATGAAACAGGCATAGGTCTGTATGATGATACAGAACTTGGCCTCTTCCACCTCCTGGGCCATCCTGTAGAAAAACAGAAGAGGGGGAGTAGATCTCAGCCAAACCCCAGGGCACCTGCTAAGGAAAGCACATGTGAAAACACAGGCAGAGTCTCTGGGATTAGGGATGAGTTACTCTGAGCTTGCAAATGGCTTCCTGACAGTAGATCCACAGTAATTACCCTTAATTCAAACTAGTTTGGCCCTTGGTATAATGCAAGGTGATTCAGCATTGGGAGAGCTACATTAACTGCAGTAGGGTAAAGGCATGCCCATAAGCAAAGCCTCTGATGCAAAGGATCTTCACATCCTTTGGTTTCTCCTTCATTAATCCGAACCCTTACATTCAGGATTTAAGTGACCTTAATCAGACTTAGTTTAATTCTCCCTGGAAGTAAAGCAATAAGTATAATTTAACCCACCATTTTACAGAGCCAGTCCCACTGTACTAAAAGCCTCCAGGGCAGATAAACCTCCAGCCCAGAACACAGGCAGCTGCTCATCCTGTTCATCACTTTCCTGCCACATGACATTTGTTAAGTGAGTGTTGCTGACAACAGCAGCTTTTTTGCCCTCAAGAACAGAAGCAGAACAGTGTGAATGTTAGTCCTCTTACCAAATTTCTGTCAAACTGGTTCCTGATTTGTATCCTCACTCACTGCCATCCACAGTTAAATCCTTTCATGCAAAACCAGAGATGAGACAGTCAGTTCTTGCAATACCAGCATGCATCGTGAGATAACTTTTTATTTCCCTTCAGCTCATATTGATGTGGAACTAAGCATCTCTGTTTTCCTTAAAAATATATTGCTTTCATGTTCATCAAGAGAACTTGATGAACACGGGGAAAACATGAACAGATGAACAGTGAAACACTGTTTTTGGTTTTGTTTAAAGTGAGAAACCTAATACCATCAGCATTTCTTCTATGTCTTCTTTTTAGCTTTGGGGTCCTTAAGCACAATTTGGGGAAGATTTTTTAAACTCTTAATTTATTGCAGGTACTATAAGCAGAGAAGTACTTAGCTTGACATTAGCTTTTACTTAGCTGGAAAAATTTTGCAGAAACAGAACAAAATTTAGGGCTATATCCTCTTCTGAGCCTGACCAAGAAGTTTCCTTTTTTCACAGTGAAAACTTCACCATGTTTGCATATACCTATCTTTTAACATGCCTATTTTCCTTCCCTTAGGTAAAAGGAGGACATTAAACTGCTTCATTCCAAGCAGGCTGCTTGAGAGGTTCAGTAACTCCTCAGATGGTCTGTTTAGGGGAGAGGCTGTGGCAGCAATTCACTGTCCTCTATGAGGAGGGTATTTGCAGTCAGTGAGATCAGTGCCTCTGACTGCAATTCCAGACAGGTTATTTGCTTATGTAGATTACACACAGGGGTCCCTGGGGATTCCATAAAAAGGAAACAAAAGGATCTTTTTGTTCCAGCATGGGTTCACAGTAATTTTAATTTAAAAAAAAAAAAAAAAAAGCTTGAAAACTCTCTGAATGATCCTGGCAATTAGAACATCCATTACAAAAATGCATCAGCCCAGGTCTGCACAGGTAAGCTCCTAAGAACAGCTGAAATAACAGTTTTGGCTCTAAGAATGGGTTGCAAACACAGAGCCTGAAGGAAAAAAAGATATTATTTACAGTACCCTAAGTGTAGCAACACTTCCTCCACAAAAATAGGACAGGTTTAAATTCTAGGTACGGAAGATACACAGCTATCCAGTTTCTACCACAAAAAATATATATATACATATTTCTGTGAACCCAATTCCTGTTTGCTGGCAATAAATGTTTTAGCAGTCCCTGTAAAGAGCCATGTCCCCAGCAGCTTCTTTTACAGAGCATTTGGCAAGCGGGGACAGACAAACCAGACCCCAAAGACTGGTGTTAAACCTTCTCATTCCTGTCAGGTCTTCAAGTTCCTGTCCTCTGAATTATTAATTTAAATTGGGAGCTGCCTGTGCCTGCTTGCCTAGTTTGGAGTACCCATTTTAAAGTAAACATTCTTTTGGCTGCATCTGGCGCCAAGGGATATAAAAACTTTAAAGATCTCAGGTCCAACTATTTTAGGAGAACCAATGGCTTTGTTACTCATACTGTAGGCTGGTTCACACTGTGACTTTTAACTCCTGAGTTAACTCCCTGCAGAAGTGTGCAGGGCAAAGGGATACAATGAAGCTCACCAGGGATGAGCAAAGGAGCGGCACACCAAAGATTGAGAGACCAGGCACCAGTGAGAGCTTTAGTTGGCTACATGAGGCACTGGATACAAAGAACTGCATTTGAAGTGCTTCTACACACAGCATGAGGAACAAGCAAGAGGAGCTTAGAAGCCTTGGCTGAGCCCCAGAGATGCGCAGTCACTGGCAAAAGCGAGCCTCCAGGTTAGGATTAAAGGAGAAACAAATAAAGCAGGTGTGATTGTGGGAGTCTACTATAGGCCACCCAGTCAGGATGACAATACCAACAAATTAGTCTTTAAGCAACTAAGAAGTACATGTAAATCAACATAGCTGACAACAGGTCCATAAGATTCCTGAAACACCTATACCTCTTGGTACAGGTACTATGAGAACTGACTGGGAAAGGTGCCGTCCTTGATTTATTCCTTGTTAACACAGAGGGACTTGTGGGCAAAGTGATGATTTGTGACTTTCTTGAGTGATGATTTGTGGCTTTCTTGGCCACAGCAACCATGAATCAAGTTTAAAATCTGCTGACAGGAGGAAAACTGCCGGCAAAACTTCAACTCTGGATATGAAGTGAGCAAAATTCAGGCTGCTCTGGGAACTAGTGAGGTTCCCTGGGAAAATGCCTCTTTCTGCCTTTCTGTCCAGCCAAGGTGGCAGAGGCTGCAAATGTTCTGGCATTCCTCTGGGAAGCTGGGGTAAGTCCTTGGCTTTGGACCGGCTGGAGTGTGAGTGGTTCTGCTGATGATGGTCTGACCACTGGAGGTAAAGGCCAGAATCAGCTTTCTGTCCTGGCAACTATTGCGTGGGAGCAATCTTTGGCGATGTGCTCAGCGCTGGTGGCTGTCTCTTGATTTCAGTGCGGGGCTTCCGAAAGAGGATGACAGTGCTTTAACATGGCAAGGCGAGCGCTCAGGCCCAGTGCTTCCTGTCAGGATGATGGGCTGCCCGGGGGGGGGGGGGGGGGGGGGGTAAAGATCAGCAAGACCTTTCCATCTTGGAAACTTTTGTGTGGGAGAAGTTCTTAAATGTATTCAGCATTGGCGGTTGCATCCCGAAGTCTCCCGTGAGCTCCCGACGCGGCACGTCAGCGCTTTACCACGGGAAGCAGCGCACCGGGCGCACAGCCTCAGGCACCCGACGGGCTGCGGGGGGTGTCCCGGGCGGGGAGGGCAGGAGAAGGCCGGGCTCAGAGGGGTGGAGCGCCGCTGCCCGGTAGAGGAGGAGGAGAGGAGGAGGAGGAGGGATGCCCGTCCTGCGCCGGCCGTTTGCCGGCGGAGCCGTCAGCTGACGCCGCCGTTTCCTGGTGCCGCCCGCCATGCTGCGGCTGCTGCTCCCGCTGGCCGCCCTGGCCGCGCTCCTCCGGGCGGCGGTGAGTGCCCGCCTCGCCTCCCCTCCCCTCAGCCAGGGACACCGGGGACAGCGGGGCCGGCTCTGAGGGCGCAGGGGCCGGCGGGAGGGCTGGCAGGGGCCTCCTGCCGCTGCTGGAGGAAGGCGCTTCGCCTTGGTCCTTTTCTAAAACATGAGCGATTTAGGGCGGCGCAGGGGCGCGGGTGCCGGGCTTGTGGCTGCGCCGAGGGGAGATCGCGGAGCTGCGGCAGGGAGGGCTCCTGCCCTTCTCCCGAGCAGGCCGGCCCGCTCCCGGCCCGCTCCCGGCCCGCTCCCGGCCGCTGGGGCTGAGGAGGGGCTGGCGGTGCCGCCCAGCGCCGGCGGTTCGGGGCTGCCGGCCCCGGCGCTGCCTGCGCGCCCGGGCATCGCTGAGGCCTCGCTGGGCAGCCCGGGCCCCTGGGGAAACCGGTACCGACCCTGCTGGGAGATCCCGTGGGAAAACGTGCTGATCCTCTGGTGTGCGAGAGGAGGGAAAGGGGTTTTACCTGTTCTCCACAGATTCTGTTGTAGCAGCCTTGTCCCGGGGGGACACAACACCACAGCCCAAGGACGAATCCTCATGCTCCACAGTTTTCGTGTTTTATGCCTCGAGTTTGAGGCAGAGTTACACTATTACCTTGGTAGATGTTGAAGTTGGAAGGGGCACGGGTGGTTAAAGATGTATGAAAAATAGAACATCATGTGAGACCTTATGGAAGGGGAGTTTGGGTTACAGTTTGTGCGCTTTGTTAGGGGTGAGGTTGTTCCTGAGCCTTCCAAAATTTTGAAGGTGGCAGGCAAGAACAAATACTCTTCAAACTTGATAGTATTAGCACTTTTGGAGGATTTAATAGGTTAGTTTCAAACAGATAAAATACTGTAAAAATACATTGTTTCAAGAATTTGCTGCCATGGGAGGTTGTAGAACCAGACAGTACTCAACAGATTTTAAAAAATTGATTTGCCAGATTTAAATACGTCAGGCTCATAAGCAACATCCAAGTCTTTCTAACATCCATTTCCGACAAGAAATGACTGTGAAGGATTTGCCCTCTAACATCCCTCGTGTAGCAGCTGTGTCAGCTGAAGGAGCAGGAGGGAGCAGACCACAGACTGTGGCCAGGGTCCTGTCATTTCTTTATACAGTGTTTCTTACTGCTGTTGTCCAGACAGAGTATTGCATGGTGCCTAGAAGACCTATGGACTTGAATCAGTAGGGCATTTCTTGTGCTCTTATCTTCCTAGCTCTGTGTGTTTTCTGCAGAGACATATGTGGAAAGTAGCACTATTTCTTAAGAGGAGTTTAGTAACAACTGAGAGGGTTTGAGGAGCTGAGGCTGGCAGGCACGATTTTCCTTATCAGCTCACAGTTCCCTGACATAAGCAATAAGGGAAGGGGTCTTTTTAAAACTTGGTCTAGTCCTCAAAGTAGATCAGGGTCCTGTCATCACAGATGTGCTAATGTTCTTTTAAACTAGCTTGAGAGGGCATTGCAGCAGATAAGCAACCTGACAAACTGGGGTTTGCAGACTTCTGGGCTCAGGCTCACTGCTGAGCCCTATAATGCTCTTTTTGTACCCTAGTTCTGAGATATTTTTTGCTATAATGATCGCTTGCTTTCTGTATCTAAGTGTGGATTGAGAGACAGGAAGTGTTTTGAAAATAAGTATGCTATTATGGGACTATTATGTCAGACATGGTCTCTCTTGTATGTTATGAAAGACTAACCAAACTTTTTTCATCTATGATTAAAATAACGTGTTTCTTCTAAATAGAAATGTGCAACCTGAGCGCTAATAGAAACACCATGACTGAGCAAAATACAGAACAAACCAGGGAATTCTGCTACCATTCAAACATAACTGATGCTTGCTTGTTTGTTTCAAGTCTATGAACAGTCATGCATTAGATTCTGTACTCCCTTCTAAAGGAGCAGGGTGTGGTATTTTAATCGCTTTTCAACTTGGTTGCATCCTGTTAGACCAGGATATACTAGAACAGGTGCTGAGTCTTGGAAAACTTTACATGTAGTGGAAGTGGGCTGGAAATGAGTAGCAAAACACAGTGTGAGTTTCACTGATCCTACTGATCTTCAGATCCTAGTGATTTTCAGGGCTTTGGAGAAACCTGATTCACAACAGCAGGCAAGGATCCATCTGCTGATCATCTGCAGTTTCTGGGGCCACAGTTGCATTGTTCCAGTGGAGATTTCACTGCTGCTGTAGCATCTGTTAGTAGAACCTCTTGCATTTGGTAAGGGTGTTGCCTTCTTTTCAGATGGAGCCAACTGCTTGGCAAGAAGAACAGAAATCATGTATTAAGATAATATCACAAGCAATTTAGTCCCAGAACATGTACGGGATTTACAAATGCTGTAATGGTTGTTCCCAGGACTCACTGCAACCCTGTTGTGATGTATTGCCATCTACTATTAGGAAGTCTTGATGAGAAAAAAGTGTTTAAGAGAAAAGGGGGTGTGGGGGAGAAATGATCGAGGGAAACAGGGAGCTTGGAAGGGGACTTCAGTATCCAGTCTTTTCTGTTGTCTGATTTACTCCAGGACATCTCCTTTGTGTTGTTATGAGAGTGATTCTGCATGACCCAGCATCTTGTGTAGTATGTAGAGTAACAATCCTTTATTGCAGTCTGGGAAAAAGGGAATGTGTGTAATATTTTAAAGCGGCTCATACTGGTTCCTGGTTGCAGGCTTTGTTGACCCAAGGCATCCCTTCATAACCACATTATTGACTTCTGGAGACTTCTGCAGAACAGAAGGGAGCAGTCAGGAAGCAAAGATGATCTCCTTCAAGCAACTGCCCATTGAAGCAAAGGCTGCAGTGGCTGCAGGAGTGGTTTTCTTCTCCATGATGCTATCACGGAGTTACCTGGCGGAAAAGCTCGATTCCAGGACGCGGCGCTTGCTTCTAAGGCTGCAAATGGCACTGTTTGCTAACACACTCATGTTGATGGGATCTCTTCATGTTTGGAGAAGCACAGTCACCACGTTCACCAGGTCTTCAGCTGCCAGCTCCTTCTGTTTCATGCTGTGGAAAATAGCTGTGTTCATGTTTCTAGCTTTGGCTCATTCAAGCTTCTTTACATTGCTATTTCTTGTTGCAGAAGAGCCCTATTTCTTTTCTTTAGCTGCCTACACTTGCTTGGGGGCCTATATTATTCTCATCTTTTTCCTCTTCACTCTAGGCTCTGTAGAGCAGGCTTACAAGTTCTTGGCTGGGAGAGGCATTAAAGCAGGCACGGGCAGCAAGAACAGAACAGCACTGAAACCAGTTCTGGCAGTCTTGCTGACTTTTGTGCTGACTGTTGTTGGGCTGTTAAATGCTTCCCAGCCCCCTACTGTGAATTCAGTGGAGATTCCAGTTTACAAACTGCCCTCAACAATGAATAACCTGAAAGTGGTTTTGCTTTCAGATATTCACCTGGGGCCTACAGTTGGGAAGACCAAGCTTGCCATGATAGTGAGAATGGTTAAGGCTTTAAAACCAGATATCACCGTGATTGTTGGGGACCTGTCTGATGCTGAGGCAAAGATCATACGACCTGCTGTTGAGCCTCTTGGAGAACTTGATTCCCCTTTGGGGACTTACTTTGTCACAGGAAACCATGAGTACTACACCTCAGATGTTAGCAACTGGTTCGAGCTGTTAAAATCATTTAATATTCAGCCATTGCATAATGAGAATGTGAAGATTGTTTCACCAAAGAGCACTTCTGACTGGTTCTGCCTGGCTGGTGTGGATGATATCGAAGCAGATGTGTTGCGCTATTCAGGACATGGCATGGATTTGAAAAAAGCTCTCAGAGGTTGTAGCAGTGAGCATGCAATAGTGCTCTTAGCTCATCAGCCAATTGCTGCAAAGTGGGCCCTTCAGGAGAGACCAGACATAAATTTAATTCTCTCTGGCCATACTCATGGAGGGCAGATTTTCCCTCTAAATGCAGGAGCTTATCTTCTGAATCCATTCTTTGTTGGCTTGTACCAAGTTGGGCAGAATACCTTCGTCTACGTCAGCCCGGGAACGATGTACTATGGAATACCCATGAGGCTGGGCAGCAGAGCCGAAATAACAGAGATTATTCTACGTTCTCCTTGAGGAGTTTTCCATTTGACAGACTTCTAATTTGTTTTTTTTTTTGGCCAGTATATTTGCTCTTCTACTATGAAAGCAAATCCTTTTTCAGGGAAGCCAGAGAAGATGTGTTGGGCTGAACTTCAGCAGGTTCTGTTAAGTTTGAGCAGAAAACACTAACTGTATTTTGGGCCTATGAAACAAATTTGGGACATGTTAAATTACTGAAGTAATTATGTCTTTGAGTTCATTATCATTGAAGTTCTGCATTTAAAAATAACACTGATGTCACAGAGATAATGTGTGTCCTGTGCATGTTTAGTAATACCTGTGTCCTGCAGCTACTTCATGTTCCACTGTTTGGTATCCATCAGGCAGCTGCCTTATCAAATCTCAGACAGGTGAAGTTCTGAGCTTGTGCAGTGAAGTCACGCATGCTTTGCAGAAAGGCCTGCTAGAGTGTGCACAGAGTATGTAAACTCTAGGAGGCTTATGCTAGAGTTGTTGTGGGAAAGGAAGAGTTTAATAGTTTAGGGTTTGGGTTTTTTTTTAATTGAGACAGGATATTTTTATCCTCCTAGCTGTCTGCAGCATGCACCAGGGCTTCCAGTCTGTGCTTCTTATTGGTACTGTCAGTTGCCAGGCATCAGTGCTGAAATTCAGTTTTGTCCAGTTAAAAAGTTGGTGAGGCTGACACCAAAAAGTGAAAGTAACTGTCTTTCTCAGGCATTTTCCCCAGAACAGCTGGGCATCCAGTAATTGCTTACTGAAAATAGCTCTAATAAAAGCAAATGAGGAAAATTCCAAAATTAACTTCTGTTGCTTTCTGAGCATACAGTACCTCCTTATAAAAAGCACTAATTCCAAAGCTGAAATAATCAGTGTATTTTGTCTTCATTCTGTATTTTTTTTCTTTCTGCCTAATTTCTCCTCCATCATTTTTCTCTTGCAAGAGTAAATAAATGCTATTTCAATACAATGCAAATAAGTTAATGCTTGACATTTGTTAAAGACTTTAATATTTAAGTAAATTATGTCCTCTTTTAATGAGACTAAACTCTGCAGTAGGTGACTTTCCCTAAGAGCGTTTGCATGTCAGTGTCCTGGTTGTCTGATGGGCACATAGGAGAGAAACTGCTACAGGATAATGGATAGAGGATTTCTTCCCATCTTTCATAGCAGGTCTTATAAATTAACATAATTATGGGATTTTTGAGGTATTAGAGAATAATTGATACAAACATTTTTGTTTCTATATCTTTGCGTTCACGTAAGAAAGCCAGGATGTAAAATAATGTGTGACTTTTGTCCAGGCTAATGAAACACTTCTGTGCATCTTCTCTCTCCTCCTCTCCCACCTAATTTCTGCTGCATGAAACATCAAGAGCCATTAGAGCCTGGAAAACCTGCCTCTGTAGTCTGCAGCTGTAGCCACAGGGTTTCCCTTGCTCTGCGTTTCTGGCCACCAGTGCCTGTGTTCCTCTCAGGTGGACTCACAGCATGGGGCAAAAGAGAGCGCTTCTTATCCAGGAGACTGAGGGTGGGAGACCAGAGCCTTGGTGTTCAGTCTTTTCCTGCCTTCCTCTGTGATCCTGAACCAGACAACCATAAACACTCGGTTTTGTTCTTCAGCTTCTGTTCTCGTATTGAAGGAGATAGGTAGGAGTGTGTTTGAAAAGTACTGTAGTATTTGTAAACTTGAGGGTTTTTGTAAGTTAGGTATTTATGTTTGACTTCATCCACTCTAAATATTACCCAGGCAGAGCTTCTAATTCCTATGCTCGTTTTGTATCCTGCTCCTCTGTACAAACATCATATATTTTTACTCAGGAATAATGAGAAATACTGTAAAGGTGTCACAAAGGTTAGTGGAATTGTTGGAAAAGTCAGTCCTCTTCTGAAAGACTGAATACCTTACCAGCCATGCTCTCTTCTTGCCAGATTAGATAATTTCTGTTTTCCACCACTTACAATTTTGTATACTTTTTCTTTTATGATTTTGTGATAATATCTGCTTAAGTATCCTAAAGTATCCATGTGTATTCAACACTGCCCACTGTCCATGTGAGATCCATCTGAGGCTTTTAGCAGTCAGTGACACATAGTGTCAGATGGTCTTAGGAGGAAGGAATTTTGATTGCCTGTAACCCTCTGGTTACTTGTCAACTTGCCTTCAGTTAAGAGCTGTGTTCTGGGTTTAGTGGCGCAGAGTATTCTCACCTGGCCAGTAGTCCAGGAGGATTTTTCCACTTGTTGCACTGAATGTTCTTACCATGTTAAGAAGGCTAATTGTTAAGCCAGTTTCCTCAACAGGAGGCATTTGTGGGACTGATTTTAGATCATGTCAGTTTCTCAGTGAGTTGCTAGTATTACTTACTTTTTTTTCCCTGCCCTTTTTTATTTCTCTCTTCATTCTGATCAAGTGTGTGCAAAAACATAGCTGAAGGGGTCCTTCCATCCCAAAATTTCTTCATTACTTTGTATGTGCCTCTCTTGGAAAATGATTATGTATAATTTCAGAAATAGATAATGCACCCTTTTAGGAGTGGTCATATTGGCATTTCATACATTTCTTGAGTTCTCCTGATGTAATTTAGTTCTTGCTCTTTTTTTTTGTATCTCTCCCTCTGAAAGGTTGTTTGCTGGTGATTACTTCTTACTTAAAATGTTTTCTTTCTGTGCCAAAAGACTTCAAAGCCTTTTCTTATTTTGCTTTTTAATTATGAATGGAAAGTATCCTAGATCAAGTTTCTGTTTGATAAAAGGAATGAATCATTTCTATAGTCTCTCTAATCAGCAATCTCTAACCATCCTTCAAGGTTCTTTCTCTACTTTTTCCAGTTTGATATGAATGTACACAATGCAGGCCTGTGTTCAGTATTTCAGATGATGAAAAATTGCTGTGCTGCTTATTTTTAAAATTTTTTAATTTTTTTGTAAATTTTATGTGTGTATGTAATGTATTTAATCTGGATAATTTAACTAAATGAATATGTATTTCATCCTATAAAAGGCCAGTTCATTAGGGGCTGAGGAGGAGTTAATGTCAGAATTAATAGCAGAATATAATAGTATCATCACTTTGTGAAAATTATATTTATTATATAATTACTATAGAATGGATTGGAAAACATGTAAATTGTGGTATAACAAATGCTTTAAATGTTGGGATTTAATAAAACTTTATTCTTATAATCAAACATGAGGCTTCGAATGACCTTTTATTTTGTACCAGGATGCATTGCAGCAGTTCATGCTGTACACACTCATTCTATTTACCAACAAAAAGCTATCAACAATAAACCTGACTAGTTTTGTAAACTCTTACTCCCCTGCTGCTAAATGAGTCATGGTAGAAAGTGGGAAAGGCCACCATTACATTTGCCTAGAGCCTACTAGGAGAAAAAGGTGCAGACAGCAGGGGTGAGGGATGTGATGCA
This sequence comes from Taeniopygia guttata, assembly GCF_048771995.1. NCBI lineage: Eukaryota > Metazoa > Chordata > Aves > Passeriformes > Estrildidae > Taeniopygia > Taeniopygia guttata. Next base: position 44,122,505 of record NC_133026.1, read on the forward strand.
GAGAAAAGGACCACTGAGAGAGCAGAGAAAGGTTACTATGAGAATTTTTTTTGAAGGGTCAGAAGAAAATGGGTGATTTGTGGTTCTCAGTTTTGATGCTTAAGCTTTGAGGTAGAGAAAGGGGTGTTCTGTGATTGGTCTAAAGGAGGCTAAAAATCTTCAGAGAAGGAAGATTTGTACCCACATTTGTTTGCTCTCTAAATAAGATAAAAGCCATCTGTTTTGTAAATTTGCAAACATTTGTTTGCTTTCTAAATAAGATCAGCCCTCTGTTTTGTCAATTTGGAGAATGAGAGATTTTTGCCACTGATAAACAGTTCTGTGTGTTGGAGATGAGAAAAAAGTCTTATGTTAAGAGACATGCACATTATAAAATGTTGAAATAGCATTAAGGTTGCAAAAATAAGCTGTTACTTTGTTTAAGCAAGCACAAATTCTTTACTTCTTCTCTTTTCCATGTGACTGTGCTCTGAGGATGTAAGGTGCAACATATCATTGCCTGCAAGGGTCTGAATTTTCAGCTGGGAACTGATGATTTGGTATGAAGGAACTGGCACCCCAAACAGTGCTGTTTGTGTTGCTTACCAAGCAAGCAGAGCCACTAACCCATCTTCTAGGGTGACAAAGTGGGAGTGAATTCCGTGCATATTCACAACACTGAGTATACAGCATTGGCAGAGCCAGACATAAATTCATGAGGACAGCTCTCTTGTTTTTGTTGCAAGCTCTGGATCATCCACTGACAATGTAGTAACGCTGAAGAATTGATCATGAAGGAAGTCTGTTTACAATGAATGATGAATGAGTGAATTCAAGGTATTCTGGTAGCTTCCTCCCTCTCCTCATCAACGTAGTACCACTGTGTCAGGAAGTGTATGTGTTGGGAAGGTGATTTACAGCTGTGGTCACAGCTTCAAAAACCTGACTTCTAAATGGTAACTGGTTCAATGATTACCACTTTCATAATTAATACCTCCCTTTAATTGTTTTAATATAGCCATGGCTCTCTAGACAGAAGTGTCTGTCCCTGAGGGCATGTAAACAGTTTTTTCAACATTCATCATCTCAACAGTTCTCTGCCATGAATGGAACAAATTTCTTTTCCATAGACCTCTTGATATGGTTAGTCTGAATGAAGGGGCTAAAATCCTCTTACAGAGGGACACCACAGCAATTTATTTTGCCTCTCCTTATTTCCAGGGCTAATGGCCTTTTAATGTAAGGTACTTCTATCCATAGTGTTGGGGTTTTTTTTGGTTTCTTTTCTGTGTTGTTGCATTTGGTTTCTGAGTTCCACTTAGTCATGGTCGTTTTGAAGCACCCAGTTCTGCATTAGTGCTGTGACTTGTTACAGTGCCCTAGAGTAAAACTGTTTGAAGCAGGTGAAACATCTACATAGTGTCTGTAAGTGTGAATAGTTTCCTTCACAGGTACACACAGAACAATTCCATCTTAGTGCAGCATGCCCAGCTGTCAAGATTAAGGTTATAAATGAAAGATCAGGAAAAAGTCACATGCATTTAAATTGAACAGGAAGTAAGCAGCTGTACATACCTGTGTATCCTCTGCACCAATAGTTTGCTTGACATCTAACAGCCTAGAGTTACTACAGCATCATTTTTTCCTATGGAGAATCCCAACCTTTGAATTACATTTGTTCCAGAGCAGTTGGTTTGTATTTCTGAATTCTGTGTGGTCCTGATTTTGGAGAGGCCTGACATGCGCATACCTTTGTTGAGTCAAGATTTATTTATCTTAATAAAATTAAGTAATCTTAAGAATGGGCCCATGTTTGTGGAAACAGAACATAAAAAGCCTGTGCTGTGCAGCACATGGCAGCCCCTTGTTTTTCATATTTCCCTGCCAGCTCCTTTCTGTATCCTCTCATACCTGTTGTAACACATCCGTCGCACAATTTCACTTGCTCACTGTTGGCAGAATGCTTTGAATTGCTATGTGTATCTAGGACATTTTCCACAACATTTTCTAGGTTTTTTGTAAATTAATGCCTTTTTTGCAGATGGAACATGCTGTTGTCTTCCTCCTTGGAGTTTGTAGTCTTGAAATGATGGTAAAGTGTTACCACAAATACTCTGTTTAATGACAGTCTAAGGATAGGCATATTGGCTTAGCAATTTCATCCTCCATTTTTGAGGAGGGAATGTGTTTTCTTTGAGCTATATCTGCTAGTTTCCTTGTTCTTTTATCCTGTGACACATTGCACTGGCTCCCTTTTGCTAATTTGTTGTGCTAAGACTCAGGTGGGCTATAGATAGCTAGAAAAAAGTAATTCACCATCTCTTATTCTAGGACCATTGTATATTCTATTGTAGACAACCCACAGATGTATAGCCTGTTCTCTGTGTCTTTCAAGGCTGAAAAAACAATTATACTGTGTCTTTTTGTTTTGTTTTGTTTTGTTTTTGTGTACAGAATGTACCTGAGAGGAGTTTTGGGATTGATTATGATTCCAACTGCTTTGTCAAGGATGGGAAACCTTTCCGTTACATCTCTGGTAGCATTCACTACTCGCGGGTGCCCCCATATTACTGGAAAGACCGCCTGCTGAAGATGAAGATGGCAGGGCTTGATGCCATTCAAACGTGAGTAGCTGTTGACTTGTTGAGTGATTTGTGGTCCTGGAAACTGTATGAGAAGTCATTAAGAGGAATGCTGCCACTGTTACTTGTTTATTATTTTTCTAGAATTAGGTGAGGAAGCTCGGGAGAAGGAAGAGTGGTACAGAATGACTTTTAACCACATAAATGGGGGCAGCTGGGCGGGTTGTAACCAACAGTCTGTTTCCCTGATAATAGGCAACAGCTCTGGCTTCACAACCCAGGGTGCAAATGTGGCCGGAAAGAGATTGTTGGACTGTGAACTTTAGGAACTATGGAACAATTGTACATGCTTTGCCTCTGCCAGGGACATTGTACTCTCTGGTCAAAAGGCAGACCAGGTGTAAGGAGACAATAACCTGTTAGTACAGCCTGGGTTGGTATCACCCAGAAGCCTTGAAAATGTTGGTGAAGACTGCAGTTACATTTAAAAGCCATTTCAAGCTATTTCACCAGAAGCATTTAAATTTAGATAAATGGATGGGAACTAGGTGTACTTCTTAAAAAAAAAAGTCCAAAAACTTAAACAGCTTTCATTTTTGTGTGTGTGTATAAAAACTTTAGTCCATTTTCCTTGTCTTTTTTACCTGTTTGTGTATTTAATTCAACAGATAAAAAGACTTCAGCTTTCTCTTATTTTTGCCATAGCTTCGTTGACAAGAGAAGTGGTGATGTGTAAGGCACAGTCTTTTCAGGCAATTGTTGTAATTCCAAAACAGGTTTCTTTTCTTTTCTTAAGTCATTGCAAATCTTAAAGCTTCTCTTTGAAACAACCTGCTTTTGTGCTATAAAAAGTTCAGCTTCTGACATTGCAGAGCCTGTAGGCTCAGTAGCAGTATTGTACCACTACTCCTTTCTCACCCTTGAAATCTGCATTGTTGTTAGACCTGCAAGTTGCATGGTTGCTTTGTACACCTGGGGATGAGACTAGTCAGAGTTAGTAGATGAAGAACAGACAACACAGAAAGAAAAAAAAGTTGAATTTTTCCAAATTTAGGGTTCTCTATTTTTTTTGCATATCTTAAGACTCTGGCCTGTGGTGGGATGATACAGTTACTCTCTGGTGAGTAGTTTTGTGGTTGTTTTTGTTGTTTTCTATTAAGGAATCAAGTTCTGTCTTTGCTCACATTAGTACGAGCAATGGGATTAAGTAACACACTTGCTTAGGACCGGGTTGCTGGATCTGCCCAATTAATTTCTTTTTACTGAAATAAAAGTAATTTATAGTGGACCAGAAAATTATGTCTTTTGATGTTTGGCTTGAAGGTCAGCCTGGGTCCAGACAGTGGCTCTGTGACTCCTATCATCCGTAGTGTCATACTTCCCTTATGTCTCTGATTAATTTTCCTCCTCCTCCCAACACATGTATGTTTTCAGTGTTCTTTGTTAATTTCCATTTTTTTCAAACAGTCCCTTTCTTTATTTATTTTATTTTTTTTAATTGCCTTTTAATGTCTCTGATGCATTACTGGGATTTTGAAATCGGAATTTTTTTTCCATTTCCCTCATCACTGTTGTTCAGTGGCAAAATTGCTGCAGGGCTGGTTTGGGTTTTTTCTTGTTGCTTTCTCCCTCTTCATTTGTGATCTCCCACTAACAAGGTGGGTTGTTTCCTTCTTTCTTTTCTGCTTTTTTTCCTTTTTGAAATCTCTGACTCTGCTTTACTGTTTTGCATTAGGGTCTTTCTGCTGTGCAGAAAGGAGTAAAGATTTGTTGTTTTGCTGGTGCCAGCTGATCTCTGTTGGTCTTGGGAGAGCTGAGCTGTGTCTGTTTTGGTACAAAAGGTGCTGTGCAGCTGGCAAGTTGTTATGGCAGCTATGGCATTAGGTGTTGCTGGATCACATCATAACAGCTTTATTAGTCTCTTGTTTTTCTAAGAGCAGACTGAGATTCTTTGACTTTCTCTCCCCTTATTGCTTATGTGTGGATTTTTTCTACTATGGTGAGAGATAAATATAAAAGTGTACTTTTATACAGAAAGCAGAAAGTACTCCTGTGCCTTGCATTTTCTAGAAATCCATGTGTCTTTCTATTTGACACTAATCACTCTTCTTTCTCTCCTGCTGCTAAAAAAGCATCCCACTGACCAAAATCCCCTTTTGTTTTTCTTTGAAGTTTGCCAATAATCAAGTCTTACTGCTCTTGATTATTTGAGATAAATCTGTAAGTATTCATATAACCCCAAAGAAATCCTCTGTGATTTTTTATGATTTTGGTAAAAAAATGGAAATTAGTCTGTGTGATTGGGTTTTTGTTTTCTCTTATTTGGCATACTCTTTCCTGGATCAGTAATACTGCTAGCAAGGGATAGAGAGAAATTTTGTGAAGTCATTCTGGAATGAATGGGCAGCATCACTGCCAGACTCTCTGACAGAAAGTGGTAGTTGGACTCCCAATCTTGAGGCCTCATCTGAAGACTCTGATTTTTTCCTGCTATAATTTGAAATATGGGAACCTTCCTTGTTTTTATCAAGGCATTCCCAGTGAGGTTTACCACTTCAAGGCAAACAGGATCCTTATATTATGGGATTGTGCTTGTAAATACCTTGTGGATAAAGCCAGCCAGACACGTTCTCCTTCCTGTTCTCTGCAGCCTTTTTTCCAAAGGGCTCTCTGTGCTTTGATGCATCATGCAGCTCCTCCTGGTCTCTGGAACAGGTGAAGTCAGTACATTGTCTGCATCTAGTAACATCTTAAGCAATAACAGAACATAAGAAAATAGATGGCAATAAGCTTGATCTTGTATTAAAGCCTAAGTGATCAAGGCTTACCCCTTCTAAAGAGCAGGTTGAAATCTAATGTGGGGTTAGTGTGATGTTCCAGAAGATGATGAAGGAGGATGCTGACCTTTGTCTGGTCACACAGGTAACTGTCCCTGTTTTCAGTTTCTGAGCTGTGTTTGCCAGCTGGAAATGAGTGCTGGCTGACAAAGGCACCTGGAAAGCTTGGGTGGTTTAGGGTTTTGTGCAGAGCAGATAGACAACTGCCACTAGATGGGGCAGAAGGTGTATACAGGATTTACTGATCAGTGGAGATGCTTCCTGGAAGAATCCACAGTTGCCTTTACAGGCTCAGAAAGTTGAAGAATGTTGAGCATTTTCTCTGTTTTACTCTATTTGATGACTAATGAACAGAAAGGTGTAAACCTGTACAAAGTCCTTCTATGAGGGAGCTGCTGCTTAGAATACGGAATATTTAAAATTTAAACACAAAGTACTGTTTCTAAAGACTCATATATGAGTAATTTAACTAGGATGCTCATTTGTGAAAGTAGTACAATTTATTTAATTTTGCACTATTAAAAAATTCCACACTGGTATTACAGAGAGAATTATCTTGTACATTAAGGAAGTTGAAGTGTAATTTTTTGCCTGTTGATAATCTCTGAAATAGGAGAGGAAAGCTGTGACTACTAAAGAAAGGAAGGTTATAGCATGAAACTTACAAATTGCAAATTTCTAAGTGTAAATGGAAAGTAAACTCAAATACAGAATAAATACCATATTTGAAGTTTGAAAAAGGATGAGAGTTTCCTTTGTAAGTTCATTTTTCTGTAGCTAAAGAAGTACAGGATTGACAATTGACTGTAAATTTTGACAATGGGTATGTAACAAATATACTCATTAAAGATAACTATTTCAATTATTTCATTTGAGACCATCACTAGCTGTAGAAAGTATATTGGAGGGTTAAAGTGCCTTAGTAACCATTTTTAGACCAACGTTTAAAATAAATTTTTATCATGATTCATTATATTAAATAACAGTTTCAAATAGGTTTTTTTCTTATTCTTCTTCCCTTTTTCGCTGTTAAAATCTGCTTTTTTTCCAGTGTTGTGGTCAAGCATGTGACATAAATGAAAACTGTTTCTGGAAGAATTTGTCTATCTTTTTCCATCTTGTGCATAAGGGAGCTGGAGAAACCCTTTCATCCTCACCTCAGGCAGTGTTAAGTGTATTTAAACCTTAAGACTTGTTTCTGAACAAGTCCATAAAACTCTTCAATGAGTATATTTTCACATGGTTCATATATTTATTAAATGCACATGTAGTTTTTTTTACAAGTGAATTAATTGTGCTTCAGAAACAATTAGAGCAGCTTGACACAGAAATAAAATATCCCACTTAGAGGGGGAAATCTGGATTTTGATGCCTGAGTGCATTGCTTTGATTCCATCCTGGCATTCAAATTTTAAGCTTTATCTTTTCAAACAGAGGCTTAAAATTTTGGCATTTGCAAAGCTAAAATATTCACAAAGGTTGAAAGATTATAATTTCTGTATTTTATGTTCATGTGCGTGTCCGTGTGTGTATGGTCATTTTAGTAGTGTACTCATGAGAGGGTTCCTGTTTTTCTTCCTTATTGAAAGCATTGTTTTAGGGACTTTCTTTCTCTCTTGGGTGGTTTTTACAAAATTAAATGTGGAACATACTAACAAACCCAGGCAGTAAAAAAGTGTTGTCTGAGAGGCTCTTTGTTGACTAGACACAGTTTTGGGAATTTTAGAAATTTTTAAGGAATGAGTTTTCACATTCCTTTGAATCCTTGCTCAGGTTGTACTCATCCCTAATTTTAATCTTTCTGTGCTAGACTGCCACTTAGTACCATGGTGAACAAAATACGGTTGTCATGCAGGGATCATCAGCTACAACACTGCTCATGGTACTTGGTAGATTACTGTTTCTTTGTTGTCTTGAAACCAAGTGGGGTTTTTTTTATTTCTTTGAGATGTTCTGTGCTGAGGTTGTGTTCTCCTGAGTCCTAGAGGTAGGAGAGAGGTGTTCTTTCAAATGGTGATCTGCTTGTTTGGCACCTTTATTACTTAGTTGAAATTAAGCTTTACTTTGTCCAAGCTCTTGGGCACCTTAACCTTTCTTAACTTAATTCTTCTTCCAGTGGTGGTTTTCCAGAACTTGCATTGTTCCTGGTCAAAGAAAACTTTTGGGACCTAGATGCAATATCATTTGAGGCTTAGGTGTTTTTCAAGTTCTTTGCAGTGGCAGCAACATAGACCTGTCAGCCTGGTTGGTGTTCCCTGTGCAAGCTGGGTGATCCATTCATGTCATGTGCTGTTTTGTGCTCATTCTTGGCCCCCTCCTTCACGAGTGGTTTACCACATTCATCTCCTCATCAACCTCCCACCACTATACAGCTGCCATCTGCCTTGCCAGCTTCAAAACTGTTTATTTAATTTTGGAACAGACATCATGGTTTCAAAACGGCACTACCAGAACTTGTTCTTGCTCTGACAGGGACTCCTGCAGACATAACCCTGCTTTCAGTATTAATTTTAATGTCTTCTGCCATATGAAATACCTGACAGAAGAAAGGCCAGAGAGTTACTCCTGTCTTCTACTGATCCAGAGGATCAGCAGCACTACTGATCTCTGGGGCATGTAGTGCAAATGGTTGTTTTCCAGAATTCTGGTTTAGTCTCAGTTTCCTAATGGAAGGTGATTTTCTCTCTTAATAGGTATGTCCCATGGAATTACCACGAAACCCAGATGGGCACATATGACTTTTTTGGTGGCAAAGATCTACAGTATTTCCTGCAGCTTGCTAATGACACTGGATTGCTTGTTATCCTGAGAGCTGGACCTTACATCTGTGCAGAATGGGACATGGTATACAACCTTTTGTAACAGCTCACTTCTAGGGTAAATCTAGTGCAAGTATTTCTTTAAGTAGACAGACTTACTCGTTGATGTATCCTTAGACAAGAGTCTTGGTTTAGTGTGTTAAAATCCATGCATCCTAAGTGACTTCTTACAGTACAAACTTACTAGTTTGTTGTTTTTTGTTTTTTTTTTTTCATTATGAATTACTACTTTCTTGTAGAAAATCAGTTTTCCTGTCTCAGTATGTGTCTTGATAAGAGGCTAAATTCTTCTTAGGTTTCCTAAATATGTCACTGTTTCCCTTTCTTTTCCCAGGGAGGTCTTCCTGCATGGCTGTTGGAAAAGAAATCTATTGTTCTCAGATCTTCTGATTCAGGTAGAGGCATCAAAAAAGGCCATTAAACATACTGTAGTAACTTTCTGTTTGAGGCCATTACTAGATAATTCATATTTCAGCTCAAGTTTTCTTGTGAGTAAAATCTTCAATACTTTTAGGTAGAAGTGTGCATTCAAAATTGTGTAGAACAATCAAAGTAGGGGAGAAAGTTTCCAAGGTATTGTCAAGTTGGTGCCAAGAAGGGGAATCATTGTCACGATTGAGGAGAAGACTGCTTCAGCTTTGAGAGTTTTGGATTTGCCACAGCCACTCATAATAGGAATCCTTGGCTGGTCAGTGTGCAATCCAGAATGAGTTACAGCATTCTCATGTGCTCCTGTTTAAGAGCCAGACATGGAAGAATAAGATGAGAGAGGAGGTTAATGTGGTTATTGGAGTGAATATAGGGGATGAATATATAGGTATCATATCCAACTTCCGTTCTGCTGATTGTGGTTAAATTAAAAAATAGTACATAGATCAACAGTTGAGTCTGTCTTCCTGTTGAAATGTATTAGCACAACCTATGAAACATAATTTGATAATTTTCTAAGTTCATCAGTGTTTAAATGTCTTAGTTTTTAGTAAACTGTACTGGAAGCATTTATGAACAAGTAGAAGAGCACATTTGTTCATGTATAGGAGCAATCTGTTCATTAAATGCTATTCATAATTTACATATTTAGAATGCTACATAAAGATAGCCCATATGTAATTTAAAACAAAATTAGAAAAAGGCAAAAAAGTTGTGAAACATGTATACTTTGTGTATCATAGATTACCTGGAAGCGGTAGAGAGATGGATGGGTGTCCTTTTGCCAAAGATGAAGCCTTATCTCTATCAAAATGGAGGCCCAATCATCATGGTGCAGGTAATGTTCTGAAAATCAGATGAACCCAAGCAGCATGAATGCTTATACTGCTCTTGCAGACATACCATGGGTCTTGCATGGTGGTGTCAGGTATTTCTTAAGTTTCAGGTAGCTGCAAGATTCTGATGAAATACCTTATCCTAAAGAACTGAATCCACTGTTTCTAGGATTTAGAGATCCCTCATCTGCTCTGTTGAAGTTGTTTCCCACAGCTGTATAAAGGAATAGAGGGAACTTGTAGATCTTTTTAGATCTGAGGTTTGTAGCAATTCTCACGTAAAGACAAAATACATACAGTTGCCTGAAACAATCTGGCAGGAAAAAAGGGAATAAGAATACCCTTAGATAGAAGCAAAAGCAGTATGGAGTAAGCCTAATTTAGCACCTAACTTAAATTGTAAATATTTCAGGACACAGTTTTGTATGTTCATGGTGAATAGCTTCTGTCCTAAACTCCTAGATAGATATGTGAGAGTGATTGTCCTATATTTGTAGTATTGATCATAAGAAAGCTTTATTTCAATTTCTTTGAACTCCCTGACTGGCACAGGATGGGATAAGAGATCTTTCTTGTAATATGCCCAAGATAATTTTGTTGAACAGTGTGTTTTGTCTGTTGAGTAGAAGCATTGTGCAAAATTATTCTTTGGCAGAAATAGGGTGCTTTTAACAGGATTTTCAGAAATAACCTCCAGGATTGGAACCTATTGGATCTGAAGCTGAAATGTTCATCTCCTTGGAAAAGGGGCAAGATGCCCCTAAGTACCTCTCAGTAGAAGCACAGTTGTTCTCCCTTGAGTGCTTTTGAGTCCATTTCAGGGCTTTGTGGTTCATGTGAGCCCTTTGTAGGTGTCTCTGTTCTGAATGTCCAGTTTTGTTGTAGTTTTGATCATTTCACAACCTGTTCTATGGTTTTATTGGTCTGCTCGGGAGGTGGGTTATAGATCTCAAATTTTAATAGAGACTGTATTATGATCACTGTCACTAAGTAGATACTTTGGTGGGGGGCAGAATTTTGTGGGAAAATGGCTTATCTCTGCACAGTGATGACTGCACTGTAAAATACAGGTGAGAGGAATGAGTCTTGTCTTCTCATACTCCTCATATCTAGAGTTAAAATGACATTTTCAACATTGCTATCTAAGGAAGAAGAGGGCTGAACTTGTGCTTTCTGTTTTGTTAGCAGATGCAGACTGAATTGGCTATGGCTTTACTGACTTGCTTTTACTCTGCAGGTAGAGAACGAGTATGGAAGCTACTTTGCTTGCGACTACAACTACCTGCGCTTCCTTCTGAAGCTCTTTCGCCTGCATCTTGGGGATGAGGTGGTGCTCTTCACTACTGATGGTGCAAGCCAGTTTCACTTGAAATGTGGTGCTCTCCAGGGTCTCTATGCAACGGTGGACTTTGCTCCAGGTTGGAGAGTGCTGTTTGATTCCAAAAATTCTGAGTTCTGTGTGTTTGTGGCAGGACAAACTGACTTGACTGCTTGCCAAACATGCTTTGTTTAAATGGGGTAACAGGTATTTATGTGTATTTGACATACTCTTAAACATACAAGAATGACCCATGAGCACCCAGTTAGAAAGTCATAATCACTTCCCTGCATCTTGAAATCATGAATAGCCAATTTACGCTGCTCATAGCACATATCTCCTAAAAATTTGCTATAATAATTAGCATTGATTCCTTGTATTTTTTTAATATTTCTTTTTGGTGTTAGGGTTTTTTAATGTCCTCTGTCTGTCCTGGAATCCAGACATCCAAATACATTTCTAATAACAGAAGTTATTAGAAAAAAAAATACTGTTGAAGATCATCATTAGAAATGTGCACACTGCTACAATTTGCTGTGATATAGGTCTGAAGAATGGCTAAGCATTAGTAGTGTGATCAGAGAGTACCCTTTTGATAGGAGAGTTCAGGGTTTAAATGTTTGCATACTGCATGGACTTGACAAAATAGGCTTAAGGCACAAGAAACAAACAAGAGAGGTATTTTCATTTTTTTTGTGCAGCCTCTTCTGTACATTATTCTCTCTACAGCCAAACACACGTGCTTAGCAGGGATCTGTTTTCTTGCAAGGTGAATTAAATTGTGGATGTCTTAATGTGTATGCTTTATGCAATGGTGAGCCACTCACCAGAGTAGCTGTTTCCAGCCCCTATGGCTTGAGCCACTAGGAGTGATCAAAAGTGAAACACCTCTTTAGAGATTGCCTGGTTTCTACTCTTCGCTGTAGCCTTGGTAACGTAACCCCAGACTTAGAATTTCCAATGATCAATAGCAATTCTGACACATCTCAGACTTCTTTGTGCCAGGATGTATTTCTGAGAAAAGCTGGGTTTTCAAAAGATGTGTCTCAAAAGCAAAGATGTGTACACAAGCATATATGTACATGTATATATTTAAAATAAGTTTTGCAAGTTAAACATCAAAATCAAAAATACTGATTCCTATGTATGCTGGCGTAGCTTTCTTCTCATGATTTTTGCTAGTCTGAAAGGGAGATAAGACACTAATTTCAATAAAATGACAGACCCAGAAAATCATGGATATAGCAACTCAATTTTATTTCTTTCTGTTTATAGGTGCCAATGTTACAGCAGCATTTTTAGCTCAAAGGAGCAGTGAACCTAAGGGCCCTTTGGTATGTGCTTTCATTTAAACTTTTTGTATCATGTCTAATCTTGAAGTTGTTAATCAGAGAGGGGTTGACAGCAGTGCATTGAACAACTTTAGGGAGATGTTGATGAAGCCATAACTTCCAAGTCAGAGAAAGTGAATAGAGGAGCTTCTCTGTGTGTTTGTCAAATCCACATTAACTGCTGCTCTGCAAATGCTATTTTAGTCTCAAAAAGTAATGATTTTGCTTCAGTAGTTTTCCTTGCTAAGACAAATGTTTACAAAGCAGCGGAAACGCTAAGGATGGTTAGATGAGTTAGTGAGATATGTATGTAGGTAGAAGTTAAAAGCAGAATTAAAAGGGCAGATTAGAAGTTGCTTCCTGTTTTCAGCTACTCTAGAGGTTTTATACAAGTTATAGTGGGATGTGAGAATGCTGGAAGCCATTTTGACAAAGAGAGAAGGCCTATTGAGGGTACAAGATTATCTCTGTGCTAAGGAGTTGTTTAGGAAGCAGCTTGAAATATTTTTCAATTACATCCAGTTTGTGTATGCTATTTGGCAGAGAATATGTTGGTTCCATCATTTATTTGAATGCCAAGCATCTGAAACACATTGTTGTTGCCAGATTCCCAGGAAATCCACACTCTTTGATGCTTTAGCAATTGTTTTCAAAATGTCCCTGTAAAATTACTGAAACAATCCTTTAATTCCTTTGGCCTGTAGTCTGCTGAAAAGGACTGATTTAGTATGTACTGTTTTGTATTTATAGTAGTTTAAAAATGGCTCAGATGAGTCAAGGTGCCTTTTTTTCCTTCCCTCTTACAGTTAGGAACTTTAATTCACATTGCATTCTGTTCTTGTTCCTTCTTCATGTTTTCCCTTCCTCTTTTGCCCTTCCTCCTTTCAGGTTAATTCTGAGTTTTATACTGGATGGTTGGATCACTGGGGGCACCATCATTCTGTTGTGCCCGCACAAACTATAGCTAAAACACTTAATGAAATCCTGGCATCTGGTGCTAACGTTAACCTGTAAGTGTGTGTTCAGTAGCGCTTAATTTTGGGGGGATTTCTTTCCCAGTTCAGCAAAACCTGATTTTTTTTCTTTTTAGGTACATGTTTATAGGTGGGACTAACTTTGCCTACTGGAATGGTAAGAAATTATTTAAATTATACTAATGGTGGAAGGGAGCTGTTTATGAATTAGGTAGTTATGTATTTTGTGAAAGAATAAGCTGTGCCTACTTGCACACGGCAAAGGACATGGCTGCACTAGCTGTCCTTTGTTTATTGCCAACATGCTGTACCAAACCCACATGGTATTTGTCTTTTCCAAGGCTGCTTCTGTTTCACTCGGTGCTGTGAAACAGTTGGAACACAGATAAATGTGTTTCTCTTTAGAATATTTCACAGAGTGGTGTAAGCTCACAAGTACATTGTCCTCCTTCAGGAACAGTTTTTTATGCCAAATCCCAAACATCAAGGCCTACACTGAAGCTAAAAATGTAGCAAAATATGGTTGTAATCGGAAAGAATTCTGACAGTTGATACCTTTGGAGAAAAACCCCATCTCTTCCACTGTTTTTATTGCTCTTTCTTTTTTCCTCCTGCCCTAGGTGCTAATATGCCCTATATGCCTCAGCCCACTAGTTACGACTATGATGCGCCCCTGAGCGAGGCAGGAGATCTGACAGAAAAGTATTTTGCCTTGAGAAAAGTCATTGGTATGGTGAGTGTTCCCAGGACATTTTTAGAATGGTTCTTTGAAACATCCCAGGTGTACTCTAAACTTTCTTGTTTTTGTGTTGGTGTAAGTTATTCCTCAATATACTATTTTCTGCAGCTGGGGGAAGTGAAATTGAACAAGACAATTAGGCCAACCTAACTGCTTCTCGTTACAAAATGCAAAAGATCTTGCACCTCTAGCTTTTCTTTCTGTCCCGATGGCTTCCTCCTTCCTTTCAGAGGAGAGGATACTGATGTAGGTCTGACACTGGCATGGTTCAGCTCTCCTTTTTTGCTGTATTTGTTTTCTCTCAAGGTCAGTAAAGTAAAAGAATAAAGTAAGCTCACTCAGTCAGATGAGAGCCAGTGCTGCCACAGAGGGAGCAGAGGGAGGTGGGAAGGGTTTGGCTGGGAGTAGAGAGGGAGGAGGAGTGTACAGAGCTTTGTCCTTGCAGCATCAGTCAGCCATTCAGTCAGCTTAGGCTGATGACCTGATGTCAGCCCAGTTTGTGCTGCAGTTTAGTGCTTTGGCTGTCTGTTCCAAACTTCATGTTGAGGTTTTGGGCCTCTAAGAAAGACCAGGCTTACTCAAAAGAACACATCTTGGTTTTTTGTTTTCACAAACTTCAGCTAGTGGGTGGGACCAGCTTTGCCTTGCTGTAAAAATGCAGTGTCTCCACAAACTCCACAAACTGGAGATTGAAGTAGAACATGGAACCTGTGTCTGGCTTTTGAATAGCTTTGCATTGGAGGCTGTTCAGATGAGGTTCCATGAGAATCCCAAGGCTCGGGCTTGTAGTCACTATCCTGTTGCATACCAGCAACATTCCTATTCACTAGAAGACCTTTTTATACTGAGAGTAGATATCCCAGAAGTGTACTATACTTTCTCTATAGAGTTGAGAATGCCTTTATCTCTGTAACTGTGGAAGGTCTGCTGTGGATTTTTTTTTCCTCAATTTCACCCCAGAGAAATCCACAATCTTCCTGATATTGAATTATTTTCTTCAAGGTGCAGGACCCCTCTCTGAGATGTAAGTAGTATTCTAGTGCAGTGAGAGAGCCTTGATAAGATGTGAAATGTTCACTATAACCTCAGGTGTATTGGGTCATTTTTTGGTGTGGTTGGTTTGTTTCTTACTTTGCATGTCCATAGATTTTCAGTGAAATTTTCCTGTCACTGCTGTATTTTCTAAACCTGTAGCAATTGCAGTTTGAGGTGAAGCTGATGAAAGAAAATAAAGTTACCTGTAATAAATGACTGTGTTCAACATGTTAGCTGTGCTACAAGGATAACATTAAAGTCTTCCTTTACAGTTTCCAATAGTTAAAAAAATGTAATGAAGAATTTCAGTCTACAGTTTATTTCAATTGCTGACAGCATTCTTTTAATTTTCACTATTGGAGCTGAAATTTCCTGCTTTTGATTTCTCCTCTTGGGTGAATACAACTTTTGTTTTCTTTAAATCTGGATATCCTGATTGTCCATAACTTTCATCCATCCATACCCTTAACAGGGTACCATTGGGAATTTATTGCTGTGGTCTGTTAAAAACAAAACACAAAGCCTCCAGCTAAACCAAAAACCCTTTCAGCCCCTAATCAAATTTATTTAAAAAAAGAAACCTGGCAAAGTAAGCACTCCAAAGTCACCTATTTTGGAGATGGAGACACTCTTTACAAGGTTGGTCTTTTGTACATGTGTATTAGAATGTAGGTTTGGATTGCTTCACATGGGTATCTCATCTGCAGTCAGGCCATGTCTAGTTAAGGAAAGAACAGATGGGAAGAGAGGCTATTAAATAATGGCAGGAGGTCAAGAAGCGGATGATGGCAAGGAGAAAAAAAGGTTGTAAGCACAAAAAGGAGAAGGCCAAGGCAGAAAGCCACTGTCTGGTCTGCCACACCTTAAAGGTGTCCAGAAGAGTAGTGAGTGAGTGGAGGCCCTTCATCCCTTCTCTCTGCTGATTTCTGGTGATTATTCTTAAAAGTAGACAAGAAGCAACCAGAAGTAGATGGGTGGTCAGAACATTTCTTTGTCATCTTTCCCTGTGACTGACTGGACAGTTGTCTAGAACAGGAACAGAGAGAAGCTAAAGGTGGGACCTCAGGTGTTCATGGAGCTCTGGTCTCCAGGCCTGTTTGTCTCAAAGACCCCAGCCCAGGTAAGCGGGTGGTGGTGGTGGTATCATAACACTGAAAGGAAAGGCACAAGAGGCTAGTAGTTCCTATAAGGAAGTGTTGCTCACAAAGGGTCAGATGGAAACACTGTCTTACAGATTTGTAAAGGTTCACTCAAGCTCCCATGAACTGGGGAGAGGACTACAGAAAAGCTGTGGAAGAGAGTAACTTAGGCTGTAGCCACAGGAGGGCTCCAAGGGCACTGGGAATTTTGGTAGTTCACTTTGTTCATTATGCTTTTTACCTTTACCTAATGTTGAATAGTTCTTAAAAAATTTTCCCCATATGTGATCAAATAAGATTTTTTAATTCGATCTTAAGACTAGATGCAGCTGTAATCTTTACGGAGATTATTTACTCTTAGCCAAAGTTATAATTTTGTAACTTGCGAAGTGTAAAGTGAGAATTAAGTTAAAGTATGTTTGTATTCAACTTGTGTCTGTGTGTGTGTGTTTTCTCCTTCTCTTTCTAGTATAAGCAGTTACCAGAAGGTCTTACCCCTCCAACAACACCCAAATTTGCATACGGGAAGGTTCGCTTGCAGAAGGTAAATTAACATCTGTAATACACTGTGTCTCTTTTCATAATGCTCTCTGATTGCTTTTTATAAAAAATATTTATGAGGGTGTCACAACAGGCTCTAGATATCCTACAAAATAAGGAGGAAAACCTTGAAAGCAAACTTTGAGGAAGAAGGGATCAAGTTCGCAAGTTAGGAATCATGCGCATATTAGAAAATGATCAAATGCAGCTTACCTGGCTGTAAAAAGATAGTGTTTACAATATGCAGTATGTACCTGAATCTTTGCTGAACATAAATGAATATGTTATTAACACAGCCGATTCATAGTTGTTAAAGATAACTCATGTATCAGTAACGTAGCTGGGAGAATGTTACCATGAGACTTACAACAAAGTGTTTTTGTAGCTGGTGATACCTCTAAAGTGGAAGGAAAAGTAGAATATACTTATTTTAAATACTTCCAGGCATTTAAATTTTGAATGTGGAATATTTTTGATAAATTTGAAAATCTCATTGATAAAGTTTCTGACAGGATCTGTAGCTGATGAGAGAAATTAAATCAGTTTCCTGCTGAGGGAAAAGCACACAGAACTAAGCACTCAGCACTCAGCATCCAGCCTGTCTGACAATAGTGGTGTAGCTGGTCAGCTCACAAGTATCTGGGGTTTGACTGTAGCACCATCATTTAAGGACCAAGGACAATTTTTTGTAAGATACATTTGAGAGCTACGATTCTGCAGTGAGTGAAGTGGATGGTTTAATGGGCAACAGAGGAGACAGCAGATATGAATTTGGCTATATTCTTTCTGCTGGGCTCAGACAAGTTTTGAGATGGAGGATTACTGCAGTTGATGTGCTGGATAGCTTAACTCCTAATGCTCTGATTTCATACTTTGTAATTTCAATTTGGCAGTTATTTTTCCAGTTAGTGATGTATCTCATCTCTGCAGCTGAAGCATTGCAAAATTTAGTAGTGATAAGGCTTTGCAGGCATTTTCAAGTAATTCCACTCAAGTGGTGGGCAGAAGTACTTTTTGCATAAAAGTGGTTCATCTGTGAGGTAGAAAGAGATCTATATCACTTTCAACAATCTTTGAGTTTCTTCTTCCCATATGATGTTTCACTGAACTGGCAGTAGTGACTAATTATAGGCTGTTATCGCTACACCCACCACTGTGGCTTCTGTCTTTGGGTGCGGGCACTTGGCAGCCCAGTTATCAGATATTGACTCTCCCATCTTGTCATGGGTCATGGCTCTCAGGTAAGGCTGTCCAGTTTCAGTAGAATGAAGAACTTTCATGCCTTCAAGAAATGAGTGCTGCTGGACTCTCACAAGAGTCAGATGACCAAACTTGCTCAAATAGTGCATCTTTCATCTAACCTGCACCTTCTACACTTTGTGAGTTTTTGAGAAGTGTTTCGCTCTCCAGGTATCAGTTTTAGGAATGCAGACGGCATGTCAGATGTAAACTGCCAGATAAGGTTTCTGTCATGCCAGTACACATACTGCTGTCTGTGCTGAGAGCCTCTGGAAATGTTTTCTGTGCAGAAGGCTGCCTTTTGCTCTGTGACCCACTGCTTAGCTTCAGCAGCAGTTTGCTCTGCTGGGTTACTCTGCAACACAAGATGAGTCTCCAATCACAGGGGGTTTGTTCTGTGCCAGCCCAGAGCTGCCTTCCCAACTCCATTCTAGCCTCACCTGGAACCAGTTCCAATGCACTTTGTTAAGTGAAGAAGCCTTAATGTATTTTGGTGAATAGCAGAGAGGGAATATTCTAGACAATAGCATTTAGCTTTGGTAGCAGTAAACTTCCTAGCTATGTCATTTGCAGTGACAGTCAGTGCTAGCACAGGTATTGTGTGGGTCTTCACTCTGCAGCTGAAGTCCAGCAGTCAGTCTGCCACTGGAGAACAGTGAATCTACTCCAGTGAACCAACTCCCCTGACACTTTTGCAGAAAGGATGAGAGAAAGGAGACTCTGGAGTATTTTCAGGGGTCATATGATGTACTTTACAGAGGTACATGTAACTGGAGCATGATGTTCTCTATCTCTTTTTTCCTCAAGATATTCTGTGGCAGTTCAGTCCTTACATACCCATTCCCCTGATGAGAAAATTGTTCATTTTGAGCTATTGATTTATTTTAATGAATCCTCCTGAGTGGGAAAAATCCAGTTTATTAAAAGATGCTGGAAACACTGACATGGCTATGTAAGAGCAAAGGCAGGAAAGCAGGCGGTATGGAAAAAATCTTGTTGGATAGATGCAAAAGAGAAGTGTCGAAGATGGGGAATGAGGGCAAGCAAAGGCAGAACTGCAGTGGTTGGGCTCCAGAAATGTGAACAAGATGATAGGTTTTAAGTATTTAAGCCCCAGAACATAGGAAGCATTCTTTCCAGAGGAGAGTAAATGATTCTTAATTCCTGCAATGTGTCCACGTGGCTCTGCAGGCTTGTGAGCAGGTGGTAGTTTCTGGTTACCAGAAACCTGGGGGGCCCTGAGAAGTGCTTGATCACAAGGAAGTGCTTGCCCTAACACAGCAGCCTGCAGATTTGTAAGTCCTGGAGAAGTATTCAGTTCTTAAGATGTGGAGAGCTCAAGCAATAGCAAGTTGCAGGTAGTGCTGGTGTGTGTTGGGGCTAGAAAGGGGTTAAGCAAACCTGTAGTTGATATTCCCATTGGAACAATTTAGTTTCTTTTTTCTTTCATGCTTGACTTTACACTTGGGTTTTGAAGACTTTGCTCTGGAGGATTAAAAAATATTGGTTTTTTTTTTAGCAGTCATCTGTTGTTTTACAGGTTGTTTTTAAAAGTTCCTGACAATATTTGTAATTTTTAAGTTTACTATTAATTTTCTCTTGTGGTACTGATTATCCACTAAATAGCAGTCAGCAGGAATTTGCAGCAAGACAGCAAGACCAGATCTAGTCTTGAAGATTTTTTTTGTATGTACCACTGAAGACTGAAAAGCTGAACAAAAATAAACTACTGAAATTTCAAAGAAACATGCTTCCACTGATCCCTGAGTGAATCCTGCATGGTTGACTCATATTCAGAATAGAAGCCCCTTCACTAGCAGGGACTTAAAAAAAAAAGTCGAACAGGCACATATACAAGCTGCTAATACTCAGGTCAGCAAGGCACAAAGCAGCATTCGTTGCCACTTAGCAGCTCAAGTGATGCCCATGTCTTAATGCTGCTTGTATTAATTTCTGGTTTTGCTGTCCACCTAGGGGTAAGAATATTAATGCCCATAGGATTGATTGTTCAATTATATAAATTACTTTTGTCAGTGTTTTGCATCTCTTGCTAAATCTCTCCTGTGGCCTGGCAAGTCCTGCATATTCCTGTAACATTACTGGCTCCCTTGGAGGAGCACAAGATAAGGAGCGGACCATGTATGCAGTCTGGAATGTTTGGGAAATTTTACAGTATGAAAGATGATTGCTATTTTAGGTACAATTTTTAAACTGAAAACATAAGAGCGAACTACTTTCATGAAAATTTTGCAAGCCGTGTTTGACCAGCAGTCTTCTTGCCCAAGTGAACATGCTTAGCTGTAGGCTAATAAGGGTGAGTCAACCTCCAGATAGTGTTGTGTTACCTTTTAGATACTTACAGTGTTGGTGTTACCATTTATATACTTACGGTGTCCTTTTACTTGCTTGTTCCTAGCTAGAGTTAAGATAAGCTCATTTCAGAAGTCTGTTAAAATCTGTCTACATGGTTGTTGTGGTTTAATCCTGGTAGGCGGCTGAGCACCATGCAGCCAGTCATCCTCTCCCCCAGTAGGGTGGGGGAGAGAATCGCAAAGGTGTGAAAATTTGTGGGTTAAGATAAGGAGAGTTCAGTAGGTAAGCAAAAACTGCACACATAAGTGAAACAGAATAAGGAGCTCATTCGCTACTACCTTTGTGGAGGGAGGCTCTCAGCCTTCCCCAGGGTAGCAGGGCTCCATCATAGAATCATTAATGTTGGAAAAAACCTCTAAGGTTACTGAGTCCAAGCATTAACCCAGCCACTACTGTATTTTTCACTAAGCCATGTTCCAGAGTGCCACACCTTTTGAACAATTCATGTGTGTTGGTTACTTGTCAAGGTAAACACTGTCACACCAAACATCTCCTCTTCCTCCTTTTTCCTCCAGCTTTTGTTGCTGAGCATGACAGCAAATGTACAGGATATCCCTTTGGTCAGTGGGGGTCAGCTGTCCTGGCTGTGTTCCCTCCCAGCTTCTTGAGCATCCCCAGCCTCCTCTCTGGTGAGAGAAGCAGAAAATTCTTGACTCTGTGTAAGCCCTGCTCAGCAATAGCCAAAATATACCTGTGTTGTCAGCAGTCTTAGCAAGAATCCAAAACACAGCCCCATGTGAACTACTGTGAAGAACATTAACTGTATCCCAGCCAAAACTGCAGACTTAATTATGTGTACAATAGACAATTCATGCTGGCTTCTGTTGCATCACTGTAAAATGTACGTACATTCTATATGTACGTTCTAGTATTTTAGTATGACTTTCATGTAAGTTCTACAAAAATCAATACTTCGGTTATTGAAGTACCTTCAGAAATTTGTACTACTATGAGTACTCTTACAGTATAGTTTTACATAATTTTAAACACCTTTTTTTTTTTCTTCTTTTTAATTAAGCATTTGAATGTAAATCTGGTATGAGAGGTATTTGAATGTGTAATGTGTAGTTACTACTGAACAGTGATGATAATTCTGGGGAAACAGACTGACATCTTTCATGAAAAATCACACTAAATTAATTTTTTGAGCTTGTAAAGACACTAGGCATATTGTGTGCATTTGACTAATCTAAAACTGATAGTGGTGTTTGAGAGAGAATCATAGATGGGTAGAATATTCCATAATGGCAATAAAAGGCAATTTAATTGTATGCTTCTAAGTCCTTATTCAGCAAGGTATTTATGTGTGTGACTAGCCTAAACCGTGTTCCCAGTCTCATTAAAATCAGTCCAGCTACTTACATATGATAACTTAATTACAGCTTTAGAGTTTCTAAAATCATTTAAGACTAAATAGGGTAAATTCATCTTGGATGGCTCTTGGTGGAATTAAACTGGAATTAAACTATCCCTACTTAGCTCAGAATGATTCCAGAGTAACTCAGTGGGAATCAGTGGCATTTTCCCTAGCTTGATTTTAAGTATAGCTGAGCAAAATTTAGGTAATATATTTGTATTAATCATCCCAAGCAGTTGTGATTGTTTATGCAACTTTCATAGAGAAACTACTGGGGTAGTTCTAGTTAAAAAATAAAGGGTCACTTTTATTTTTATGAATGCATAGCAAAATTAGAGCATCTGTTTTTATTAAATCACTGCTCTACAAGTGGCATGTTTCTTTCAGAGCTCATCAGTTGTCTCTGCTATATTGTATTTTAAATGTCTGCAAAGATGGTGTAAAGATTCGTTAACTTTCTGGACACGTGGAGCTAGCTGACTTGATGGCTGGATGTGCTGTTATATTTGGACTGAAACTTACTGACTTTCATATATCTGCCTTTTCTGTGCTGCAGGCAGGGACTGTGTTGGAGGTTCTTGATGGACTGTCACGTTCTGGACCAGTGAGAAGCACTTACCCATTGACCTTTGTTGAGCTAAAGCAGGTGAGGTTTCCTTCAGCAGGCACTTTGCAGTAATTTTGTGGAGTTTATTTGAACAACCCTCTGTGGTATTACTCTTCTTATATCGTGCACTTTATCTAGCGCACAAGGAATAGTATTATAAAGGTATCCTGGATTTTTGCATTGGAGGCCTTTTCATATTCTACAGTACTCCTGTTTTGCACCTGAGGTTTTCTTATTCCTGTGGATATAGGTGTCTGTGCTGTCTAGGCTTTCACCTTGATTTCTCTCTTCTCCAAAGTATTAATTTACAGGTACAGGTTTTAAAAAGCTTTTCTTTTTTTTTTTTTTTTTAATCATCTTCATAGCCCTCTGCATGATCTGCTTCAGTAGTTCTGTGTCCTCTTTTCCTGAGGAGCCCAGAACTGAGCACAGCACCGCAGATGTGGCCTCTCTAGGGCTGAGGGGAGGGGCAGGATCATCTCCCTTGACCTGCTGTCCATGCTTTTCCTTTTGTTCCCAGGATATCATCAGCCTCCTTGGCCCCCAGGGCACTGCTGGCTCAGGAACAGCTTGTTGTCCACCAGGACCCCAGGTCCTTCTTCACAGAGCTGCTTCCCAGCAGATCAGCCCCCAGCCTGTGCTGGTGCATGGGGTTATTATTCCCCAGGTGCAGGGCCCTGCACTCACCATTTTTTTGAAGGTTCTTATTTACCTCTCCAGCCTGCTAAGGTCTCAGGAATGGCTATGACTTATTTTTTTCCATTCCTGATGGAGAACTTTGTGAAAATTATTCCAAAATGTTCCTGATCTAAGCCATGTATTTAATGGATAACTAAATAATGTTGACTTGATGAATGTATCAATTTATGGGCACTGGATGAGAAGTGAACTTACAAGTTTTTTATGTAAACTCAGTTATAAAGGGATTTTCACCAGTTTACCTAAAGGTCACCCATTACCTAAAGGTCAAAGTAAACTCTAATGTGAAATGCTCTCTGTGATAGTCACTGTCTGAAGTGAATGAAAATCATCATTTCAGTGCAGACATGTAGGCAGAAATGTGTGATAGTTTTAATTCATTACCTGAATTGAAACAGCAAATTACTTATTTCATTACTCTGTTGGGGTTTTTTCCTTTTCTTTTTCCTAGTATTTTGGATATGTACTGTATAGAACCACACTTCCAAAGAACTGTGTGGAGCCAACGCCACTGTCTTCACCTTTAAATGGAGTCCACGATCGTGCCTATGTCTCTGTCAATGGGGTAAAATCAATGTTTGCTGCTATTAATTTTTGCCATCAGTGGCCTTCATGAAAGTCGAGGTTGCAGACTGGGTTTTTTTTTTCCTCCTTTCTCCAGATCACCAAAGCAACACTGATCATATTTAATCACATGAGGAAAATAAGGAAGCATATACTTGATGCATACCAGATGTTAAAATTAGTATTTAAAAAAACATTGCTATCTTTTGTCTTGCCATTTTTCACATATTTGAATATTGATACATATTTATGACTGAGGTGAATAAGAGACCTAGAGAATGGATTTACATGCAGGTTTATGGAATATGTTTCTGGTATATATACTTGGTGGCTTTCTGCAATGTTTGCAAAGATTTTTTTATTAGTTTCTTCCTTTGAGGTTGGAAGGAGGAAGCTCGAGCCTATGTCTTACCTTATGAAACTGGCTTCTAACCACAGTTTAAAAAAAAAAAAAGTATATTGTACAGAATGTAAACTTAGTCTTTCTTTGTGTAAGCAGGGGTTTGGCCTTGCTAAAGGAGAATTAATATAAATTCATGTATTTTACAGTCAATTTTTTAGTTAATATTTGATGCATATTGACTCTCATCACCTTTGTGTCCAGACCAAGCTCATCTTTCCTTGTGTTGTGGGAATAGGTATAAATAAAACTAAATATTGTTGCACACATAATTGGACGATTAAGCCAATGATTAAATCACTGATATTGCCAGAATCTTTTCAGTCATTGGACTAAATTTGGGAACTTGCTTTTGTGAATCAGATGCATCAAAACCCACTATCACATCCAGTTGATGTACTGAAATGTGAATGTTGATGTAGAAGTCCTTTGTGTATGGGTGTGCTCACATGCAGGAGGTGGAGAGGAAAGGGATTATCTTTACTCTTTTTTTTCTTTTGTCACTTTTAATCTCTTCATGCAAATTGAAAAAACAAATAACAGGGCATTTTCGGTTTTAAGTAGTTACTGTTTTCTTCTTCTTGTTGCAATTCATATAGGTACCTCAGGGTGTCCTTGAAAGGGACAAATCACTTAAGATAAACATAACTGGGCAGGCTGGAGCAAATCTGGACATCTTGGTAGAGAATATGGGCCGAGTCAACTTTGGTAGATACAATAATGACTTTAAGGTAAGTAAAATCTATTGAGTTATTGGATTGTGATGGCTTTTTGTCTTTTCCACAGGTTAAAAAGAAAGTAGTGAATTGGGAAGAGCACAAAGGTCAGAATTAGACAGCTGTAACTTTATCTAAAAATATAACTAATCACTAGTTTCATCTGAGTTTTCCAGTCACCAAAATCAACAAGAAATTAAAAGCTGATAGACATATTTTAAACTTTATTTGTTTGTTCACTTAGATTATCAGCCAAAGTGTCACCCACAATATTTTCCAGTTCAGTTAAGTTTGTAGATAACAATATTAAAATTGTTTCTATAAACTCCAAAAATTAATTCTTTTAACTCCATAAAAACTCCAAAAATGTTTCTATAAACTTCCAAAATTGGAAATTGGTCCAGAAGTTGATTGCACTTTGAGGCTTGTGAATCCTGGGATTGCTTTGGAGGCTGGAAGGATGTATGTATGTGTGCATAAATACACTGTTGTATCTTTCTACTTGTTCCATTTCATTTGTCAGCAGTGTACCCTTGCAGTACTTTGAGTATGGCTGGGAAAGACTGTCCATGAGCACTTCAGCGTGCAGAAGTGCCAGTTCACCCAGACTGACCAGGTGTCAGATAATTATCAGAGAGCTTCCCAGTGCTTCTGGATGTGTGCTACCCTTCAGGACTGACCTCCATGCATGAGTGGCTGTGATGGGTTGACCTTGGCTGACCTTGCTCATTCTGTCACTCCTCCTCCACCAACAGGAGAGGGGGAGAAAATACAGTAAAGGTTTTGTGGTTCAAGATAAGGACAAGGAAATCACTCAGAAATTACTGTCATGGTCAAAATGAACTCAACTTGGGGAACTCAATTTATTCTTAAATAGGTCATCAAAGAGATGCTCCCAGAATCACTGATGGTCTCAGTAGGGGGTCTGTTCCAGAGTCAGCCGGAACTGTCTTTGTCTAGTATGGGGCAGCTTTTGGCATCTTCTCAGAAGAGTCCCCACTGCAGCTCCCCTCGCTAACAAACCCTTGCCATGTAAAGTCCATACCATGGAAGTACCACTAATGTAGCACTAGGACGGGCAGGGGCAATAAAGCAAATTTTTAGACTGGTTTTAGACTTAATGGGATCCTCAGTGCTGCGTAACAGTCAATAAAAGACAGGAGTGCTGTAGAGGTGAGTCTGTTATGTTTGTGCTGTGTACAGTTCACAGCATGCCATTTTTTGATTTTTGATATTATTAGGATGCAGTAGGTAGCAGTAGAGCCAGCTGTGTTCATACTGTCTCTTCAAGGTATTTTGCCTTTATCTGAGTGGCAGGGGAACCCCAGTTTTGCCTTCACGTTCAGGCAGCAGAACCATTGCTTTTATTTATTTATTTATTAACAGGCCAGATGATAAGGAAACCTATATGCTTGGTGTTATTTAAGATAAGAGACTAGAGGTTTAGAGATTGGATTAAGGACGTGTTCAGTTGCTGTGGTTGAGCTGAAATTCATACTTATACCTTTTAAGAGTGAAAGCAGGTTTAAGAGACATGTCCATGGTGAAAATAATCCTCTAAAAGCAGGATCTTTCTGTAAAAAAGGCAACCTTCCTTGGGTGACTTTGGACTATGTGCATTGCTTCTTTCTGTAGACTCCATCCCTCATGCTCTCTTTTGTGTTGATTTTGAATACTGTGTGTAATTATACCTTGGGTTTTAAAAAATCCATGTGCTTTTGAAAATCCAGTTAGGGGAAGAGGTTCCTGTCTTGTGAAACCTTACATTTTTTAGCAAAGAGGATAGGTTTTCAGGGTTTTGTTTGGCTGGAGTTTTATTACTTTTTTGAGCTTGAAATAGATCTAGGCATCTAGCTTTTGGGAAGGAATCTTGAAAGGATTTTGGGTTTAAAACATCCTGTTGATCTAAATCATGTTGTTAAAAGATACAAAGGGAGGAAGAGTGTGGTTTCTGTTATTTTATGTGTCTTTTTACATGCACACTGCCACTTATATCCCAGTTTTACTGGGAAAATTTATATCCACATTTTGGTACACTGAGTCACTAGCCTAAGACACTAACTTGCACAATAGCAGAGAAAGTGGTATTTACTTACTACAAATCTGCTCTAGATAAGGATCATTGAATATGTATTCTTATGTAGACCTAAGTAAGAATGTTTAGTAGGTACGTAATATAATTTGAAAAATCACTCTGTTCATAGTGCCTAAGGATGAGCTTAGGAAGGCAACTTAGAAAGTTCAGGCTAAAGTTATGTTGCATTATTTCGATTGCTAGACAGAGTAGAGTTTAGGTTGTATAGAAAAGTTTTATCACCTAACTTTTGACACTTGCAGATATTTTAATTTGTAATAAGCAAAATAAGCTCCCGTACTGTAGAGTGGACATTAGGTAAAGGAAGAGAAAACCACTTAGTGGTCGTACAGATGGTGAGCCTTTGAGAGACAGTGCAATGCTTATGAGATACCACAGCAGACACACATTGTACAAGCTCTCCAAAGCCATGGAAACTGTGGTTTTGCTTGTTCCTGTTTGACATGTTATGTTTCCAACAAAACTTGTCTTGCGCCGAAAACCAGCTTCTATACAGGGTCTATTCAAGCAGTTAAAACCAGCCCCTTCCTTGCATTACACTGAAACACTGTTTTAACAAAATTACAGTAGTGTGCAGGGGTAACTTGATGTTATTTTCATTCTTCGTAGATTATGTCCTTGCCTTGCTTTGGCATTCAGTGTGCAAGTACCCCGGTGTGCTGTAAACCACTGTGTACATGGTCCTATAGAAATGAGATGGGATTCCATGGGCTTGAAGCTGACTGTAAGCTAAAAGTATTTCACTGAATTGGGCATGTGCACTGATTTTATTATACCGTATCTTATCTGGAGAAGATTTGTGGGCAGTAAGTGCTACTTTCTCTGCTATGGTGCAAGTTAGTATCTTGGGTTAGTGACTCAGTGTTACCAAGTGATGGTATCTCAGGCTTAATGATATTTAATGTTGCTTCTCCTTTTTATTAAGACTCAAGTTTTGGAATCATGTCCATGTAAAAGCAAAACAGATTTTTTTTCCAGTTACAGGAAAACAATTTGAAAAAAATTTTGTGTATCAATGAAAACCTGAAACTCTGAAGAGGAACAGATCTTTCACAGAGAATAAATGAAGCTCTTTATTTTTAAACAAAACTTGTAACTCGGTGAAGATCAGATGCTTGTTTTTTCATACACAGATTGACAGCTGTTACTTTGATCAGTTTTTGTTTGTGACTGATTTATAGTACATCCAAATAGCTTCAATAACATCAGCTAATTGTATTTCTGTATTGCTTTTTTTTTCTTCCTCTTAGGGTCTAGTTTCAAATCTAACTCTTGCTCAAGATGTACTTGTGGGATGGGAAATCTATCCTCTAGACATAGATGGAGCAGTGAACTATGACATTATTTATCTCCTTCATCACCCAAAGAGATCTGCCATCAAAGAACTGAGTTACGAAGTACCTACATTTTACACTGGTACTCTTTCAATTCCTGGAGGGATTCCAGACTTGCCACAGGACACCTATGTCAATTTTCCTGGTTGGACAAAGGTACAAGGTTTTTTTGCTGTAAAAACCTCAAAGTCCATTTAGAAAGCTACTGAAACTTCTATGGACAATCAAAGTCCACCTCTCTTAGATGGGTAGAGGCGGGTCGTGGAGGTGGGTGTCTCAAATTTATTTAAGAATAGATTCTTTGTTTTAAGTCAATCTGGAGATAAAACATTAAGAAAAGGGAAACATATTCAAAAGATACATAGTGTTGATCTAGAAAGTGGAGCATCACAAAAAAAAAACCCAAAATCAAAACAACTGAACTAATCCACCCAAGTTTTTCAACAGTGAGAAAGATTAACTGTCAGGCTGTTTGGATGTGTTGCATTTGTTTGTACAGGTTTGTTTTTTTTCTTTTTTGGATCATATTTGAGGTGCTGTGTTAGGAACTATGGATCCTATTGCAAAGCATAAAGGGTTTTGGACTCTGTGGCTGGTGGTGTGCCACAGATATGTATCTAATGCATGGAGAAGCTTACCTGTACCCAGGCTGAATGGATCAGAGAGCACTGCACAGGGAAAGCAATTTATCTATAGATAAGTTCTTACTGCTATGAGAAGCTGGTGAGCAGATCTTTGCCAATGGGAAATTCTCACAGGGCTGGAGTGTAGCTAGAGCAGGAAAGAGTGTGTTTTCACAGTGCCATGTCTGAAACCACCAGCATGCAGGATGGGGGAGGCACAGAGAGCAGAGTGTGTTCACTGGAGTGTTACTCTCGTGGAAGCCTAAGTGTTTAAGTCCAGGCTTTAGGGAAGTGCCTGTGGCAGTGTTAGGTAGCAAAATTGTTCTTTTCTGAAACAATTAATTTACTGCTATTAAAATAAAGTGGGACAAGGAGCTGCTTTTGATCTGTCTCCACTGCCAGTATTGTAGTGGTTAAAGCACTTCACAATATGCAGACAGCTGTGATGCATTGCATGCTCTTGGTGTTGCTGACACTAAGCTTAGATGAGGAAGTCTGACTTAGTCCCTGTTCCTGTATATGTGCATGTCACACAATCACTGAATAAACTTCAAAAATTAGCTTTTTTTTTAATGGCAACTGGAATCTTAGACCTTTTTAGTGAATTCTGTGACCCTATCAGTCATAAATCTAACTCAGGAAGCGAGGTGGCCATACCTGCCCGTTGGCAAACTAGCATATTTAAAATGGCAAGGTAGTCCAGGAATTCTTAGGTACTGGTGGAAATCTTTTCCTCTGATCTATGGAAACCTCTGTTTTATGTTTGTATACCCTGTAAAGCAGTCCTGGAGAGAGATTCCAGATGAACAAATGAGCAAATGCCTTTAAGGTAGATGAGTATAAATTCCATTCACTGTAGTTCCTTGCATGGCACTGTGTACATTGCTTAAATGTGGAGTGGGATTTTTAACAGGAATTAAAATTCACCTGTCTGAGTAGTTGAAAAACCACAGAAGCAGCACTTACCAAGAAAACTTAAACTCCTAATAATGGTTCTGCCTTTGCAAAGGCGAAGAATATAGCATGAGGGACAGCCTGGAAGGAAAGGTGCAGTATTAACAGTCATGACCTGTGTTGTAGCTTGCTTGCCTTCAGGGCTTCTTAAACCCTTCAGTAGTAATAAAACTACCCTCCACATGAGGAATCACAATGCCCTTAAGCATACATGCCACTGAGTGAATATTTAGATTTATTGAACCTTTTTTTTTCTTCAAAAGAGAAGAGGATTTGGAGTCAGAACTGTTCTTGTTTCCTTTGGAATCATGGGCTATAATTGCTGTCCATGCTAAAGTAAATCTTGCTAGTAAAGATGAAGTTCCTCCCTCTTTTATTTTGTATAGGGCTAATTTGTTAGTAGATATAATGTCATAATTTGCTTGTTCGGTGCATTCAAATTCCTGAGTGTGAAGTCTTTGGAAACTGCAATATTAATAAAGACAGTTTGGAGTTGAGAAATTTAAGTTCTCAGCTTTACTGGAAAAAGGAGTTACAGCCAGTGACTGATTCAGATCAGAAACAGAGACCTGTCTTATCATATCTCCTGCATCAGAACTCTAGTGCAGTTGATTCCCACACTAAACACCTACTTCCCACAGGTTACTGACATTCTCTGTGAGAGGAGGGCCAGTGTCTAGTGGGTACACTCACTCATCCATCTTATGTGTGGGGAGTTTGCGTTCATGCCATGTTTTCTTGTAAACCTACTACAGAAAGTAGTGAGCTTGAACAAAGATAAACTTGGTTCAAAAAAAACAGCATTTGAGGTCAAGGTTTATTAACACCTTGGCAGAACAGTGCAAGATAGGATCTCAATACCACGGAAGTGATACAGAGGTGAAATAACTCAACTGCATTTGTATGTTACTAACTCCTTAAAAAGTTTCTCTTTTGAGTTTCATAAAATTTGTTTTCATAAATATGTGAAAAAGGAAACACTAGAAAAATACCACTAAAGCAGCTTGAACAGCAATTCTTGTTATATTACATTTGTGCTTCTGTAAATTGTGTTAAAATATTCTGATTTCAGCTATCCCAGACAACTTTAGAAATCACTAAATGAAATGAAAGTCCTATTTTCCACTGATTCATACAATTTTATTATGTTTATCAGTGAACATCCATGCCATGAGTCTGGTTTTCCTCTATGTTTTGATTACCAAAGACCAAAACAAGCTTTCCATCCCTTTCCTTGACACTAGGCTCTTGTTTGATATACAGTGAAAGAACACCTTGGTGGAATAAAAGCAAATTATTTATGCAAATCAGCAGTATATCTTGCTTAAGAATGATGACTCAGCTCAACTCAATGGGAGTTAGTTTACAGTTTTACTAAACATTCTGCAGCCTGCCAATTTATGGACTTTTGGAAAAATCTGCATTTGTGTCACTTCAGTGTTTCTATAGATATATTAGTGTTTTGACTTTTTTCCTTTTTTCCTTGCCCATTTTTAAAAAAATCTTTTGAATTTAAGGTATTTATGATGTTAGTACAGTATTTTGAGCTAGGGATTCTGACCACCTCAACTATAAAAAGCAATTTTAAGAATTTGTATGTCACATTTTCATTGTACTTAAAATAATAGTACCAAATCCTAAGGCTTTTAATGGTTGTGTGTTAGTACAACAGTACTTTATTGCAGTGTGATTTCACAAATACTTTTGTCAACTAAGCTATTACAAGTAAAAGAGAGATCTGAATTTCATGTGTCTAGACAAGCTGTATCTTGCCCTTGAAATCACAGAGCAGGACTACCAAGGTGATGTAGTCTTATACTTTACAGGGAACCGTAAGAGCCTTAGGATCTGCTTTTTTCTTCTGTGACTTCATTCTCCTTTTAACAGTTAGCTTCAAGCAAATCCAGTTTTCAAATTTGTTTTGGTCATAAACTCGGGACAAAAATCAGTGCAAGGAGCTTGCAGTTGCTTTTCTAATTATTGTCATATTTGGAATTACTGCAGTGTTTTACCACTTTATTTTTAAATATTAGTGATAGCTTTAACTGTTCAGGGAATTTAAGCTGTTTTGACTGTCATTAGCATTTTCTTGCACAGATTTTCTATCCTTGAAGGGAGTTCAGTTACTATATCAAGAATGTTATGCTTGAGTTGATTTTGTCATTTCACCTCTGACAGATTATTAAAACATTATTTTTTCTTTCTCTCTTAACAGGGGCAAATTTGGATCAATGGCTTTAATCTTGGTCGCTACTGGCCAGCCCGTGGTCCTCAGCTGACCCTTTATGTTCCAAGGAATGTACTCGTTGCCTCGGCACCAAACAACATAACGGTGTTGGAGCTGGAGCGCTCTCCTTGCAGCACCCAGGCATGCGAAATAGAATTTGTAGACGAACCTAATATCAATGCGACCCTACAGCATGAAACTGATAAACCCCCACTGTTTGTTAGAGAACTATGGATGGGACATCTATAATGATTTGAGTATTTCTTTATCTTCCGCCCTTTGCTTCTCTTTCCCTCCAACCGTACTGTTTTACACCAAGTCTTCGGAAAAGGGAAGTTATTTAGGTGAGGCAACTTCTTAAATTCTTCAAAGACATATTTTTTAAAAATCTCTCAGTTAAATATTGAATTTCTTTTTAAAAATAAAAGCTGGAGCTTTGAAATTTTACTTGGACTGTGAAATTGAACTCAACTGGAAGGTAATGTTTCCATCAGCCTAGTAAAAATGTAGTCCTTGTACTCTGCTTATACTGCAGTAACCTTCCTATGCTTTTATTTTTTACCATGTTTTGCAACTGGAGAGGAGGCTACAAAAGGTGTGCAGGCTCCACTACCTTGCTGGTTTCACTTAAGTGGACTGGTAAGTCAGAGCTGCCAATAGACAAGACACTTTCAGCTTCCTTAATCACCTTATTAGAGTATAGGCATCATTTTAGTTTCATTGGGTTTACTGCCAGCATTGAGTGGACCTCATTTTTTTTTAATGCAAGTGACTTTCAGAAAATTTCAGTTGATTTCTTACGGGACCAGTGAGGAAAACTGTGGAAGAGAGCATTCAAATGCCAGCTGGTCCAAACAGCAGTAACATGGAGTCTGCATCTGTCCTTTCTTGGAAAGCCAGTTTACTGCTTCCCTATTGCTTTTTCTGAAGACTTAAAGTAAATTCATAAGTACAAGGATATGTGAAATTTAGGCTGCTTTGGTGGAACCACAACTTCTGACTAACCTGC
Source organism: Taeniopygia guttata (assembly GCF_048771995.1). Classification (NCBI taxonomy): domain Eukaryota; kingdom Metazoa; phylum Chordata; class Aves; order Passeriformes; family Estrildidae; genus Taeniopygia; species Taeniopygia guttata. The sequence goes on from NC_133026.1 coordinate 44,155,260, forward strand.
CTGCAGAATGTGGTTTTAAAATTATGAATTTTTTCTTTAATTTTTTTTTTTGTTTAAGTTTGTTTGTTTGTTTGTTTTATTTTTTTTTTCCCTATCGGTCATGGTGTACCTGCTTTTCATAGGCCAGCACCTTGGAAGTGGATGCTTTAAGTTAAAGAATTTTATTTCTGTTTTAGTAATTAATCCACAGCAATTGTTTCGTTCCAGTAAACTGATGGTCTTTGTATTTGCAAAGATGCACAAACTCCATGAGTACATTTGACTTTCTGCAGACAAAATCTTGGTTCTTGCGATTTTGGTGTCAGTCATGCAAATTCTATGGTGATATTTAAAAAACAGAAGACGATCAAATCAAGTATTTTCATAATCTGTGATTTCTTCCTTTGATTTTTGTCTGACATTATTAAAATCATTCTTTAAAGATTAAATTCTTCCTCTGTGTGTTTGAGAAGGAAAAAAGGATGAGAGAATTATGAGCATTTATATTAAGGGAGAAATAAGACTGTAAAGTCTCTGTGGATGAGGAATTATTCTCATTAATGTCTTGTTTATTTTCTCTGTAACGAAGATCTGTACAAAGAAAAATGAAGCAGCTAAAATGGGCTGAGCATACACTGGAGGTGCCACCCTTTTCTGAGACAGCCAGTGCAAGATCCTAGCTATTTCTTCTGGTGAGGACCAATACTATCACTGGAGAAGAGGGTGTAAAGGAGCACCACTCACTTCATGTCTGCTCTGTGTTTGGTGTGTTTGATGGGCTTTCAAAGGAGACAAATGTGGCTCGTCCAACAGAGCGGTTCTGCTTTCAAATTCTTACCTCAAATGTCAGTCCCAGGGTCTGTACCCAGACAGGATTGATTTTTGGAGTGGTCTGCTCTGACCCAGATTCTTTTATTTCTTGGCACCATCCCTATGGAGAACCTGGAATGCGCTCTGCATGTAATTAATTATCAAGTATTAATTACCTCAGAGCTAGGCCTTGAAAGTAAGGGATGAAATAGAATCAGTTTTTAACTGATGAGTTTTGTGATTTGAAGTGTGCAGTACTATTCACGTATTATTTAAGCTCAGTGCTGTTACAGCTGGGAATATTTTTATTGTATGACAGTTAGTGCTGTGAGGGCAGTGGAACTCCTGGTTCTCACTCTAACTTCAGTTTACATCATATTTGTGAAAACATAGTGTGATCTGTGAGACTTCACTTTTCACCATAACTACATAACATTACCAGCAGACAGGCTTTGCATCAAGAATTATAAACATGCATCTAATTAGTTCTAAGAATAACAGTAACAACATGAAAAGAATGGGTTTAAAGTTTTTCAAGTAGGGCTCTAGGTAGCTTCTTTAGCATACTTGCCTATTTACTGCTTTCAGTGAAGTCTCCTGTCTACAAAAAAGAGCTGAAAGTTGTGGCCCTGATTACTAATCCTCTTCTACCTATATGTAAACACTGCTAGAGATGTTATTTGACCATGCAGAAGGGAGGTCCCTGTGACAAAGGACATTCAGAGTACGGCTCTAGGATGAACCTGTTGCTGGTGCTTTAACCCAAGGATGTGTCTGCAGGTGCTGCAGCTGAGTGTTCTGCCCTGCGTGTGCCCACACTGGGGCACTGTGCCCACACCACATACCTTGGACTTACCTTAGATTTCCTAAGGTGGCATTTCCTCCTTTGCAGCTTCAGGCAGGTCAGTTATTTTAACATGTCTGTCCTCAGATATAGTTCAGCCATGTCCAAAGTGGAAATGTAATCAGAATTAAACCTTCTGATTGAGGGCAAATGAGTAAGAGAAGAGGGGCCATAGGAAGTTACCTGGCTCACTTTGACCCAGTGGGCAAGGCACCTGTGGGTCTAGTTTCAATTTATTTTTGAAAGGCAAGGTGTGAAAGCATTGTCAGACCCCTGGCTAATACCTGTGCTGTAGTTGTATGAACTATTCCAAGTGCTGGAGTTCATCAGGATGGTCCCTCTGGTGGAGGCAGCTGCCTCCTGAAGGCATGGCAAGAAGGAATATTCCTAATGCTAAAACTGTGGGTCCTCAGATCTTTCCTGATGTATCTCCTTGGAAATTTGCAAGTGCTTTGCTTGCACAGGAGCTGAGTAATGAGCACATTATTTTCTGATTTTGGCAGACAGTATGGTATTTGGCAAGTGTGGTATTTGGTCAGAATTAGTTCATAAAACCCAGAATTTTCACACTGATCCCCTCTGGTACGTAGGTAAATGCTTGCAGTTTTGTGGGAGGATGCCCTTTAAAATCTACCCATAGAGTAGCTGTTGTGGCTCAGCTTAGCACAGATTTATTTATTTTTTCGTGTTTTTTTCCTCTGGAGTGGGGTTTATAAACTTAGTCTATAATCCTGTCAATGCATGAATGAAAGCCTTTTAATGTGATTATTTGGGATGAATGAGCAAATAGAAGAACAAGAACTGGCAGTGTGCTATATAGTTGAATTCTATTTCTTAACTTATGTATGAGGCTCTTTCATAATGTAACTACCTTACTAAGTGTTAGTCAGCATTTTCTAGTCCCTGAATGACAGGATTGAGGCTTGACCTTGCCCTCCTTTAGACTCTGTGCCTTTTGTAATTCTCTGCTGCAGACAGCTCTCCAATCTCCTGCTATCGAATCTCTTTGGGAGCTTCACAGTGCCTGTTGTTTTCTTTTGCAGTTTTTTGGATGAAATACTCATTTTTTGTTTTCGCAGTTTGAATACTTGCAGGAGTGACTAGAAATAATCCTTCTGCCAGGACAGCAAGCACTATCCACCTGACAGATATGTGTCAGATGTTCAGAAATGACAATTACAGAAGAATGATAATCCTGTGATTGGCAGTGTGCTCTGAAGGGGGTGATGCTGTTACTGTACAGGCTGAGAAGGTGACAACATTTTACCAGATAATACAGGATGAAAGGTTTGTAAGAGATGATCTAGTCCTATATCTCTCTACCCTAAGGCAACATCATTTGTATAAATTAATATTGTTAAATATTCTCAGTGTGTTTCTTAACAGAGAAAGGTATCACTTTCACTGTCCACAGCCAACACAAAGTGTGTATTTGTGCTCTGAGCTGTTTTGTCCCCTCTCTCTTTCTTATCTCTCTTTTAACTGTATTTAGAGAAGTCTTAAGAAGTGCAGGGTAAGATTTTGCAAGAATGTGAAAGGGCAACCAGCTCCTGAATGACTCGATCCAGGTGTTACAGCATCTTTTTGATAGAAATAACTGAGTTGCAAGAAAGTTGTCTTGCAGGCTGGGACTTAAAGGCATAGCAGCTAACCTCAAACTGGTTGGGAGATCGTGTGACAGAAGAAACTGGAACCTGCAGATTGGGATCTGCTTTAGTAGTTCTCCTTCAATAAGAAGGCAAAACTAGACAGAAATAGATTATCCTAGAACTTAGTTCCATGGGCTGAATGGAAAAATGTTGGAGAAGTACATCACAAAGATCTTTCTTATGCTTTTGCTGAATAAAGTGTGTATGTTTAAAAATCCCTTTTCAGAAGATATTTCCTATTGTTTGTTACGTTATCAAATATGGGAGTAGTGGCCTTCCCCTGCTATGGGGGAAATGTTGAAGCTTTCAAGACGTTTCACAGAACCAGAGCTTATTTCAGGTAATGCAATCCCCTTTGACTAGCATATATAGTGTGGCCAAGGAATTTGGGATATATTTAAGAACTCCTGTTTTGGGCTTTAGCACATACACCTGTCCCTCAGGAGGCAAGGATATACAGAGCTCCAAAGCCAGGTTCTTATGAAGGTACCACATGTAACTCCATAGAGTTGGAATAGGAAGCAGGGAGTTTCTTGTTCCTGAGACTCCCCAGCACACTTTGATAGCAGACCCTGTGCCAGCATCACAGTAAGATTGCTGTGTTGTACTCTGGTGTTGTGCTTACAGCTGCATGATCGTAATTTAGCCTTTTAAAATCTTTTGGTAGACAAGAGAGGAGAAAAACCAGCACTCTAATGAAATTGAGAATTGAGTTTGAAACTCCAACTGGAGGTACCTTTGTTAAGTAGAGTGGATCTGTTGAATATCAGTGCAAATTCAGTAGGAGATTGCTGCCAATATCTATGATCTGAAAGGCTTTTCCTGTTTAAGTTTTCTTATTCACTGTAAGTATATGCGCTATTTTTATTGAACTCAGTGCTTCCGTAGGGCTCATGCTTCTATACTAATATTAACTGAGCATTTTCAGTGTTTGTAAATGTGGGCCAGAGTACAGATCTGGACCAGTGGGGGCAGATGCCCAGCAACTCATCCCTCTGATGCTGTAGGTAAGAAGTTGTTACCTATTTACTGTTTCATTCTTCCTGAACTCTTGCTGGTTCTTCCTCTCACAGTGGGGAAGGCTTTCGTGTAGAGAAATTAAAGAATTCCTTCAATATGTCTTTATTTGTCTAAAATGATGTTGATCTCCAGTCCTTCCACCTACCCACTGGCAATTTGCAAGCTGGATAAAGATGCCTGTGCATCCAGCTTGCTTATGCCTGTCTTCTTTCTTTCAAATTTCATTCAGAGGTTTCTTTTCTCAAGTTCATCATAGTTAGGTGTACAGAGTGAACACTCCTTATGGATCTCTAGTCTAAATTTAGCTAGAAATCTGCCCTGGCTGTGGACTTGTTCAATAGCAAGCAATCTCTTGCCCTGGGAGAGGGTGAACTGCTGTTGTGTCTTGTGGCTGTGGGATCTGATTTTGTTCCTGTGCTATGGGTGAAGGGGTTGTCCAAAGCACAGGATGAACTGTTGAGGAGACGGAAGAAAAATAAACTGATAGCTTCCTCCTAACCTTCTTCATGCCTTGCTTGATGCTGAGCTTTAGACCTTTCTTCTGTTTGCTAAAAGTGTTGGTTGCTCTTCTCACAGCAAACAGAAATGGGATAACAGAAACTGTGCAGAAGAAAAATGGCACTCTTTTCTTGTGTCTTCCATGTTAAATTTTATTTCTGGATGTTGAAACAATCTGCTGTACCATCAAGGCTTCCTGGAAGACTTTAAACTCTGAGAGATGGGTCTGGATCCTACATGCACTTCGCATATTTTCTTTTAAGCTGTTTTGCTTTTTCCCCCTCAGTTTTAGGATGTGGTCTGTACTAATTATAAACAGGCAGATTCAATGTGCTGAAGAACCCAAGGACCTTATACTGAACTCACAAAATGTTAGCATGATTTCCTTCAAAATACTGTCTGTTGTCTTCTGCATCCCCATCCCCATGTGTTGCTTTACTGGTCCTTTGATCCAGAGCAGTGTCTACTTCAAAAGCTGAAGTCAAGACGACATGAGGCTTTTGACTGTGGCCAGAGACACTTTCAGACATGACTTTGTTTAAAGCACTGAATCCATCTAGCTTGTTCTTGAAGTAGAGGAAAGTTTAGCAGAAACAGCTAGCAGCAAGCTGCCCATTTTTAACTTTTTCTAGTCTAACCCTTCAGGTCTGTTTACTTTGATTCAAAGGCTTCAGAGGTGCTGGAAAAAATAAAAAGGTAGATCCTGTGTGAATTAGCCAAATTTTGTACTCTTCTTGTCTTTTATTGTGATAAAAAGGACCACATACGATTACTACCCCAAAACTAAGCTTTTTCACCCATCTGAGGAAATAAGGAGAACTTGGACAGATGCCAGTAATTAGATGCAAGAGCAGATGCTACCTATGCTGAAATGAGCCAGAAAGCTTTTGTGGTTTTGGTTTTATCTTTTAAATTCTGAAAAACTCAGTCCATGCAAAGATACTGAAAAGAGATCACAGTAGTAGCATACTTGACTTGCATGAAAGTTGTTTCTCCAGTTACTGTAGGTACAGTACAAAGTGCTGTAACTGGGGTCATTTAAGCACTATGGAGCTGCAAGCAAAAAAGAATATTTAGTGTTACAAAGCATGATCTGGATGTGAAGCCTAATGAAGACTGGGGAAGGCATACTAATATGTTGGGTAAAGGGTGGGTTTGTTCTTTTTAAACTAAGTAGGTTGGCATTGGAGAGGGGAAGGAAAATAATTTCCTCTTCTGGCACTTCCAGCTACGTGCTATGGCCTTGCATCTCACTAAACTGGCAAAGGTGAATGATGCTGAGCTCTGTATCTTTCAGATTTCTTAGCTACAAGTGGAGAATTTTTACATGAACAAAAGGAGGTGAACTGTAGTAAAGGTTTGGCTCCCCTGACTGGATGTGCAATGTGGGGAAAATTCATCCAAATCCTAATAAAAATCTGCCTAACTGCAAGAATGGGCAATGTCCATCAGTACCAGTAGTTTCTTCCCACCTGCTTGTCACCATCTTGTCTTTCATTTTATCCGAGCAAGATAGAAACCATGCTGGTTCTGTCAGGCATTGATAGGCATCACCTATTTTCAGTTCACAAAACAATAGGTTGGATGATCTCTGGTTTGCTTTATTTGTGGTTGCTGGTGTGCAAGCACCTTCTCTGGACACATAACCATGCCGTTGTACTTGTCCTGCAAGGTGGGTGAAAGAACCTTCAGAGATTGCTAAGGTTTCTCCTCTCTCTGAGTTTGTCAAGGATTTGGCACAGTTCATAAGAACCTTTTTGTCTCAGAGGCAGAATTTAAAAGTATAAGGTCTGTTCAACAGCCTTGTTTGGTGCTTCATAGTGTATTCTGATTTGAGAGCTTGCTCATTTGTTATCAGGCTGTAGACCTTTTGATGCAAAATTGTGAGGATGGTTTGGCTTTGAAAGAATGTTCCTATCCTTTCTTGTGAAGTTCTGTTTTTTCCTGTTACCTGTTTTAGTACATTCATGCAAATTGGTGAAACCCCCTACTGATTACAAATGTCAAAACCTCAGTTAAATTGGGCAAGCAAGTTAAAAAGAGGTAGGGATTTAGTCTTCAAGCCTTCATGATTCAGGACAATCACTCATTGGCTGAGAAATGTTTGGTAGATATTGCTCAAAACTGAAGACTTGTGTTTAGAATAATGCATTATGAAGTCTTCTGTGGAAGGAGATTAAACTTTCTGGGCTGTGGGTAAATGAGAGTGCATGGTTCTTGATGTCTTGAGACAAATCTAACAAGTAATACACAGATTTTTGTTTATGTAATAGTATCTAATTGTAGTACTTTTCATCTCCAAAATGCCTTGTTTTACAAAGGAGGGCAGAGTTTTGATTTCTATTTGGCAAATGCAAGACTCAGATCGACCGACATCCCTTGCAAAGTTAAAGGTGAAACCTCAACAGATTTTGTTAGTTTGTTTTCAGGGAGAAGTAAAGGACTAGGGTGGTACAGTCTGGTTTGGGTATATTAACTCAGATTAAGAGGTGCTGATATGGCTGGGCTACTTCTGCCTGGTTGAATTCTGCACCACCATGATAAGGAGGCCAGTGCAGACAGTGGAGGGCATTTAGTAAGGTGGTGTTAATAAAACATGGTATTTTTTTTTCTAAACATGACCATTGTCTGCACAAATACAGCTGGTGCCAATTACATTCTGCCCCTGTGCACCACAGTCTGTCTTTGTGGGACCCTCTGCATTTGCAGTCACAAAGGAGAAACAGACTTTAATTCAAATCGCATCTGGCTGCTGAGTCTGTACGAGGTCTCACCTATCAGGTTCTTCTCTTGTTGGAGTACACTCCCACCTCGTGCCATTCCCTGACCAGGCAGCTGTGGCTTTTGTTGTGAAGGACCTCACTGATTTTTTTTTTTAATTTCTTTTTTTTATTGTGTTTCATTTTGCTTTTGCAAAAGGAGTAACTTTATGAAATCTTGTGGCCTCAGGTCTAGAAAACTTGGCAAGACTTTTTAGGTGTCCCACGAATTAACATTGATACTAGCTGCCTATTTGCTCCGTTGTTGGGCAGTATCAGCTCTTCCACAATCTATCTCTGTACAATTAGTTAACAATTACAGAGCTTTATTTACATTTCTCTAGGAACCTGGAAGCCTCTATATACCCACTGAATTATGCTGGTATGACAATTCAAGAATTTGGCATGTGCCCTCCTAAAATTCAGGTCACATTCTATTGTATCATATTATGACTGAGGTCTTCATTGTGAATTACTTTAGAGAAAAGGTGGTCTTTTTTTCTCCCCCCACCCCCCCATTTTTGACACTATTAATAGCTGATCTGCCTCTGTGCAAACCCATTCCTGGAATTTAAAAAAAACCCACATGCAAATTAAAATTCAGCAGAACCTTGTGTATCTAGTACTAACTTTGCTTTCTCAGGCTCTGACACAAATTGTAAATAGTTATCACTTAAGATTTGGCTTTTCATAAATGCTAATATGATGTTTGATTGTTTAAATTCTATTCATAGTCTCATGTTGATAGAGTCTATAAAATGCTGTAGTCTTTTACACTATAGGCAGTAGATTAAAAAAAAAAAAAAGCACATTAAAAAAATCCTATTTTTTTCCAGTAGTTTTCAGCACTCATCACTTTACTGAAATTTTGCTTCTAATGCTAGATTTTTTCCCTACGGTCTGGTACATTTCTATGGATTTGTGTAATGAGCTACTTATTTGGCAATATGGTAGATTTATTCTATTTAATATGCTTAGGTGTGCTAAATAAGACAAGTCCTTTTTTCTACAATTTTTGGTTATGTGAGGACTTACGAAATTATTTCCCCCATCAGAATGAAATTATAGTAAGAATTCAGAGCAGAATTAATTAAATACTCTATTGAAGTAATGTAGACAAATAGGCTTGGCTTACTCTAAAAGTGTTTTAATGTGGAGATGAAATGAAAATGTAGAGGAAATTTTAGGCTAAAAGGTGTTTATCATTAGCCAATGCACCTACCATCAAAAATTTGCCCTTTCCATATTTTCTTCGAATCACAGAAGTGTATGGGTTGGAAAGGACTTTTAAAGTTCATCTAGTCAAACTCCCCTGCAATGAGCTGCGACATCTTCTTGGAACTGCCTTGTCAAAAAGAAGACACTCTGCGGTGTTGTGACGAGATGGGCATCGCACTGTGTGTCCTCTGTGCACAGAGAACGTGAGCTTAAGCCAGTGAGGAAGTGAATGGATTGACTCTGTGTGACTGTGGAGATGAGGTGGTGGTGTGTGAGCTTCATGCAAAAAGCCAGAGCAGCAGCAGCAGACAGGCTCCAACCTTCCCGTGGGAGATTTTTGAGGTTCCCTAATATTTCTGAGGAAAGGAAGCAAGTAGTGACCTGCATTGTGCAAGGATGGGCTGGTAAAACAGAACTGAGGAGAAAACAGCCAGAATCTTTCCTTTAGTAAACCCTTCAGCCCTTTCTCTGTAGGACTGAGGAGTTTTGTGTGAAACCTCATACTATGGGTTTCACTGTTCTAGAAAGTGTAAACAAGATTCTTCCTAGCAAGGGCAGAGCTGTTTTCTGCAGCTTCTCAGTTCTGTTTGTCTGCAGAGCCTGCAGAACATGTCATTGCTCCCTGCAATCAACCAGACACATTTTCTTTCCATTCCCAAGTGCTTGTGAATGAGCAAAAAGGGTGTAAGCAACAGCAAAATCCATCCTTCTATCCCTTCTATGCACTTTTTGCAGCTTTCCCACATACTTTGATAGCAGAAAAGGCAAGTCACTCACTCAGCCTGCAGTCATGGTCTTGCTTGTGGTCAAATTTCAGTTTACTAGTTATAAGCAAGTAGAGAGATGTGTTGTGGTCTTTCCTCACTTTGATTAAGATGTACTTGTGTTACTATGAGCCAGCCCTACTCTCTCATTTTGTGAGTAGTAGTGACAGGTTAAATGCAGGGGAGGGCCCCTCTCTTCCATTGTCCTGCCCAAACCACAGTACTTCTATGGAGGTTCTTTAAGGAGCGCAAAGTTCCTGTGCAACAGAAACAAATATCCTTTTCATGCAGGGATGTCCATCTGTTGTCCCAGATACAAAAATCTCTTCCTGAACTTGGCTGCTTGAACCTTCTTAGAAAATGCTGATTGTATGCCACTAGTCTCCCTTGAGAAGAAGAGTGCATTTAGTCATGTCAATCTTCATTCAGTCTCTGTTGTCTTACATGTCTTACATCACCAGGAGTACTTTTTATGAGTGTTTTGTATCTATAGAAAAATATCTGATTCTTGCAGATCAGATTCTTGATTACTTGCTACTGTGAAATGCAAGTAAGCAAAAATCTTGGAATTTAAAAGAATTCTTAGTGCCTTAGCAGTTTTATTTTGCAACACTTGAATTTACAAAGAGCTTGCATTATGCAGTTACAGAGCTACTTATACTGGATGTCTTCTGTTACTTGTTTTGAAACAAGAAGTTAAAACCCAGTGAAACTTCAACTCTTCAATCATGATTTGAAAAATAAAAAATAAATTTTAAAAGTACAAACACTGAAGGAGTGTAATCCATTCATCAATCATTTGGGCTGCATTAACACGGAGGATTTAGTTTTGTTGACCTGGAACAGATAAAGAGCTTCTTTGTTTTTGAGCTTCATTTCTGTGAAAATTGTCTTTGACTCAATAACTGTCCCATAAGATGGGATTTTGTTCCTTTTTGTGGTGGATGTTGCTGCTGGATGACTGTGAGAAAGAAAAGCACCCTGGGAGCTTCTAACTTGGTGTATCCTCCGTGATAGGGCTCACTGCTTTAGGACTGATTTCTCCATGATTGCCATTGGCACTTGCTGTGTCACAGTAAGATGACTGCAGATACAACCACCACTCCTGCTCCTTTGAATGGTCTCATCAGTTATACAAATGCTGCAAATCTCACCACTATTGTATCATTTCCAGTCTCCTCCTTTCATGACTTGAGTAGCAAAGTTGAACTTTCAGTAGGCATTGCCTTAACCACTATTTTAATGATTATTTTGATTGATATTGTTAAATGGCCCTTGATTTCTAACTGTAAATCAAATCAGATAGAGATGTCTCTGGTTGTGTTAGGAGAGTGATGTTGGATAACACTGCAAAGAATTAAGAGCTCTTGCAGGAAAATGAGTCATGTAGATCCGTGCTGGCAGTTTTGTACTCCCCTTCAGAGCAGGTGTGCAGAGCTGGGACAGTGACAAGCAGTTGCAGTCTAGGAAAGAGAATTGTGATTCCTCACTGCCTCTCAGACTGAGAGGAGCAGATTGACTACGAGCAGGCTGCAGACCACAGTGCTGCTCCTGCACGATTAAAAGGGGTAAAACTGTCCTCCAGAGTAAATGCGTAATTCAGCTTTTTATTTAGGGAGTGACTGTGGTGGCCTAAGCACCAATGAAAAAACAATTGAGTTGTTATCTTTTCATCATTATTGAGGTAAAAATGTGGCTTTAAGAATGAGTCAGCTTTGCTTCACTCAAATGTCTTTGTCTTCACTTCAATTTCATGGCTCAGTGGGTTGGTACATAGATTCTTCATTGCTGGAAACTCTTGTTCAGCTAAAATAACACCTTTATCAAGTGACATTTTGAAAATCCCTACTTTAGTTTTGTCTGTATTAATGCTATAATCTCATCCTTTCTCATCAGCAGATTTCAAAGCCCTCTCTCAAAAGAGGAGTGGCATTGTCCACTGCAGCTTGGTGCATGTGGGAGGGGGGGTTTGTTTAGGTGACAGAGGAGGAAGCCACCCATGTTCAATGAGCTCCAGCCTCAGGACCTGATTTCCTGAACCCATCAATTTAACATGAGCTCCTCTTTGCACCCAATGCAGCAAAGCTGCTAAGAGCTCAACTTTCAGCTCAGCTCAGCTCAGTTCCTCATCCAGCACATGCACTGAGCAGCTGTGAATATTACTGGGACAACTGGAAGAGGCTATATGGCACAGAGGAACAAGACAACATTTGCCTGGGAGGAGTTCTGGCTGCACCAGGCACCCTCTGCACCAAGGGAAATGTGCACAGGCATAGGGTACAAAGCCAAGCTGTGACATGAGACACATTTGGGTTTCATGTGGGGGAAGGGCTCTGCACTGGCTCTGTTTGTGGCATTGCTGCGTGGCTACTGGATGCACCCCCTTAATTCCACAGCATCCTCCCTCACCACAGGGTTTGCCCAGACCTGGAGTACCTACAAGCCATTCCCTGATACCACTCTTTGCCCTGCTTGTCTCTTACATCACAGCTGTCAAGAGCCTACAGCTTGCTTGTTCCTTGTTGACCCTCATTTTTGCCAGGCCAGCACAGGTAGCCTTTCCCTTAGTCTGGAAAGCAAGGACCATTCTTGCTGCCTAGAGGGATCACAGAGCAGGACAAAGAAAAAAGAAGCTGCAGTGGAAGCTGTCTGGCTTCCAGGTTAGTCTGCGCACCAACAAGTGCATATCTCAGCAGTTCACAATGCCTCTGCTATCAGCATCACCTGCTGTGAGGATGATGTGCAGAGCCACCTTGGGATGTTATGATGGCTTCAGTGTCATCTGTGAGAATTTGAAGCACCTCACACTTGAATTTGTCTTCCTTTTCCTTTTCAAAAAAGGGGTGGTGTAACCCACTCTTTCGATCCATTTTTCCTAAGTGATTACACAATGGATTCTAAGGTTTTGAGTAGTAATAATTTATAGTCTCTTTCTTGAAAATAAGGGTTCTTTCTTACTTCAAGTAATGTCTTCCACAGCTATTATTATTATTATCTGCATTAATGCAGATCCTTGCTTGTCATCCTCAGCAAACTGCAAATGGTAATGCATTCCTAAAATTATGATGGATACACGTGTGTGAGAGATTTAAGTGTACTGCATTTTATTTTCAGTCTTGTGTCATGAGAGAGGTCACATGGAGATGAGCTTCCACTTATATCTCATTTACAGTGATGAGTACAGTGGCACTACAATATTTTTACATTTCTTCTTCAGCCCTTTCCTGATGCATTTTAATGCCTTGTTTGCTCTCTGCAGCTTTGGCTGAATGCTGAGCAGGCACTTCATTATTAACAGTGTAAGAAAATAATTCATCTGGTTTATAGTAAGTGATCTGAATTGTTTTTGGCCAGCAAAAAGACACACCAGAAATATCTTCTAATCCATATTTTTCAACTCTTATGTTGTCTGCCACCACATTACTGATTTTTTTTCGCCTCTTTTAAAATCATTTTTGTGCCAAAATCTAAACACTGCTGTGTGAGTTTCCTTCCTGTTACAGATTTCTGATGATATATAATATCCTGTGAGTAGCTACGGGGAAATCACACAGTTTGCATTTGGCTGTTATCAAATGCACGGATTCTATGTGTGGTTTCTAAGTTATGACAGACCCTTTTTACACAATCTCTGTTTTTACTTTCTTTTGTTTTGCCAGATGCATCTCAATGAATGAAAATTGAGTTTTGGGGTTAAGTACTTTAGGAAGAAAGGACGTTCATTTTAAAATATATACTTTTAACCAAGATGCTTCAAATTTATTCATGCATGCTGGAAATAAGTTTTTTTTAAACACTTTTATTCAAAAATATTCAAAACATTTTCTGTGTTAGTTAAAATACAGAATTGCTATCCTGAATTACAGTGATAAAGTAATTCAAAATGCCTATATATACACCTACATATAGGCATATATGTCAACCTGAGAGAAAACACAGTGAACACAGCTACAATGAAAAGTAATGGTTTTGCTTTGTGTCTTTGTGCACTTAGAGAATACATTTTGTGCTCTTTCTTAATGATAGGGGATATATCATCCCCCCCCCCCGAAACAAAACATTTAAATGTAGCAGGTACTGCTAATATCTGCCTAAGAGTCATGGGTGAACATGTCCTACACAGATCAACTACAGAATAAAAAAGTATGATTACAATCATCCTTCTTAAATACATGGCTATGTTTTCCAAGTGCATGTGCTGATGACAAGGTGCTGTCTCACCTCTGCCACTCCATGCAGGCCAATGCCCTGATGGTGGTGAAAAAGAAGCCACGCAGTGCAGTGCTTTGCACAGAGCTGAGCAGTGATTTGTAATCACAGCAGAGAAACCTTGCATGTCCATCCTCCATGTTCCACCTTTGGGACACCTTCTGTCATAATACTCAGAAAATCTAGAGGCACAAATAAAGCTGAAGTAAGTAATCATCTGGCACTAGCTTATTGTTAAATGTGTCTGCATTTGCTTAGCTTTTCAAAGTTCCTGCTTTTCAAAGTTCCTGCTGTTGTCAGTTGTGTTACAACGCATCTTGGTCCCCTGTAGACTGTGTGTGGAATGAACTGGTAGATTCGGCGGGGTAAGTGGTGTGAACGCCACACCACTTGCAGAAATACCCTGGTAACTGCCAGTTCTTAAAGAGCATCTTCAGGTACTTCTTGAATTTCTCCCCCATGAAGAAGTAAATGACTGGGTTGAGGCAACAGTGAAAAAGGCCGAGGATTTCCGTTACCTGGAAAGCATAGTCCAGACTCCTGCTCACTTGACAGTCTTTAATGACTCCCATAAATTCCAGCAGTTGTAAGAAAATAACAATGTTGTAGGGGGTCCAAAAAAAGAAAAATACAATCATGACAACAAAAATCATCTTCACAGCCTTATTCTTTTTGTCATTTCTACAGTGAACTAATGTTTTAATGATCATGGAGTAGCAAAATGTCATAATTATAAAAGGGATTAGGAGCCCTAAAATGTTGACTTCCAAAGTGGAAAAAAGCTTCCATGTTGTGAAATTTCCTGGAAATCTCGGCTTGCAGGTAGTAAAATTATGTTCGTTAAAAGACTCTCTGAATACAAGCTCAGGGACTGAGGCTGAAAGAGCTACTAGCCACACAACAAGGCTAGTAATCAAGCCATGGAAGGTGGTCCTTGCTTTCAAGGAAAGCACTGCACGAACAATTGCCAGGTATCTGTCTATGCTCATAAGCATAATAAAAAAAATCCCACTGTAAAACCCAACCAGGTAGATCCACGAAATGATTTTACACCAGGGAGTTCCAAAAACCCATTGGTCTACCGTGAAATAAGACCAGAATGGCAAGGATAAAACAAAGAGCAAATCTGAGATGGCGAGGTTTAGCAGGTACACATCAGTCATGCTCTTCAGCCTCTTGTATTTGAAGAGGACCACGATGACCAGAATGTTTCCAGCAAGCCCGACCAGGAATACCAGGGAATACAGAACAGGTAGGAAGGAGGCTGCAAACCTCCTGACGCCTTCTTTACTGCACAGTTTTGGAGCATCGTAATAACTATCATAATAGTCATAAAAGGTTGAGAGTTCGACTTCAAGGGACTCTGTACTTGAAGAACTCATGTTTTTTCCCCCAGTTCTGAGAAGGGAAGAATATAAAAATATCAGTGACTTTCAGTGCACCGAGACCACATGGTTACTCCCCAAACCTGAATCACAAGTGACAGCTCGGGACCCGACTCACTGCAAGTTCTCAGACATTATGTAAGCATTATGGGATGGATGCTTGAACAAGGTACTGCCCTTAGCATGCATGTGCTCAGTCCTTGCAGCACTGTGCAACTTGCACATCAAGCACAAAGGGATGTTCAAATGGATGACAGTAAAGCAAATGGGAGTGAAAGATGTGGGGCACAGGTGGCAAATCAGAGAGGGTTAAGTTCCATGTAGAGCATGTAGAACTGCTATGAACTCATTGTTCATAGCAGTTCAGAATTTCACTGACTCACCTTTCCCATCAGGCATATGTCACCCACCATAGGAAGACAGTGATAAACATGCATCAGACTTTTCTTATGAAATTACATTTATTGAAAGCTGTAATGAGCTTTCAATAAGGGCTTATTTTCAGTAGCTGAATGAATAACAGGAATTTGTCATCGTCATATGTATGTTTTTTTTTCTAATAGGCAGATACAGGGTTTTAAGCGATATAAGTTGGACACAGGGAAAATATCTTGCTGACTTACGAGTCTGTGTGATATTCACATCACAGCATCATTCTTTTAGCCTAACATACCAGAAATTTAATTTGAGTTCTGTTCTTACTTGTGTGTGTTATTCACATCACAAATGGCATTTTTTTAGCCTAATATATCAGAACACTAAGCCTGAGCTACCTTCTTCCCCTTTGTCTTCATTTTATGAATGTAAAGCAGAAGAGAAATGAGTTTCTTAACTTGACTTATCTTAACCCTGTGTGTTGCTGCTACATACCAGCAAACGTTGATTATCATTAATCTGAGATCTATTGTGTGTAGTCCCAAGCATGACACCTTTCCAGCCTACAGTTCTGTTCCATTCTACACAGAGAGGAATTTAATCTGATTTACAAGTCACAAGGACAGAACCATTTGACACCAGGGGTGTAGAAATGACAGCTGCACCCAACTGCAAGTACACCCAGACATACCTGAATTTAATCTGGGTTCAGCATATCTTTGAATACTTAAAAACATGCGCTCACAGAATACACCCACTTCTGATGATGCAATAATTCTTAAAACTGCTTAGAAAAATTACCTGAGCAACTATAAAAGGTAACTGAAAAAGCATTACATTCACACATATCATGTGTAACATATCATTACATTTTTATGAATTTTACCTTTTCTCCTCCCTTCTTCTCAGATGATGTGAAGAATCTTCTTTGCTCTAAGGGTGCAGAATCTCTTGCTCCTCTTCAGGTTGCTCTGCCAGGGAGGTGCTGCCCACACAGCAATATTCGCCAGATGTAAAAAGCAGATACCACTAGGTAGCTGTGTCTCTTAGCGGAAGTTTGACTTCCTTAGACTTGTATCACAAGTAGTTCTCTCCTCGGTGCTCATCAGAGATAGTCCTTTTAAGTCAGAAATAGAATTAAACGCATCTTATAATGTTTAAAAAAAAAACCCAGTTTCCACTGGGAGACTGATTACTGAGTTAATGCATTTTCATCTCATCCAACAATCATTAAAACTGATATCACTAAGCATAGATGTCACTCAGCTCTCATTCAACTGAAACCTTCTTTTCTTAATCTCAGAAAAAAAAATCAAAAATCGTCTGTAGAGAGCAGAGAGGGGGCAGGCACTTGGTGGGTGTGTGGGAAGTGTGTTTCTTGTCCTCGTCTGACAGATAACTGATTTGGCAAGTTGCATTATATAATTGCAGGAGAGAAAAGCTGTATAGATCGTGTAGGGAAGGCTCCTTTCAATCACTATCGCTCGATCTTCCTAAATCTTACTTACCTTACTAAAATTAGAAATGAAGGCATGTTAATTCACACTACCTTTTTGCTTAATGTTTTCTGTTTGCAGGTTTTATATACAGCAAATCTACATCCTACCACTGCCCAGGATAAAATGTATCAGTGGTCAGAATACTGAATAAAAAGTAGGATGTGCACACGTGTGTGGTCTAAGGGCAGAGCGTGCCAAGTGCTGAGGTTTACTGAGACTCTCTGTCACACCAGGAAACTCAGCAGCTTCTATGAATTTCTCTTGAGAGTGAGATGGGCCTTATTTGTCTTTTGGGGGATCCTGAGAAGGGAGAAGAGAGCACAGGGGATATATGGTAGTCAAGCAGGATGGTTGTGAGTCCTGCCAGCAGAACAGCTGTGCTGGCAGCTGGCAGGTGCTGGTCTCTTTTGTTTCCCAGAAAAGGCCAGCGAAGCAAAAGTATGAGCCATTTCTCAATGGGGAGACTGCTTTCTTGTGATCAGCAGAAACTGAAAATACACAATGAGAAGCAGAAACAAGAAATCTAACGAAGGTGGTAGTGAGAGTAGGAAGAATTAGACATCTCTGTCCACAAGAGATTATATGTTTTCTTGTTTGCTCTCTGGTGTTATTCCAGACGCAGGTATAGCTTTTGTTCAGTTATGCCTTTTGCTGCTATCTCATATACCTCTGACCACTGTTACACTGTCCAATAACTTCTGTTTGGCTGAAAAGTTTGATGTGAATGTGATGTGAAAAGCCTGAAGCATGAGATGCAGGATCTACTGGTTTCAGGTTTTGCCAGAATAAAGCAATTGTATGGGAAGGACGTTGTCAGTCATCTTTCACAAGCTGAGTCTGTAGATTTTTTAATTGGTCTCTGGGAGGTGTTCCTCCTGTGCAGGTTATTGCTCTGCAGATCACTTACATTTTTTCTTCAGTTTACTATCAGTCCTTAAAGTCTGATGTGCATATCAGATAAGCAGACAACACTGTTGTACTCATTTCATCAGCTCTGCTCACAGAAACCAAATGTTCCTCTTGCTGTTCTTTTGCCTTTGTTAGGATGTCCTTAATCTTTTCTTTGACATATTGTTGCACTAGAGCCAGAAGTTCAGCTCTTCAGCCACAATAACTGTGACAAAAAAATCTTTCTTAGAGTACATGCTTTTCAGGAAAAAAAAAAACACCTCTTGCTCTTTACAATGCTCTCTTAGGCACTGATGTTTCTTAGTTCTGGCTGTAAATTTTTTCTCTTCAATAAACCACCATGCATCTGCATGCTTATCTTGCCCCACTCATTATTTTCAGCTCTATCAAACTAGATATCTTCTTTTAATTTCATCAGCGATGATTTTTCTTGATTTCCAGATGGAGAGGTGAGTAGAACTGAATCAAGATATTAAATCTCTTTGATCCTGTAAGAACACTGTTTGGTTAGGAATGATTTCCCATCAGCAGCAACATTTTGCGAGAGGTGTTGACCATCATCAGCAGTCTTTTGAGACCTGTCCTTAGCACACAGGCTGCACTTCAGATAGGCTTCTGATCTTTCAGGCATACTGTCAGCAGGGAAAAGGTCTGTAGCCATGTGAATTCCAGTTTAGAATGATCCATATGGCACTAGTTTGAAGAAAGCCCCTACCTGGCACAGTGCTTTTTGCCCAGTCCTTCTTTGGAAGGCTTTGAGTAGCAAATGCACCTGCCGTAATACGAACTCGCTTCATGCCAAATTGCCCCATGGGAAGGGCTGTCTTTGTAAGGAAACTGAGCAAGAATGTTTCTGTAGAAAGAGGGATGTTCAGCCACAAAAAAAGAGAAAAATTGTTGCAGTTACAGATGCTGAAAACTTATGATATGTGAACTCCAGAAAATGAAGATTAAAAAATATATCTACCAGTTTGTGGAAATCAAGAGGATGTGAATGAATCTTGAAATACATTCTAATGTATTACCAATGAACAGAGTCCCTGGGAGAGCCTTCAAGGAAAACTGGAGAGAAGACAGGAAAAAAAAAAAAAAAAGAAATCTCTGAGCAAATGAGACGATGCAGAAAATAGAGGAAATGTGTTATGAGTGCAGGTCCTGCAACTGCTTGGAAAGAAAAAAGAGTGGAAGGGACTGAGTCTCCAGCAGGGGAGCTCTGAGGTCCTTTGTAACACATGGCAGCTGGTCTTTTTCAGATGCTTTTTGGAGAACCTGGCAGAGACTAAGAAAGGAGAATGGCAGGAGATGGCAAGATTATGAGGAAAAGGGAAAGCGTTCTCAGTGATGTTTCTGTAAAACTAAATGTTTTGCAGGGAAAAAGAAGTAGAGGTCATTTTACCTCTTTACTAAATGGTATCAGGATATGTAACACTGACCAAATAAATCACAGGGTGGATCAAACTTGACTGGTGTGACTGGAAGGAGATTAACCTTTTATAAGGGATGGTGTGTGTAGGGGGAGCACATTAAGTGCAACAGGAAGGAACTTAATAAAAGCAAAATGTGGAACAACCCATACCATAAAAACTTTGCTTTTCACCAGAAGATTATTTCAGCCCCTCCAATTTTTTATGGGAAGTCTTATCATTAATTTGCCGTTTAACAGGAGGCATAGGAGTTTTGCCCAAGGAAGAACTGGGGACAGACATTAACCTAACCCACTAACTAGATACTTACCACTGATATGCCAGCGCACCATCCATTCTGTCCAATCTCAGCGCTGGCCAGGGACAGATTTTCAGACAAGTCCTCATTTGGAACAGGCTGGCCCACAAGAGAAGCAGATGACAATAAAAAAAAAAAGGGACAACTAATGCAAGAATTAGTATTATGATTGATTGTGTGGATCCAGGCTGCCAAAGTCACAGATGGACAAACATTTACCTTTCTCATCAAACCATTCTCTCCATCAGGCAGCCAGCTCCCTTATGCGTTGTCTGGCTTTGTGGGGTTCTTCTTTTGCAGTTCAGGTGAATTTAGATCATAGTGTGCACATCTGTAGCTCCCATTCTTCCTTGTTAGTAAAGTGTTTGTGCTACCAGTTCATTTCCTTTCTTTGTAACTTCTTAATGTATTCCGAATTCCCTACAGCAAAACAGAGAAATCTGAGAGAGAACTTTAAAAACTAAGTGAATAATTTCCTAGTTTTAGAGACCACCACTGTTGTTGTCTCTCAGGTGATTCACTCACAATTTATTTCAATCTTTTTGATTGCATGAATTCCCTTTGGCTAAGATAGCTGTTTGTGCTGACAAGGAAATTATTTAAGCCAAAAACATATTTTCCTTGTTCAATGCTAAGCTGCAATTCCCCTCATTTTTTTCCTTCAGTGGACCAGTTCCGTGCATTCTACTCTTTCTATCCACTGGTGATTCTGTAAACGATGTCAGTCATCCTTTTCCTCAGCCTAATTTGCTTTCTACATTCTGTGCTTGCAAAGCTGCTATAGACAGAACTCCTCATTTAAAAAAAAAGAACTGAAACTTCTTACCTCAAACATGACAGAAATAGTAATTTTGTATGCTGAATTTTACTTAAAATAAAAATCACTGATGCAAAAAACATCAGGGGCTACCTTTAGGGGTGATGAGTTTATTCTTCTTAAATGTGAAATAGCACAGTAGGGAGCTTTCTTTGTCATGTTCAGTGATCTGTTAAATGTCACCAAGCAGTTTCTACAGATAGTTAAGAAGTCTGGGCTGTTTCCACTCTGAAGAGCAGTTGATACCTGAGATTGATTTTTTTTTTTTCTAAATATCCCAGCCATCACCTATGCATCACTATGAAGCCCTCTTAAAGGCTGGTCTTTCTGGGAGGGAAAAAAAAAAAAAAACCAAAAAAAACCAAAAAAACCTCAAGAAAGCTCAAGGCAGTGGTGAAAGCAGAAGTGTTCTCAGGCCACTTTTGTGTTTACTGCGATGAGTATAGATACAGAGGAAGGATGACAGTGTGGTGTAAAGGCTTTGTGTTCTTTGTGCTTTGTGTTGGTGCCCCCAAGTCTCAAGCACTTCAGTTGCTGGTAGCTTCTAAAAGTTTATTAAATGACTGGCCTTATCCTAAGCATCTACATCCTCAAAGTCTGTCCTGACATATTCCTTCCCTGGCAGATGTAATATAAAGGAGGCTAATTAAAAAACTAAAGTATTTGCAGAGGATCAAGAGTGAGAAAGAACTAACACTTGATCTTGTTGGTTGCTAATCTTTCCATGTTTGCTAAGGCCCAGGCACTCTGTTATCCCATGGAAAAGCTGTTTCACAGCAAGGCCTGTTCAAGACAGTCTGTACAGCCAGCTTTTACAGTATTCAGTTCACTTTTAATAGCAAGGGAAACCACTCAGGACACCAAAATAACACTGTGACAGGCACAACAAAAGGTTTTCATTGGAGCATCTCTGTCATCTTTGTGATTCACAGGATATTCTGATGTGCTTTGTGAATTGTTGGTGAAACTGCCTATAGTTAATTTACATCCACAGACTTTCATTTGCTCACAAGCAGATAACTAAAACCTCAGAGAAATTGATGTTTCTTCCATCAGCACAATGTAGTGACTAATTTTTTCTTACTTTTCATAAACATATTTTTTACACTCTGTACTTGCTGTGACTCCACTAGCTTGGCTGGGGTGCCCTGCTTTAACCATGAATGACTTTCAGGTCCAATGGAGTTTAATAATGCCACCTTCTGGTGGAAATGCAAAGAAAGCACTGACTAAAGATGTGGCAGTAGGAATGAGGGAGCAAACTTAGGGCAGAGGGTCCTATGTGAGCAAGGGTGATTACAGGGATAGTGAGAGGGTGTGGTGACTCTGGAAATATTTGGCTCCAGGTGCTGTTAGCCTTGTGCAAAAAGATACATGCCACTGTCTACAGTTGCACCTTCTGAATCTGACTTGAGCTGTAAACCCTGGCCTGGGCATTCTGCATTGCTTTTATTGTAACTTGAATTTTGTCCATCCCTTCATTGTAGCCTCCTGAAACCTGAACTGCCAGGAGGAACTGGAGAGCAAGGCTCAGCAACAGGACCAAGAAAAAGGAACTGAACAAGATACCAAGTGAGGGCAAGCCTTAATGATTCAAATGAGGCTCTCCTTGTGGAAAAAAAAATCAAAACCAAACCAAAACAAACCACAAAAAACAACAAAAAAAACCAAAATAAAAAAAACAAAACCAAGAACAAAACAACAAACCGAAACACAAAGCAAAACAAAAATACAAACAAGAAACCAAACAACCAAAAAAGAAAAATGAAAAAGCTGAGAACAGTATGAGGATGCCTATTTTCTAAGACGGGAATCCAAGGGGGAGGGGGACTATAATAAAGCAATGACTCACTGCAGAAGGCCTCTGAAGCCATTTAGCGGTTATGACCTGGTAAATTTTAGTCAGCTCTAATACTGCCATTCCCAAAACAGGCAAACCCAGCTTTGACCCTCCTCAGACACAATCCTTCCAGGGCAAAGACGATGTGAGGTGAAGGTCCTTCATCTGTACCAGAAGACCTAGCATGACATCCCTAGGAAGTGCTGAAGAAGCAAATCCCGGGCACGCTTACCCAGCTCCCCATCCCTGGCTGCTTACAGGCCATCAGCACTACCGGGTCCCATTTTCCTGTGGGGAATGCTGCCACTGCCTTGTGCTCCAGCTGTGGCCACACTGGGTTCTATGGACTTGATCTGTGTTGCCCAGCAATTGCCTGGGGAGAAGCGGGTGGCAAAGGGCTGTGGACAAAGGTGGTTCAACAACCTGCTCCAGGTGCGTTTCAGATTTACCATTTCCTTCTGGTTCACTCCTACCTGGTCGGAGACTGGAAAAATAATTGAGCAGCAGCTCGGGGTTTCAAGCAGCCCTTATGTGTAAGGGACCGGGCAGCTCCGGGGCACAGGGATTCCCCATGGGAACAGCCGCTCGTGTGCGACACCAGGGGGAACTCTCTTGTCACAGGAGCATCGCGCTCGGCTTCCTCAGCTTTGTGGGTGACCTCCGACGTGCCCTGCAAGTACGGGCCGCTGCTGACATTTCTGTGCCCCTCGGTGGCGCTGGCTTGAATTTTAATGCAGCAAACTGATCGGCTAAACGTGAACTCCTCCTGGGAGAAATGCGGCTTCTCAGCTGCCTGCATTATCCTGGCATTTTGGAGCTATGTGTTGTGGGACTGTTGTGCTGCAGCTGGATATGGGGCAGAGACAAGTGTGTGCCATTTATCAGACTTAAAATCTGAGTGAGGTGGGAAACAGACTGTTCCAGTGACAGCTGAAGTTGGAAAGTGGATTATATCCCCTATATAGTACCAGAGTCCTTGCTCACATTCTCTATCCCACTCACCATCCTCTGCCCTCGGTGATGCAGAGTTCATGAGCTCCTTCCTGCTGATTGAAATACCATGGTTAGAAATGTGGTAAATGCAAATTGTTCTTCAAAAGCAAACTATTTTCCTCATGTACAATGGGACTTATTTCATAGTATTTCTTTAGGAAAATGAACGAAAAATGCAATATATTAACATTTTTGTATTGCATAGTAACGTAACAAGCAAAATCGCACAGGCACAGTTGGTGGATTTTTTTTTTTTTTCCATTTTGAAAGCAATGTGTTAATCCTGGCCCTGTAAAACATAGATTTTGAGGCTTGGGTGTGCATGGTGAAAACCAAGCTCTTACAGTGGCTACCACATAAATTAGGAAGTTTTGCTTACAAGTGGCAGCAGAATTATTGTGAACTTCAACAGAAATTATATTTATGTGGTTAAGTGTCAGAAACCAATCTTTAATAGTTATAAATTGTTTTCAATTTTTTGCTTTGATTACTGAATTTCAATTTCAAATTAATAACTCTGGATGACACAGATTTTCATTAGTTTCAGGTGTCCTAAAGAGTAAAGAAATTGAAGTGCAAACAGTAAAACTTTGAGCAGGACTAGATGTGTTCTTAATACAGACAATATTTCATTCAGTGGCTATTTTAGAAGTGATGTGTTAATGACCTTTGGCAAATATGCATCATGCTTGGGCTATAAGTACAGAGGAAAGACATTACCAGATAGGACCTGAAAAGAGATCTAGTGCAACGTCAGATTTTCTTTGAGAAATTCTCATTTGTTTTTTAGTCATAGCAGGACTTGGGATCTGCATGGATCAGACTTGTTCCCTCATTGTCCTGCTAAGACAAGGGCCTTATATCACTCACAAGATCTCAGAGAGGGACCTCACAAAGGTTATAGAGACAAAATGGAAATGACAGAACTTAACAATGACAGAACCAATTAATTAATTAACAGTTTCTCTGTGAAAAATGCCATTAAATCTTCAGACTACCCTAGGCCAGTACTTCAAATCCACTCCCACCAAATGCTGAATCCAAAGGAAATATGTGGTTAGTGACTGGTCCTTCTGATGCCAGTGTTGGAAATGTCAGCTTTCACTGCTGAGCAATTTCCTAGGCCAATGTGATGCTTGACCAGCTGTACTTGTAGTTCTAAGCTTTTTGTACAAGTTTTTTGTTTAAAAAACCCCAAGGAAAAAAAAAAAAAAAGTAAATTCTATTGTTTTGGAACTGTGTTGTAATATTTGAATGAGATGCATTCACAGTGGCACCTAAAAAAATACTGATGTCCATGTATCTTACTGTAAGCAGTTCAGCTAAATATAGGTCTTGTTCATTCTGGTTTTAAGTAGAACATGAAATATAGTCATGAACATGCCAAGGACATTTGGATTCAGGTTTTACTAGTTCCTCAAAGTTAACCCAGCTGGGAAAAGATTTATAGTAAGTGTCAGTGTGATTCTCAAACAGGAAAAAAAGTTGATAATAATGAAAAATTAGGATGCAAAGATAGCTCATCAACCTCAAAACTCCAAAGCCAACACCCATCCTGCAAACCCAGGTATTTCCTCACCTTCTTTTTGCACAACTAAATACTATTCAATGGATAGATACAACAAGTGTGTGTGCATTTCCATGTGTAAAGTGTGACCTGCTAAGCAAGGAAGAGTCTGTCCTTAATTTATAGCAGATTAAAAGCTTTTATCCCATACTGAGAGAGTGGTTTACTTTCTCATGGGTAATGGGTAGGAACGGAATGTTGCTGGTCCTCAGGGATGTGTTGATCCAGTCTAAGGATAAATCCATCATTAGTGCTGTACATAGAAAAGCTTTGCAGGTTGTAAACTTACCAGGCAGTTAGAAAACACCAGTTTCCTGCAACAGAGGTTTTGAAAGAGAAGTTGTGTCTTTCAAAAAAGGCTACAATTAACTGAAAGTCCAGTTCTTAAAGAGACATCAATGTGCTTTTCTCTCAGGCTTCAATGGTGTAGTGCAGAAAAGGGCAGCAATGCCTGTCTCAGCTTGCAGCTGAACCCACACCTGCTAAAATTTGCTACTTGGTGCTCTCAGAGCATAGGTATGTCCCATGGAGGCCAAAGCTTTTAAGGAAGAATTACAAGAATACTCTTCCAGTTAATACAAACAAAATGAAAATGGTGATTTTGGTTTTCACTTGGGTTTTCAAAGATTTACTGCTGCTCCTATGAGGAGAACCCTGCATAAACCAGCATTTTGTGGTGGAGCCAAATGCCTGGAAACCCCTTGAAGTTTTTAATATCATCCAAATGCTCACATATTGAGCAACAAAACCATGAAAATAGATGGCAAACATAATAACTTGCAAATACATGGCATAAAACTTGGCAATGTTATGCTGGCACTCCTTGGAAGTATTCCATTGCACTGTGTGGCAGAGAAGACAGGAGTGCAGGATTTCAGGAGGGGCCCTTGACTTGCAAGTGAATGTTTTTTGCAGCTTGCAGAGGACCCAGGGCTGTCGAGGCAGTCTGGCTCACAGCAGCAGGTCTGCCCTGCCAGAGGGAGAGGCATCTGGGAGGAGAGGGATGCACTGTGCTGGTGATGGGTAGGATTGCTGGAGAATCACTGGGTCAAAGCAGCAAAAGCCTTTGCTTTCCCGGAGAGCTGGCATCAAGCTCCGGGTTTCCACCTTTTATTCTGAAGACAGCACATGGATCACATTTAAAGATGCCTTTTTCTTTTTGCAGTCTGTAACTCACCATTGTCTGAAAAATCAAAGGGAAGTTAAATAAATCAAGTGTGATTGCATTGCTCAGTTTGGCAATCCACCGTCTTCAGGCTGACTTCAGGCTGATAACTTCTTGTTTAGTCTCAGAGCCTTCCTCTTTCTTTCTGCACATCCTGGCATTTCTTTAAAAAACATCATAAAAATACCATTTCTTAAAATACCACTTTCTTGGGGGGAGTGACAAACAAAATTGCCTTATATCACTTGATTAGTCAGACTGAAATTTGAAAAAATAATTTAATTTCAAGTGATACTCATGCTACACTTAATTTTAGACAACAAGTCTGGAGTCTGGAAGTCTACTTTTAGCTGAAAATTACAGAATTGAACATAGAGGATATATTTCCACCGTATAGAAAGAGAAAATGTGGTGGGTTTTTGTTGTTGTTTTGTTTTGTTTTGTTTTGTTTGTTTGTTTTATTGTAGATTGTGATGAATGTTCAGTAGCAAAAAATGGAATATTTATGTAATTATGGGAATATTGCTCAATGGACACACTCTCCTCCACATTTTCTAAGAAACAAGATGGTACTAAGATCCACAAAGAAAGGCCCTACTCCTCTCCCTGACGGTCTGAAACAACTTTTTTGTGTTAGTTCAAAAGTGAGAGTGTTTCTTCAGATTTGACATATTACCAGTTCCATCAGAGTACAGAAACAGGGTTCCACTGTCATGGACTTGTTTTCTAAGACTGGTCCTTGATTTTTTCTTGTAAGGTGATCTCAGCTTCATTATTTGCAACAGTCCTTTTTCCACTCACTTAACTCTAGTCCACAGTGCCAACAAATTGCCCTTTGCTTTTGCAGCAGATGATGACAGGGATGCCCAGGTAAAGGACTCAGCTGACTGATGGACATTTTGTATCTCCAGTGCATTGTTACTGCATGAGTAACAAGGATATTTGGAGGCTGTGCCCTGCAGGTGGGAAATGTGTCCTCTGGGATGCATTAAGTCTGGGTACAGCTGTAGTTTTCCCTGGGGAAATCAGCTGTGGTGGGAGAGGCCATAAAACTTGAGGAAGGTTGTGTTAAGCAGCATGGGCAAGTGATTATTTTGTCCCCAGAGCCATTGTCTGTGATAGTGTAGTCATGGTTGGTGTTTACAACCTGTGGCAAGCGGGGCATGGGTGAGAGGCAGGGACTTACCATGCTCAGCTTGATCGAGCTGTATGTGCACCAAGCACAGGGATATCCAAACCCGCATTTCCAGTTCCCATTGTTCCACTGGTCAGAGCCCTTGGGGATTGTGGGTCTCAGATTCAGTCAAAGAAAGAAACTGAGAGTTTCTAGCCAGGCAAAAAGCCTGGGAAAGAGCAGGAGAAGAATGTAAATAATTCTTTATCTCTCTTGTTTTTCACACTGTTTATTGTTAAGTTCTATCACTGTGCATCAAGCACTCTGCACCAATGGTGTGGATTGTTTTCACTTCAGAACCAATGGAGTTGGTCCTCACGAAGCTCTGTATAAAAGAGCAGTGTATTTTGAATAAATCAGAGTTTTACTCTCACAGCCTTCTGGTCAGTCTTCTCATTCCCGTCCTGCCTCGACAGCGACAGGGGATGTGCTCTGTGAAGGCCTCCACTGAGCTCTGGCATTTGGCTGAGGCCAAGCCCATGGAGACTGGGAGATAACACCCACTGGCATATCTCTAATCCTAAAGGATGGATTAGAGGTCCTTGTTCTGATTATTGCATGCTATAAACACAGAGTGAACAGGGGACACTAAACACATGTTCAGAAATAACTTCGTTTTTTTAAACAGTGGGATTTTATTACATATGAAAACACAGTTAAAACATTTGTTGCAATCAATAATCACAAAATC
This sequence comes from Taeniopygia guttata, assembly GCF_048771995.1. Taxonomy (NCBI): domain Eukaryota; kingdom Metazoa; phylum Chordata; class Aves; order Passeriformes; family Estrildidae; genus Taeniopygia; species Taeniopygia guttata. The sequence continues at coordinate 44,183,147 of NC_133026.1, forward strand.
AGTTCCTTATGGATATATAGCATCAAAAATACACCCCTTTACTACAAAAATATTCCCCTCTCCTAAAAGTCAGTCACCATTTATTAATGAGATTTCTCTTCCCTTAAAAAATGTGTTTAGGTCTATGTACATCAGTATCACATGCACATACTCTGACACATGCACAGGTTCCAGGGTGGAACAGTTCAAAAGATTCCGTACCCTTAAATTCTTCTCTCCTTCTTTTCTAGGCACAGAGAGCTCCTTTTTTTTTTCTGTTTTCCCTGTTGCTTGCTCTTGATTCCATTCCATGTCCAACACTGACATATTGTACTACTTCTGTTTTTGAAATCTTTGCTGTTTTAGAATATTTAATGCTTAACTAGAGGCATGTCAGTAATTCAGTGCAGCCTTTAAGGCTCTTCATATGGGTAAAAGCAACCCCTCAGTGGCTGCTATCCCTGCAGGAGACATGGATTGATACATTTGTCCATCTGAGACCATTTTAGACGAAGACAGAGCCATCCTGGTCGCTGGTGTTCTGGGTTATGTTGCTGTTCACCACACTTTCTGCATAACTAACTGAATGAGAGACCTGGTAGTGACTGCAGGGCCCACAGAAACACAGGAATGGGCAGTACTTAAAGCAGACATGATAAAGGTATTTCCTGAATTTTTCCCCAGCAAAGGCATAGATAAGAGGATTGAGACAACAGTGACTGAATGCAATGGTTTCGGTCAGGTGCATTGCGTAGTCCAATGTCTTAATTTGATTGCAATTTGTGAATAACTCATAGTGATTTAAAGTATCTAGAAAAATCAGTACATTGTAGGGGGACCAAAACAGAAAAAAAACCACCACCACAATCAATATAAGTTTTATAGCTCGTGCTTTTTTCTGATTTTTGCAGGACAGGAGGGTTTTGATGATCCCACAGTAGCAATAGAATATGATACAGACTGGGATGAAAAAGCCAATGGTGTTCAGCTCCACATTGCGGAACACTGGCCAGATGTTCTCCAGCTTCTCTGGGTAGACAGCAATGCAGTCATTTTCTATGAGCTGGGAGAACACAAAGTGTGGCACTGACACTAAAACCGCTATTGCCCACACTCCACAGGTTACAAGAAAGCCATGTCTTACTGTTCTGGATTTCAGAGAATAAGTTGCCCGGACAATGGCCAAGTACCTGTCAACACTGATAACAGTGATAAAGAACATTCCCCCAAAGAAACCAATGTAATACAGCGAGGAAACAGCTTTACATGCAATAGTCCCAAGGGTCCATCCACGGACTGTGTTGGATGCCCAGAATGGGAGGGAGATCACAAAGAGAAGGTCAGAGACAGCCAGGTTCAGGAGATAGATGTCAGTGATGCTTTTTTTATTACCTTTCACAATGGCAAACACCACCATTAGATTTCCTGTGAGGCCAAGAGCAAATACCAAAATGTAAAATAGTGGCAGAAATATTTTCCCAAACTCTTGGATGTCGGTTTTATTGCAGGAGAAAGCATGTTCATCGTAAGCATATTCAGCTGTGGTTTCTGCATATGCTTCTGTCATGCTGAATTTCCTGGTTAAAGACAAAATGGAAAGAGTAAAGAAAATAACATTAGAGTGATCTTATATGTGTTGTGGTAAAATACCGAGGGACTGCACCAAGCATGCTTTGGGATTTTGTCACTATTTTAGTGAGGGCCGTATTAATGTGGAGCTGATGGTAGTTATGTTATGACAAAAGCCCAGACTCTGCTGTTACATGTACTTCACTGAAAATTAACTCTTTAGGATAAGAAAAAAAATTAATGAGAATTTCAAGGGCTGTCACATAAGCCCCTACTTACTGAAGTGCAGGAGGAGCAGCAGCAAGCTGAGATCTGGCTGAGCTGTGCATGTGGTGCATGGCAGCACCACAAGCAAGGCAGGTGCTCTGCTGGTCTGTGGGCAGTGCTTGGCAGGAAACGACAGTTCACACGTAGTTGTTGAGCAGATTCAGTGCCTGTCAACACCCCAGCTGCCCCATCTTCCCCTCTCCCTAACCCGGGGCTGGAAGGGCACAAGGCACCCAGTTTGGCCAGGCCTGAGCTGATGCTTGCTGATAAGGCAGTAGCAAGTCTGCACTGGGACATCGCTGGCAGCAAGCCTGTCTTTGATGAGGCTTTTCTAAAAATCATTCTATGATCAAAAAAGATAAAATACATTGATCCTTTTCCTCAAGTAACAAAGCACCTCATGACTGCTCCTGCTCTGGCTGTGAGGCTGGAGCCAGGAATTCACCTTGGCTGAATCCAAAGAGATTTTGGGGTGCTGGCAGGTGACCTCTGGACTCACTGGTCTGCACACCCAAAAACCCAGAGCACCTGCCATTTCATCTGCTCTCCTTTTGGATGTGGTTTTCAAGTCTCTGCAAAGATTTCTGTTTGCAAGGAATCAGAAATCCTATAGGAGCACAGATGTAGTTTTATCTGGTCTGCTCCCTGTTTGGGTAAAGAGTTTGGAAGTATCCATTACTTGGTCTCACTGTAGGAGATGAAAGAAAATGAGTGTGATATGCTGTCCAGAAGCCCAGGGAGGTGATAACATGGCCAAACCAGCCTGTTAAAGCTGAGACCAAAAGAAAAGGTTTTGGTTTTGATAACAAAACTGCGACTAACAACTACCCCTTGACCACAGTGTCACCATCTTCTTACATGAATTGCCTGCTGCCTGTACAGAAGGGACTCAGTTCAGTGACCACAGGCTGTATATGTTTACATCTCCTGTTAGTGGGAGATCTAATCACTACAAAGAGCAGTGCATCCTCATCCATCCAATGCAGGTCAGGCCAGATCTACTTTAAGAAAAGACAGACTGCTTTCCAGACTGCTGACCACACTGAAAAAACTTCTATTCCCAAATATAAGGCGAGCATGGACACACTGCTCAGCAGTAGGTGCTATCGGTTTATAGCTAGTCTGACTCCTGACACGTACAGCTAAGTGATTGGAATGCACATTTCACCAACAGCATTAGTTTTTATACTTTCTATTTCAAATAAACCATGCAAAATTAAACATGAAATAAAGATGTCCTCAGGTGTGACACAATTTTCTATGACATGGTGGTAACTACAACAATCTTCCCCACGGGTAGCTACTGTGACCATACTGACATTTTCCCCTAATGCCTCATAATGCCTCATTGCCAGAGCATCGTTTGGGGTGCTGCCTGTGGAGTTCTGGCCTCTTATTTTGTAGCAATATCTTAAAGTAAAGAGCCTTTTTTTTTTTTTTTTTTTGGTGCTAGTTGGAAATTTGGAAATGCCGGCTCTAAACTTTAAAATATTTTTTAACCTGAAAGTTCAAACCCTAATGATTAGTGCCTGCAGACTCTAGAAAACATCTTTGTGGTTTGCACAGGAAAAGTGGGGTAGAAAAGGCTGTCTCAGCACTGGTAGCTCTGGGGCATGGGCACAGTATGGTGAAAGCTGTTTGCAGCAGGCAGGCACACCCATGGGCAGAGTGGCTCTTGCAGTATCTATCCACTTGAACTGGGAGCTGAGTCCGCATTCAGAGTCTGTCCAGCCCCTGCCTGTCAGCCCAGTTCTATTCTCAAGCCTCTGGAGAGGAGGTATCTGACACCAGCAGAGTTAAAGTGATACAACCTGGAAAAGCTTAGGTGCTGGGGCAGAAGCTGACAGCAGTTGCAAACAAGATACTTATTTTCTACTGGTGAGACAAATAAAGAGTCGCCATCTCTTAATCTGCCCTGTTGAGTGATACAGATATGAGCAGGAGAATCACATATAATCTCCATAACCTCATTTTCTGCCGTCCCATCCTGATTTCTTTCTTGCCTTCTGGTGCAGCAAAAGCAGCAGGGTACACCAAGTCTCCTGTGCCGAGTATGTGTCACTGTCATTCCCCCAGCTCCTTTGCCACTGAGCTGTTACTGCACCCATCTGTGCACCCAGAGCCTACACCTTCCTCTGTGGGCTCATGTGCTCCACAGCTGGTTCTTCACTGAGGCAGCAGTAGCTGAGGGCTGCAGAAGTGACTGACTGGGGCAGGAGCACATGGTCCATGAGAGCTCACTGGGTTTGGTCAGCCTCAACAAGAGATGTCTCAAGAGGGATTTGGGGTGAAGGTGTAAAAATTAAACAGACAGCTTTCCTTGGGGGAATAAATAGCAATACCCATGGGAAATCATTACTTAATGTATTGAAAAGAAATTTTTGCCATAATGGTGGTCAAACACCAGGACAGAGCTCCAGGAAGTTTGTGGGATCTAATCTCTGGAAGTACTTGAAACTCATCTGGCCCTGCTCTGTGCATGGGTTTGGGCAAGACACCTCCAGAAGTCCTGTCCTATCCTTGTGACTCTGTGGCAATGCCAGACAGAGATCATGCTGTTTCTGCAAAGCGTCCCAGCTTCTTTTCTGCCAAGTCAGCTCCTGTTTCAGACATGTCATTCCTGGTGTGACAACCAGAAGTGTCACCAGACAAAGAGGAAAAAACTGATCAAAGCTTGCTCGTACCCCCTTAACACCTTTGTTAATTATGTCATCCTCCTGAGAGGGCAGTCGGTGGTGCTTGTCTTGACTGTCTGTGCTGTGTGAAATCCTTGCTCTGGAGGGGAGGAACACACATTGCTTTACTCTCATTTCTAAGAACCTCGAGCTATGCTGGTTTTTACCATGCTTGCTCCCTTAATTCACATTGAGAAAGGCAGCTTGTCTGTCTGGAGAGTTTCCATATGTGTCCACAGAAGTCACTATGTTCTGTTGGACTCAGGATATCACACATATAAGGAAATGCAGCTCCCACCAGGACTTAGACCTCAGGTCTGGCAAATTTCTGCACAGACTTCTGAACTGGCCTTGTCTGGAGAGAAAGTTGGGCTTGGGAATGGCCACCTTCTTCACTGGAGAACATTTATGCAGACATGCAGGAGAAATTCCTGGCCTTAGTGAAGTACACTGAAACGTTGCTTGTGCTGGGATATTTCCTGAAATACCTTTTCAGTCAAGTAATCTCCTCTAGCTTACTGATGAGGATAATTTATTTCTACAGTAGCAAATGATTTCCTTTACCCTTGGATGGGTGCTTGTGGGGTCTGTGGTACGTACAACAATGGGAAGGGTAAGATTCTATATTGCATTTCCACGGGCAAGCAAGGACTGCACTTACCAAAACGACATTGGTGTTTGAATCTGCTGGCAGTCTGTGGCTTATTCACTCTCTATCTCCTGGATTTTATTTATCAGCAGTCACTCATATCCTTCCACCACCACTCATCCTGCACAGGCAGTGCCACCAGTACTGTTTGAATATTTAGCTCCTCTGAATATTGAATATTTGCTCAGTTTCAACTGATGATACTCAGTTGATGGGCTGCAAATTTCAAAGGGCTCCCAAAACCCAGCCCATGCCAGATAGGGATAATATGTAGAAATGATATTGCACCTTAAAGAAAGAAACTTATATCTGACAGTCCTCCATCCTTTCCCATCAAGTATTTTCTGTCAGCCTCTCAAAGTCCAGTGCAGCACATGCTACAGGTTTCTCACCATCAGCTTCAACACAATTTTCTCTTTTATGCTTACAATAAATGTTCACCTAAGAGACAGAGTGAACTGAGGAGTGTAGGGGACACAGGAGGACTGCAAGGCTTTGAGGTTTCTCCACCAGATATTTTCCCTTGCTGACTACAGGAAATAGTAGATTCACTTCTGCTTCTCATGGAACTGCTCAACCACTTTTCTCTGTCTCCGGATTTCCCCATCAATTTGACACCCTACTCTTCGCAAACACTTCTGCTCCTAATCATGTTTATAGCTACCTCAAAGACTGTAGTCTGCAAGACCAAGACCCCTGTTTCTCAACTTAACCACCATGTGCTTGCCATGAAATACAGAGGGAAGTGAAATTGTGAGAGGTCTGCAAACTCCTCTAAAGAACAGAAGTTGTATTTCAATCTTCAAACTACACTGGCATCAGGCTGGGTGACATAAGAGCAAATCCTGTTTATATATCTAGATATCAGATATATTCAGATATATCAGATTCTTTCCAGGTGTCATCTCTGGCACTTCAGCCAAGTACCATGTTACAGGCTTTATTGCCAAGAAGAGGGAGATCTACAAGCAGTTTGCCTCCCTGTGATTCCGCTCCTACCACCAAATTAAAAGAAGTGAAAAAAATTACCAAATCCAGACCTCTGCCAGAGGGTCATACTTCAGATTTGCACAATATGCTAATTAAAGTATTTCAGCCTCAGAAAGAATTTCACACCTTAGTCAGCACTTCTGAGTGATGCTTACATGCTTCTCTCATGCTAGAAAAACATGTTTTCAATGCACACTGAATATCCTGATTAATCAGCTGGCCCTGGGAAGCTGAAGGCTTTGTGAGAACCCCTGTGAAACCCTACAGGTGTGTGTATATCCCTTTTTCACCCTTAGATCTGAGCTGCCATCACTCTACCCAAATATAGATGCTCTTGCTTTTTTGCATGTGCAACTACACCCACCTGTAACTTACCAGCTGGTGATTCTCAGTAAGAACACAGGGATGACCTCAGGCACCTCCAAATGAAATGTTGAAGCTATGGTAGCACTTCTAACACACAAAAGAAAGAGATTAAAGTAAATAACCAGAACTGGGTGAGAGCTAGGAGGAAATAGCACTCTGGGTAAAACTTAACCTGCCTGGCCAAGAATCTACCACAGAATCATTAGACTGCCACAGACACCTCTACCCATGGTTTAGATGATACACCACCCAAAACTTTGGCTTACGGTTAATACAGTAACCCAAGATGGGGCCTGGTTGCTAGTCCTACACCCTGCTAGTTCCTGTAATACACTTAGTTTGTTTTTCAGAGCAGGGTGGTTCCATTCAATGGCAATGTCCTCTGGAACTTGTTTGGAGCATGTTAGATAGCCAGGGTTAAAAACCAGCCCATCCCACCAAGTGCAGTTACTTTAAATATTAAATTTCAGTCTTTCATTCAGTCCTGAAGAGGGGAGATGTTCTCCCTATTCCTCCTCTACATGCAGACCTTTGAAAGTGGGAAGCAAAGTGGGAGGGCTCATTTAACCTAACATTTAACTCAGGCAAAATGAATTTAAACTGTTAAGGGGCAGAGTGCAGCTAAAGCCAATCTGCATGGCTTTATAGAAGAGGATTTTTAGTTTGGGCATCTGATGTTATCTGATAGGATTGCAAGGTTGAAAAAGGGAGCTGTCTGGGTGAGTTGGAGCTCTGACTTGCACTGCATGCTTATTTGGTTAACACATGTCTCCAGCCCAAAGAAAGACCAACAAAGTATTGCAATGGGATTTGGACCAGTTAGATGTCACATCTCAAAAGACAGACATTCATGGAGGAAGCCTTGCTGAACTGGGAATATTGCTTGTAAAATGGCTGCGGAAATGACAAGTTGAAAGCCAAAACCTCTTTGGTGTTTTCATAATTGTTCTGAAAGCACATTGGCAAAGAGAGCTGGCAGGGGCACTGATAAAAGGGTTACAGGACTGGAGAGTGATTCAGACAATCTGAATAATCTGGGGCTTCCTGAATGATTCACATTGGCCCTAATGGAGCCAAATGTAACCAAAGTGACATGCTTGGGAGTTAAACAACACAGGTCGTGTCTCAACTGTGAGGGCATATTTGAAATGAAACCTGACTGCAAGAAATGCTGATGCAACCCTCAGGTGTTAAAAGAGTTTCCAGATAGGAAGGAACAAAAGAGGGATGACTTTACCACAGGAGAGCTTGATACAGAGGCTGAAGGCATAATTTGGTAACACCTGATTTCACTTTTGCTTGTGTTAATAATCTTGCTAATTATTTGAGTGGGATTAGCTATCCTTTACACTGATGCAGAGAAATTCAAACCAGAAACATGCAAGACAGGAATAAGATTAATATTTTTAACAGTGAAAGGCTAATAACTGGAACAGACTTCAGGTAGGAAAAGGACATTTTTGCATGTCTGAGGGTCTTTGAGAGCAGGTAACAGTCTGGGAAATGGATTTAGGCCAGACATAGTGGACAGGCTCAGCAAAAGGGTGTTGGATTAAATTCTACAGCCCTTGATAGGCAGGGAGGCAGACCAGGATGGGGCACAATTCTCTGAATAACTATGATTCTCTTCTGGTAATAAATGACTGAAAAAGCTAAACTCTTTGAGCTCTGCCCCAAACCAGCTAGCTCAAATCTTAAATGGGATGTGAACCCTGGAAGAAGCAGGGTCCCTTGAAAACCATGGAGCAGCTGCTGTCATTGGGTTAGCAGTGAGCCTATCACGATGGCTTGGAAAGAAAGCAGCACAGTTTGGAGATGTTGTTATCAAATAGCCACCCTGTTGAAACCTGTGTATTTTCCCACCTAACCAGTTCTTTTTTCATTCCTCCCTAGCTTCTGAATGAGTGTGGAGTAATGCCACATGCTTGCTGCCCCTCCAGTTCTTCCTCAATGACTTTAAGGTGAGGAAATTTCTTTCTTTGGTGTTTCTTTTTTCTTCTGTCATTTATTCTCAGATCAACTGGACTATTTCTGTGGCCCATCAGAATTCTGCAAACCTAATAATTGCTTTTCACTCTGGGTGATTTAATTTATGGAGGCTTCCCCCAGTAATTAGAGGATAAGCTTTTTAAAAGCAAGTAATTCTCTGGGATGCTTTGTTATTGAATTTTCCAATTTAAGGTGAAGTTGAAAGTGCAGAAACATTATGTTGAGGCTTCCAAAGAATTAGGCCACTTAAAGTGTCATAAGTAAATTACTCAGAAATAGAAGCTGATAAAACCACTGCTGATAAGAATATGACTGAATATTGCAGAGGCCTTGGATCCCTTTACAATGGTATTTAGGTCAAAGATAATTTAAAAATGCCACTTCCCTGATCCAATTCTACAGTTTTTACACCAATATCACAAATTAAATTAGAAGCAGACAGCACTAGTTGAAAATGAGAGGCATGTAAATCTACAAACTTAAACCAATGGTTTTTGGTAGAAAAATACATTTGGAAAGATCCGACTTTGATAATGGAAGGCAGGAGATAATGCAGAGTCCAAAATCCCTAGGGTCTCTCTCACCATTACCTTGGGCATTATAGTTTTGGAAAATGCTTTTTCAATGATGCTCCATGCACACCTGGAGGTAACAGTAAGTAGCCACAGCACAAGATTTATATTAGCCCATCACATCAAAATTAGGTATATTCATTATTTATTAAGAAAACCCAAAAACATGGAATTTCTTCTGGAGTCTCTGCCAATGTCAAGGGCTTCATCACCTGTCTTTCAGAGCAACAACACAAGTATTATTTTGAACAAAATCTTGCCCTTGCTCCTTCAGTGTACTGGCCAGGCTGGTGGCCTCACTCAGGTTTTTTGTGCTACCACCACAAAGCAGGCACAAGGGACTGAACCCAGGTGTCCTGGGCACATCCTGCCCTCAGCAACATCCCCCCACTGCTGGGCTTTTTTTGCCCCACCAGGCAGACTTTCTGTGAGCCACTGGGAAGGGACAGCTGCACCACAGCAGTGTGTGGTTTTCTGGGGCCAAGTTAAGTCCTGCCAGACCCCTGGCAGCTCACCCCTCTGGCTGGTGTATTTATAGAAAAAGTTGAAGCTTGCAGTGATTTCAACTCCTTCCCTCAGCACTGGGGAGACAAAGCCCCTCTGAGACTGACAATGTGGCTATGCAGGAGCCTTGGTGCCTACACACTTAATGGAGCAGGGAATAGGTTCATGTTTCAGGGCATGACCAAGTCTCTTGAGCACATGAAGCTGTTTCAGAAAAGACTCCATGAAAGATGACCTGACAGTACAACTCATACTCCCACGTCTCCCTTGCATGTTGAAGTTGAGGTTCAAAAATCACTGAAATGGTTCTGAAATTTTCATCCTTATCTCTCAGGGTGGTCTTGATCCTATGACCAGAAGCAAGGGACCTCTACAGAGCTTCTGCAGCCTGAAATGGTTTCCCAGCAGTGCCCTGCTCCCAGGGATCAGCCATGGGATAGGAAATTAGGTAAATGGTGAGCATTGTTGTAGAGCAGTAGTTAGTTTGGTCCTCACAGAGGCTGGTGAGCACTTTAACATGGCTGCTGGGGAAGCAGTGGCAGAGCTGAGGGAGCAGGTGCCCTGCCAAGAGCTGCCCTCAGGGAACTGGGTGTTTGGGGTTGTCGTTTGATGATGGTGACTGGATGGTGACTGCCAGGATCGGGTTTTTCCTAGAAAATTTATTTCACCGGTATTTCACCTAGCTTGTTAGTTCCCCTAATTGCCCTTTCTGCTTGCACAGTTGCTTAGGCACTCTACCTATATTTTCAAATGTATAGCTGACCATTTTGCCAGTGTTTTCTCTTACCTGCTCTTCCTCAGTATTTCTTTTTCCCAGGCTTTCTCTTCTGAAGCAGCATTCAAATTTCTTTGGTATTTTCTGTTGAAGGGACAGCAAAATCAGATTATTATTTGTAGCTATGAGCACTGTTTGTACTTGTTTATGGTTACTGTTGTCTCCGTCCTCTCACTACCTTTATTGTGGCATCTATTTGCTTCCTGCCTCCACCCCCTTTTTGTGATTAATAATTTAACATTGCCCCAGCACCCCTGAGAAATCAGAGAAGGCTCTCCAGCAGTGGGAGATCTTTTAAATAACTTTCTCCATCATGTCAGAGAGCAGAGCACATTAAGCCTTCTTGATTATGTATGGATGAGTGCCTGCTCCTTCCTTGAAATATCAAATTTTCTATGGAATTTACTCTCAATGTATTATGTGTTGTCTTTTGTCAAATTTTAGCCTTTTCTTCTCCCTTTTTGACTTTTTTTGCACTGCCCAAACCCTTTCGATTCATTGCAGTTGCATCTTCTATCCTGTCATCCAGTTCCCTGCCTCTGGCTGCACTCCCTGCACACAGAGCTTGCCCCAACAGACCAGATTTTGGAAACCACTGCTGTGGACCTGTGTTTTTATCACACAAGTACTTAGCAGGTTGCCACCACTGTGGCATTACCCAAATGTCTCACACAAACCATCAGACATGTTCATGTAACATATTTCCTGTGGAAAGCTGAGTCACAGAAAAATTAAGTATATTATACAGAAAGGTACGTGTTTTCAAATGTCTTTAATTTCCATTGCTCTCTTGCTGGTCTGTCTGTGTCAGATGCTTTCTATTGACTCTATCAGATTTTCTGCTTTGGCTGTCTTTCAGTGTCAGTGATGTTTTGAATGTTGGTTCATTGACTAAAACTAGAAGCTAGCAATGCTGGTGAGTTGTGAAATCTCTGCAGGCATCAAAGGAATAACTTCTAATGAAGTAGAAGGGCTGTATCTTCTTGTCTGTTCTTCTAGGTTACTGTTGCACACCAGTCATATATCAGCATTTACTAACCTTGAGGATTTCTATCCAGGGTAAATATTCATCGTACCACAAGATGACACAAATAATTAGTGACTGAGTAAAATTTATCTGCCCTGGTTCACTTCGTTAACAGAAGTGCTTCCCTTTTTACTTTCACAGTTTGTAAACAGTACCCACATCATCTTTACCCAAATTAAATAATATCATTAAGGTTCCAAGCACTAAGCAGTGGAGAATTTCCTTTGTCTCATTTTTCCCTGTCAAATTATAGGGAAAATACAATTGCCTCTTACCTTAATTCATAGCTGCATTGGAAACCAATGTTTTCTTCAAGCTGAGCCTGTTTGGATTTAAATGCATGTTTCCTCTTCTCTAATGCTCATGCCTACATAAATTGCATGGTTGGCTTCCTGGGCTGAGCTTAGGGGCTGAGCTGAGAAAGTATTGATGTGCTGTGCTTGGGCCCTGCTGGCTTCTTGTGAAATTGTCAAGTAGGATGCAGCCACTCAGAGGGACAGAAGTATTTACAGAGGACAGGATTTGCACAGAGACAGAAATGCCTGAGGTGCTGTGACAGCATGTCAAAGCTGTCACCCCCTTAGCTTCCCCCCTTCTATGCAGAATGAGACATTTTTCACTCAGACACAGAACAGTGTGTAGAAATACGAGTTTGGTACAACAGCAGGGGCCTTGAGCAGTGGGGATGCAGGATGAAGCACAGAGGAGTACAGGTATGGGAGTGTAGAAAATGGGGCACAGGCTGGCACTGGGGGACCCCACAGCTCTATACAAATCACTGATGGTCAGGTAAAAAAATGCAGATCTGGAGATGGCAAAACTAGGTTTAGTGGTAACAGAGAGAGCAAAATTAGTGTCTAATGTACATAAGGGGCACTGCCTATAGTCGGTTGTGTATAGAGCAGTGAAGAGAGAAGAAGGTATAAAAGCATGTTGGAAAACATAGAAAAACAATCCAAACCAGATCCTGGAAAAAGACAGAAGGAAAATCAGGGTGAACATTGCACTCATCCCAGGGAAGGACTGGAGGTGCTGACAGCTCTTTCTGACACCTCACTTCACCACAACCACCAGCCTTAGGACCCAAAGGAGCAGGGATAAGTGTGAGCATAACACCAGGAAAATGGATAGAAACTATGTCTGTGCAAAAAATTGAAGTTGCAATAATGTTCTTGCTTTTCTGCAACCAGCAGATTTAAACTGATAACAATTGGAGTCTCGAGAATGCCATTGCACTCACAATACATTCTTGGCTCTACCTATGATACATTGTGCCCCTTCTTTGCCTGTAAACAAGATTTTAAGTATAATGTCTCTCTGCTGCCCAGTGGAGTCAGAGGGTTTAAAATACTGGGATGTTCATAAACCAAGGACTCTTCTTGGCCCCTGACCTGAGCATCCTGCTCAGGGCTGCACTATGAGTGCAGCACAGCTGGGATGCTGCAAAGCACATTGCCAGGCACTACTGAGGCCCAAAAAGCAGTTCCTCTGTGGTGGAGCAGGGCAGGAGGCTGTGCAGTGGGGTGTGGTATGAGAAACAGATGTTGCATCCACTTGGCTGCTCTACCAATACCAAGGTCCTCCAGGACACAGGGAATGTGGTCCTGGAAACACGCCCAGGTACTGCCCCTGCCTCAAAAGTCAAGGGAGATTTAAATGCCTTCTCTCCAGAGGCAGAGTTCTGCTGTCTTCAGTCAGGCTGACCTTGGTGGGATTTTGGGGTGGAGAGTATCTTTCAGGTTGCCTGAGCTCTTGCTTGTGGATTGGTTAGCAAGTTACCAGGCAAGCATCTCTGTGTAAGTTCAGTTCTAGTATTTCTGCCAATTACATTTTGCGTTTTTTTACTGTAATGCTTTATCTATCAAATGTTACATCCCAAACAGCTGCATAGCAATGTAATTAAGGTCAAACCATGGGCCTCCAACATCAGCCAAATTATGCAAGTGATGTCAGCCAGGTGGGCCAGGGCAAGCACCCGTGGAAATAATGAGGGAACTAACTCCTGGATAGGTGTTAGCCAGGGGCAGCAAAGATACACTGCTGGAAATAAAGTTTAAGGGGTAGGAAATTATAAAGGGCCAGAGCAGTGAATTTGCAATACTCACCTTTTTCTCTGACAAGTGCCAGCAGACCCATTCTACTAATTCTTTAAAAACAGATGTAAAGCACTCTGCACTGTTTTCAGGACAACATCAAAAGGTTGGTTTCTCCCCACATCCTTAAAGTAGGATCTATGACTGCCAAAATGATGAACTTTTAAATTGCAGTAAGGTAATTTCTGGTAGATGGTACTAAGGAAATGTTCTCATTATGTGAAAAACATGAGATTCAGAAAGCTGAATGAAGGCTTCCTCAATGCCAGTGATAGTCTGATACCATCAGAGCAGCACTGCCCTGTCTGTAGATGGGCTGTTGTTTAGAGGACACTCAAATCTAAATTTGTCTCCCATGTCCTCATGGGCATGACGAAGAGCTGTGTCCCTCCATCCCTCCCTCAGCCTTGTAAAGAAGCCACAGATAGAGCAGTAGGATCTTCCCCACTGGGGACCTGCACATGCCAAGCTGGTTTGCTGCTGACCTGTGAAACGTGGGCAGAACCCAGATAGACACGGCCACCCTCACTGTGGTGGGACCTGCTCCTGGGTCACCAATACTCAGCACAGTGCCACTGGTGTGGCTCTTTGCAGGGAAAATCCTTGAGAAGAGGGTCAAAATGGAGAGGCTGGCCCCAGGCATTTCTTACCTCCAGGTAGAAAGAACCTCCTAGAAATAGGGTTTTCCTGAAGGTGGTCATCAACCTCTTCCTCTTGTGCTGCCCAGAATTTAACTGGAACCAAGCACAGAGCGGGCTATTACCCTCAGAAAGAAATGAAGTTTGCCAAATTTTACCCACAGAGGTTTTATCTGGAGACTTCAATTAAAGAGAAACCAATTCAAGCTGTCTCACAGAGATCTTCAGCAGATGTCCCTGGGAGACACAAAAGGCTTTCTGCTGTATTCTGCTGTGAGTTAAAAACCTAGATAAGAGTGTTACTCATTATTATGGTGTGCACTTGTAGTGCAAGATAGACAGATGTGAAACCAATACCATCTGAAAGGCAATTGCCACATCAACCATATCTCTGCTCTCCATCTTCAGCCTCTTCACACTCTGGTACTGAGGACAGCTCAGGAATAAAAAATTCTGAGGAAGCTGATGAAAGGACTTTCATTCTGGTCCGTACACGATGGATGAAACATCTTTTGTTTCTCCAAGCTAAAACAAAAAAAAAATTGCATCCCTTGTAACCAGAGAGACTTTTGCTGGGAAGGGCTAGGTGTGCTGCTTTCTCAACTGGGAGGCCCACAATGATTTAACAGGAAGGAATCAAGAGTAAAGAATGACACTGTGGCTAAAGAGTGGCAAACACCCTGTTCTTTTTATTCTATCTCCCTCTGAGTGGCCTTCCAAATTTGAAAACTCATGTCTCTCCATATCTGGGGAGACCAGAGGTACTTCAACACCACTGGCATCTCCTCCTGCTCTGCAAGGGCAGCTTGGGGAGGCAGGGTTTTGCACAGTATCACTGGCAAGTTCAAGCTTTGTGGACTAAAGCACTTGGTAAAGGAACATCTAGCCTGAAGGGTCAAAATGCTGTTCTCCCCAGAAGACTCAGCTTTTGCTGCCATGGAGGAAAGCCTGATGGAGGTGATTTTCTATGAAAAGAGGCTCTCTTTGTTCTCAGGAGTTTCACGAGAGTCCCCTCTGCAGGCCAGTGGGGAATAGTAGTGGCCTGGGCGTACCCGCTCCATCCTCCCAGGAGCTCTGGGACGAAGAGCTGCCCTACATGGCTCAGCAGCGTGACACACACCACAGCCGTGACTGCACTGGCACCTGCTGGACATTTTTTTCTCTTAATTTCTCCAAAACACTAATCTCTTCTGTCTGGGTAGAGGCGCTTCTGGAGGTGCATCCCTGCCACATCGGCATCCCGTTCCTTCCATGCTGTCCTGCAGCAGAGCCCATCCAGCAGCTTTTGCTGCAGACATGAGCACCAGCTGCTCAGACACAGACACACACAAAAATCACAGAAATAATTTCTGTGCCTCACTTTTGAGAGAAAAGCCAACAGAGAGAGCCTCATCCCTTCATGTCACTGTTATGCAGAGAAGCAAGAAGACAACTGAGCTCTGGTGTCTTTCCAGCCACTGGTGGGAGATGCATTTATTTTACATTAAATAAGTGGGGATGTAGAAACTACACAGAGTGAGGAAGAGAGACATTATATCTAGGGATGAAAAGGTTTCATCCTGAGGGTTGCTGAAGGGAAGAGCCATAGAAGGCTGAAGGTTTGCACAGTTTCTACAAGCAGAAGAAACATGGCTCAAACAGATATCAAAAATTAAGAGAAACATTTATTCCCACATTAGAAATGTCACAGAAGGGATAGGGACATTGAAACAGTTTAGTGCTTAGTCTCACTCATGCCTTGGTAGCCCCACTGTGTTCCTGAGCTCCAGCTGTCATACAGACATGGTGCTGTCCTGCCCTGGAGATGTGGGAAAGGCTCAGCCAGGTCTCCTGCAGGTGTCCTCCTCCCCTGGGACCGGTGGCGTGCCCGTGAGCTGCTCAGACCTGCCTGTTTCGGGGTGTACCTGAGTTACACTGATCACTCGCAGTACATCATGAGGCTGCCCTGCTCATGAGGTCAGCTCCAACAGTAACAGCAAGGCCCAAGAAAGATGGGAAGAAGCCTTTGGCTGGCAATCACATCCCTTCCCTCCTAGGCTCATCCAGACAGGAGGAATGGCTGCAGAGCCACACTCCAGCAAGCTGCTGTTCAAGACACTGAATAAAGAAATGCCCTTCCTCCCTCCTTCCCTCCTCCCCCTCCCTTCTCTGTCCCTTGTGCTGCTTATGAGAGCTAAAGCTGTAGAGTATTTTAGCACCAGCACCACCCCTCTCTCTGCAGGGCTGCAGCTGAGCACACGTCAGGGCAGTGCGGTGCTGCGAGATGTGCAGGTGGTGGTGTGAGATGTGCACGGGTACAGAGACAGATGCAGACATGAGCAGAGAGGAGAGTGGAACTGCTGCCTGCCTTGCAGTGAGCATGGCCGAAAGATCCAGGGACACCACTCAGCACTGCTCTTTGCTCTCAGCCTAGTTGGATACCTGAGCATTAGGGAACAAGACCCATTTCCTCTACTCCTTATTGTATAGGAAAGGCAGCTGGTTTGCAAAAATTTCTTGCTACACAGATCTCTTCACCTTGCTGCGTGCTGCAGTCAAGGTTGGTGCTGACTCAAACACCAAGGGCAATCAATACTTTTGCAATATCCTGGCAGTCTGTGTTAGGCCAGGGCTGTGTCCTTCCTTCCTCCCTTTTGTCCACCCTCACGTTCTGCACACACCTTCACACCTTCTCTGAACTCAGGCATGTGGAGGATCACAGAGACTGCACATCCTCCAAGGGTGCCAGGTGAAGAAAGGGATGAATGTCTTGGCAATGCGGACCTGCATGCACATTGCACATTCATTAATGTTGTGGGAAATCTGCCTGGATATTGGAACATGGTGAGGAAAAACTGTTTGCTGACACTGTTGTTTGCTTGGTGGTACTTTTCGCTTGCACAGAGCACATCTGACGTGGTAAGTCTGACCCAGCTGCTGACACCAGCATTACACTGGGTGCCCTGGCTGCTGGAATGCACTTCAAAGCTGCGGGGACACCTGGAGGCCCAGAGAGCTGTGTGGGGTCAGAATGAGGCCCCAGCAGACACACACGTCAGCAGAGGCTGTAGGAACCCAAATCAGTGTTATTCTCAGGTGGGGATTTCTGTGACCTGTTTCTGTACATTCTGGCATTTCAGCCAAATCAGCAGAAACACAGATTTACCTAGAGCAGAATCACACTGCTCAGAAGTCATGCATCAGACCTGACACACTACAGCAGCAGCTTTGCTTTGCTCAGTATTACTTGCTTCCTTTAAGGGACATTAACATTTAAGGTATGTTAACCAAATATGAATATCAGCCCACATATTACAGTGAAACCTGATATATTCAGACTAAAGTTATAATTACCTTTCAACTTCCCAAACTATTTTTAGATTTGGACAGAATAGCTAAAGCCATGGGGTTTTTTTCTTCTGTCATGAGGGACTTTTCTGTATCCTCTTTTGGCATAGTCAATTATTTCCATGCTGCTTCACAATTGGTATAAATATGTTTGTATATATAATAAGTATTTTCAAAAGGCTGAAAATAAAACAAGATTCTCCTGGATATGATACAATTAACTTGGGGAGTCAGGCTTGGGGAATTTCCTGTATGGTAATGTAGGCCTATCCCTGCATAGATGCATCCTTCAGCTAAGAGAAGAGTGAGACACAAATACCCTTCATTAACTTTTATTTTTCCCCTCCCTAAAGTTTTGCCTGGTTCTGACTTCCAGGTGTAACCAGATGTTACCACAGCAGAAAGAGCAGAGTTGTGCTGCTGGCTGGCAGGGCTCCTCCAGACAGCACCAATTCCTCATCCCCAGACTGCATCCACTAGCCTGAACGAGTAACCTGAAGGTCAGAGATTCTGCCAAGGATTTAATAAGTTTGAATCCATGTTGCCTTGGGATGGAGGCTTCAGCATAATGCCAGAAAAAAACTGGATATGGACTAGTTTCTCACTCAAGGATACAGTTTTGGGACAAGAGACATGATTACCCGTGCTAAAGTGGCAGTCCTGCAGCTCAGAGCTGAGGAAAAATCTGCTAGGTCCCACTTGACACTATTTTCTGAGGGATCTAGCAACACCAGAAGCTGGCATGGTCTCATACATCCCACTTTTTGCTGCTGTAGTTGAATAGCATTGTCCTTAAACATACCCATACAACTGCTGCACATGTTTGCAGTGTGGCAAGTGATGAGCTGATGAGCACCCCTGATGCCACTGCAGTGCTCCAGCCTGTCAAGGCCTTTCCATCCAGACATGCAGAGAGCATCATGAGTGGCATCAGACAAAGTCTCCATCTTTCTAAGAGACCCTCTGTAGAAGGGATCCTCTGGTGCAAGTAACACCAGTAAATCAAAAGAAAACAAGTCTGACCTTTAGGTTTAAGCTTGAATGCGGGTAACAGTTACTCTGGTCTCTGTTTTAAGATGATGTGCAGAAGATTACATCTGACTGTTTCGTTTGCCAACATCATCCTAAATCCTCTTTAACCTGCCTCATCTCAGCAAAAAGAAAAAGCAAGATCAGGATATGAAGGTAAGCAGCAGACATGAGCAGGAGCAATACAACAGCTGTGGTGGAAGAGCTGTGGTGGAAGAGCTGTGGTGGGTACCTTTTATGCAAATAGGTGAACAGGCACTGGGGCTGTGCAGGATGTTTTAGCTTCAGCTTCTTGTGCTCCCTGCTCTTGGGAAAACCCTAAAATTTGGCATTTTCCTCAAGCTATCTGTCAGCTTGCACAGATACAGGAATATGTCTTCTGCTCTCAATGCCCTCACAGGCACTGGAAGGGCAGCAGACTGCTCCAGGCTCATCCCTTCAGAAAGCAGTGGAGCTCTGTGACCTACAGGGGTGTTTCTGGCCACCCAGAGCAACACAGGGCAGCTCTTGCCAGCCAAGCTTGCCAGCCAAGCACTCTCCACATGTGGGTCTCACCTCCCTTTGCACAGGAAGGCAGAAATACCAGTTTAAAGCAGTTGGATAGTGATAAGAAGCTGAGGTAAGGTCCAATTCAGAGCTCCTGGTGTTCCTGATAAAACAGAAGCCAGCTGCCTCTGGCAGAAAAACCCTTTAAGCTGCAGAAAGCATCTCCTGCTTTCTTGCTAGAAGGTGTTGTGGCAACAGCAGGGCAGGATGTCCTCCAGTGAGAGCTCGAGAAGTGAAAGACTGCAAAGACCGCTCTGCATGTTTAGGCTACTCTCATGCCACTTGGTTGCAGCCCTTGTGGGGAAGCCCTGGATCACAGCCTCAATCCAACAGCTACATAACAGCAATCAATGAAACCTCCAGGCAGAGGGAGATGTCCCCTAGCAGACATGCTCAGCAATCAGAGAAAGACCATTGTCGCCCTGATTCTTGAGTTTTCTTAAGCCTTCTGAATTTACATTCTATTAGGAAACTTTCCCACACAGTTTCTGTAAATAATGTATTGTTTTGCATTCCTCCATGGGGGTGGAGAGACTTGATGTACTAGTGCTTTGTCCAATGTCTTTGGAGAGGTGGCCCGTTCACTCTCCAATCCACTGTCACCTTTGGAGAAGTATAAAAGTTGGAGTCAGAAAATAAACGCTCTCTCCTTTGCCTTGCAAGGTGGCAATTGGCTCGCGTTTGCTTTCTCGTGTCCTATAGCGACATCTGGTGACCGCCGAAGTGTATTGCAGCTTAGGCTGGGAACTTGGTGAGGTTTTTTCTGTTTGTTTAGAGCGTTGTCTATTGCTGGTTTTTTTGGTAATGGAGAGCTTTGAGGGCATTAGGGAGGAGTCTGTGGCTTTGGACGTTTGGAGGGAGGTGCTGAAGCGGAAACGCGTTCCCTTTTATTGGGATGATTTTGAGAGGCTTTTTTTATGGGCAAGGGAGCAGGGATTCTTTCCCAATCTTGCTGAGGCCCTTTCCTGGGAGAATTGGTCTCCCGTGGGAGATCGCCTCCTGGATGCCCTGCTTGATAATCGTTTTGAAGATGTTGGGCCACTGATGATGCTGTTTAAGAGGCTGGATGCCATTTGGCAGGGGTCTGAGGTTGGCAGTTCTCGGGCTTCTCTGGGGGACCTATCTGTCTTGGATGCGGATGCTGGGGAAGCCGAGTCTCTGTACAGTTGCCCTGATTCCCCTAGCCCCGGGGGGAGTGAGCCGGAAGGTGGCTCCTCCTCTGGTGTGGCTCGGGCTCCCAGGCCACTGACTTCAGGCATCCGGTCGGTGGAGCCGGTTCGGCCGCCTCGCCCTGCCCCGCGCCGCAGGCGTAGTGGGCTGGGCGGGAAAGCACTTTCTCTTTGTGCCTTCCCGGCGCTCGGGGGTGAACGGGGGCCCGTGGATCAGCCCCCGCCTCGGATTGCGTCTGACTCGGTGACGGTGAATTGCCCGAACTGTGGTGTTACATTTCCCCTGGGGAAGACACAGGCGCATTCGCCTGGTCCGGTCTCGGGCTCATCTTCTGAGGAGGAACCCGCTCCGATCCCTGAGCCTGCGCGGCCTGCCGGGCATGCGCAGGCGGTGGGGGCCGCCAAAGGCGGGGCCTTGGTCACTGTTCCATCGGACCCCGCCCCGGCAGGCGGGCAGCCCGCCCCGTCCCGCCTGATGGGGGCGGTGCCCACCGGGAGGCTGCGCGGCGCGGGTCCGACGCTCCTTGGGGGCGTGCCGGACTCCCTTGTGTCGTCCCGCGGTGACGTGTCTCCGCGCGCCGCGTCTCCCTCTTCGCCCCGTCCTTCCCCCGTCCCGGGGGATGGGAGCGCTGCGCTGGGGTTGCGGTCTGCGCCTCCGCCTGCGCCCGCCGCGGTGCCTTCTGCTGATACTGCAGACAGCACCGCTGGGGCGCCGGCTGGTTCGGTTCCGCCTTCCCCGCCTGCCGCGGGGGCCGGGACTGTGGCACAGCGGGGCGCTGGGGTGTTCACCTTTAGCGCGACTGCTGACGCGGCCGGCGGGAGACCGGTGACTCCCCGTGGCCGCGGATCCTCCCAGTCGACCTTGTGGACCCTCCCTGCCTGCCAGGTGACCGTGCGTCCGAAGGACCACGGGCGGTTTTGGCAGGAGGTCCTGGATAAGGCTGAGGAGATGTGCGACTTCGGCCCCTCGCGGAGCCTGCCGGATCAAGGGGAAAGCTCCTCTGGCTCTGCTGATGCTGCGGGGGGCGTGGTGTCCGGTGATGTTGCACCGCCTCGCAGCCCAGGGGCTGCCAGTGTCCCGGAGGCTACGGGACACGATACAGTGGATAATGCAGCCTTACCAGGAGGTCCTCAGGCTTTCCCTGTGCTTAGGGGTGTTACTCATAACACTCATGAGCCTTTTTCATTTAAGGTGTTGAAGGAAATCCAAGACACCGTTGCACAGTATGGTGTTGGGTCTGCTGAGGTTATGCAGACGATCCGATTACTTGCTGCTAACCTGCTGACGCCTTTCGATATTCGTTCTGTGGCTCAGGCTCTTTTTGACCCTGTGGAATTTGACGTGTTTGAGGACAAGTGGGCCGCTTTAGTGGCCGGTGCAGTACGGAAGAATGCTACGCGGGGGCAGCAGGATCCCAGACGTGTAGCTACCGCTGACATGTTGATGGGCACAGGTAATTATGTTGATCCTCAGGGGCAGGCGGGATACAATCCTCTCGTGCTTGAGCAGTGCAGGACGTTAGGCTTAGCAGCTGTGATCCAGGCCTTAGAAATGGCTGCCCCGATGGAACCCTTTCTGACTGTTGTTCAAAGGGCCGATGAGTCATTCATGCACTTTGCATCGAGGTTGACTGCCTCGGTGGAGCGGCAGGTGGTAGAACCTGAGCTAAGGCGAATGGTCCTTGCGAGATTTGCTAGGATCCACTGCAACGCAGAATGCAAGAGAATCATACAGGCTCTTCCTGAAGGGGCTACACTTTCACAGATGGCAGCGGCCTGTGCAGACCTAGGCCCCTCGGTTCGGAAGGCGGATGCTTGGGCTGCTGCTGCGCAGCCGGTCTGGGCAGCACCGCAGGGCTGGCAGCAGCCCCGGGGTGCTGCTCAGGCGAGCACCAAACGGGGGAAGAAAGCACAGAAAGGAAAATTTCCCTCGTATGTTTGTGGCCGGTGTGGAAGGCCAGGCCATCCTGCAGAGGTTTGCAAGGCGACGGTTCATGTTAATGGCCAAGCACTCCCGGGCCCGGGAAACGGGAAGCGGAGCGCGAAGGGGGGGCGCGCTCAGACACAAGTTCCTCTCCAGACCCCAGAGCCCATGGAGGTCTGCTCGGCCAGCTTGTCGCCAGCACCCGCGGGTCAGCAGGTGTGGATGTCTGCACAGCAGCAACAGTCGTGTTAGACTCTTGCAAGGTGCACAAGGTTCCCCTGGACGCCTTTGGTCCCTTGGGTGAAGGCATGAGCGCCTTCCTCATGGGGAGGTCTAGTGCCACCCTTCAGGGCGTCATTGTGCACCTGGGTCTCATTGATGCAGACTTCACAGGGCAGATTTGTGCAATGGTTTCCACACCCACACCCCCTGTTACGATCCCAAAAGGGACACGGCTTGCTCAACTTGTGCCTTTTAAGTCTTCTGTGCGCAGGACGACTGACCGGTTGCGAGGTGATGGCGGTTTTGGATCCACTGGGCCGCCTCAAGTTCACTGGACTGCTGTCCTGACCAAAGACCGTCCCGAGATGCTGTGTACCCTCTCCATCCCTGATGCAACACCGTCAGAGATCCGCCTGCGCGGGCTCCTTGACAGCGGCGCTGATGTCACGGTTCTCTCCCTTGCCGCCTGGCCTCCGGACTGGCCCCTGGATCCAGCGGAGACGTCTGTTGCGGGCCTGGGGGGAACAGCACGGTGTTATGTGAGCCAACGGCCTGTGCTGGTCACAAACCCAGAGGGACAGACGGCCTGGATTAGGCCTTATGTTACTTCTTCTCCTGCTAACCTCTGGGGGAGGGATGTTCTATCTGCGTGGGGGGTGCGCATTGGGACGGGTTTTTGATGGGGGCCACTGCAGCGAAGGGCGCAGAGTGTCCTACGCCTCCTATACGGTGGCTGGTGGATACACCTGTTTGGGAAAACCAGTGGCCCCTCCCTCAAGATAAACTGATCGCCCTTCGGAAATTGGTGCAGGAGCAGCTGGACCAGGGTCGTCTGGAGCCTTCTAACAGTCCCTGGAACACCCCTGTTTTCTGCATCAAAAAGAAGTCTGGGAAATGGAGGTTGTTACAGGACCTCCGGAAGGTCAATGCGGTCATGGAAGGCATGGGAACATTGCAGGCGGGCATGCCATCGCCTACCATGCTTCCTGCAGGCTGGCCGATCTTCATCGTGGATTTGAAGGATTGTTTCTTTACAATTCCTTTGCATCCCGATGACAGACCGAAATTTGCCTTCACGGTGCCAGCAATTGACAATGATGAGCCTGCACAGCGATATCAATGGAAAGTTCTGCCACAGGGGATGCGCAATTCCCCGGTCATATGCCAATGGTATGTGGCCCGTGCCTTGTCTGGAGTTCGCAAGCAGTTTCCTGATGCACGTCTGTATCATTATATGGACGACATCTTGGTGGCTGCGTCCACTCAGGATGAGCTGCTGAGGATTCAGCCTCGGTTGCTCGATGCTTTGCATGCTCATGGGCTGCAGGTGGCTCCAGAAAAGGTTCAACAGCAACCTCCTTGGAAGTATTTGGGGGTCAAAATTCTGGAACGGACAATCCAACACCAGGAGGTGCAATTTGCACACTCGGTGAAGACACTGAATGATGTTCAAAAACTGATGGGTGTCATCACCTGGTTACGTCCATACTTGGGACTAACCGATGCACAACTGTCTCCTGTGTATGATCTGTTGAAAGGAGACTCTGATTTAAAATCACCTCGCACATTGACCCCTGAGGCACGTCAGGTGCTGGAGGAGGTTCAGCAGGCTGTTTCTGCCCGTCAGGTTTATCGCATTGATCTTTCCGTTGATGTCGCTGTGTTCGTTACCACTCCAGATTCGCATCCCACAGGTATCATTGGTCAATGGAGTGACAAATGGTCCGATCCCTTGCACATCTTGGAATGGGTTTTCCTGCCCCATCAGCCGCAGAAGACGGCAACGACATTGGCTGAGTTGATTGCTCGGTTGATAATGAAATGCCGGCAACGGTGTTTGCAATTGATGGGTGCGGATCCTGCAAAGATCATACTCCCGATATCCCGGGAGGACTTTGACTGGAGCTTTGCACACTGTGTGTCCCTGCAATGTGCTCTAGAAAACTTTTCAGGGCAGATCACTTATCATTTGCCCAGCCACAAGCTACTGCAGGTGGCAAAATCTATGCAGATCTCTTTGCGGCCCAAAAATAGTCAGGAACCTGTGCAAGGACCCACCGTCTTTACTGACGGTTCGGGGAAAACAGGAAAGGCCATTGTTACTTGGAAGGACGGATCTGAGTGGAAGGTTCTGAAAGGTCATCAGGATGGGTCGGCCCAAGTGGTCGAGTTGAGGGCCGCTGTTATGGCATTTGAGAGATTTTCCCAGGAACCTTTCAATTTGGTCACGGATTCTGCCTATGTGGCTGATATCGCACAGCGGTTGGGTCACTCAGTTTTGAAGGAGGTCAGTAACCCTGCCTTGTTTCATTTACTGAGGACCTTGTGGTGTGCTATTCAGGCCCGGGTTCATCCGTTTTACGTTCTGCATGTGAGAAGTCACACCAATTTACCAGGGTTTGTAGCAGAAGGTAACGCGAGGGCTGACAAGTTGGCTAATCCGGCGTGGGTAGCACCCCAGCCTGATACACTCGCACAGGCCAAGGCATCACATGGGTTTTTCCATCAGAATGCACATACTCTGCAGAAGCAGTTTCAGCTAACGCCAACAGAGGCTCGTAGCATTGTTGAGTCCTGTGACGACTGCCATGCACTTGCTCCGCCTTTACCAGCAGGGGTAAACCCTAGAGGCCTTAGGGCCTTGGAGCTTTGGCAGACTGATGTCACCCAGATTGCCGAGTTTGGCCGGCTCAAGTATGTGCATGTCACGGTGGACACGTTCTCCTCTGCGATGTGGGCTTCCGCTCACACTGGAGAAAAGGCTCGTGATGTCATTGCCCACTGGAGGCAGGCCTTTGCCGTTCTAGGCATACCTTCTGCTGTGAAAACTGACAATGGTCCTGCTTATGCATCGCAGCAGGTGCGGCAGTTCCTACAGTTGTGGGGTGTGTCACACAAGTTTGGTATCCCCCATTCTCCAACCGGCCAAGCTATTGTAGAACGCGCTCATGGTACTCTGAAGCGGGTTCTTCAAAAACAAAAACGGGGAATGCAGGGTGAGACCCCGCACAGTCGGTTGGAGAAAGCATTGTACACCATCAATCATCTTACAGTGCAGCAGAATTCAAACAACCCTGTCATTTTAAATCATCATCTCTCATTGCAAGCTGCAGACGAGGCACATCAGCCTCGAGCAAAAGTTCGAGTGCGGAATTTAGTCACTAAACAATGGGAAGGTCCCTATGACCTTATCGCTTCGGGGCGCGGGTATGCTTGTGTATCCACAGATACTGGGGTACACTGGGTACCTTCAAGGTGTGTTCGTCCTGATCTGCAACCGCAGAGACAGAATCTGACAAACGGGCAACATAGAAGCCGTGACCAAACTGAAAGTCATCAAATGGATGGATCATCGAGTGATGACTCAGTTGAAGATGACGGTGGGTGATCACTCTGATGATTCCTCCACGAACAGACACTGAACCTTATTCATTTTTCCTTTTCTTTTAAACTAAAAAGGGTGAGATGTCGCCCTGATTCTTGAGTTTTCTTAAGCCTTCTGAATTTACATTCTATTAGGAAACTTTCCCACACAGTTTCTGTAAATAATGTATTGTTTTGCATTCCTCCATGGGGGTGGAGAGACTTGATGTACTAGTGCTTTGTCCAATGTCTTTGGAGAGGTGGCCCGTTCACTCTCCAATCCACTGTCACCTTTGGAGAAGTATAAAAGTTGGAGTCAGAAAATAAACGCTCTCTCCTTTGCCTTGCAAGGTGGCAATTGGCTCGCGTTTGCTTTCTCGTGTCCTATAGCGACAGACCATCATCATCTTGCCAGCTTGGGCAAATGGGCTCCAGCACCTGTCCCAAAGCACTCACACAAGGGGTGCAGGGTGAGGCTGTTGAGGCTGCAGAAATCCTTCCCATCTCTGGTGCTTCAGCTGAGTGAATTGTGCTCTAGAGGGCTCATGCTGTGAATCTCCAGGGGAGAGAGTTGGTGCTGTCCTCTTGCCCACCACCCTTTGGCTTTGCCCTGAATTTTTGTGAAACCCCTTCTAGAGAACCTGAGGGCTTGCATATCCAAGAAAAGCCTGGCTGGCTATAAGTCACCTGGAAGGTAGAGGCTGTACTGCTGAGCCAGCCAGTGATCCTGCTGCTGGGACCCAGGCAGCAGGTGAGCCGAAGAGGAGGCAGAGAAGAGGCAGCTGGAAGGACTACCAGTTGTGTAGATCAGTCCAGGACAGAATAAAATGCAGATGCTGACACAAATAATGATGAAACAGGTTCCTCAGGTGTAAAGACTGTGCAATTACACTTCACAAAGTATCTTTATTATAAAATTTAAAACACGGTGATATCTTGCAGGGAGAAAGAGAACAAAAAGCTTTAGAAAACCATTGCATTTATCTAACAATATTTGCACATATAGAAGTATATATATGTATAAATATGGGCATATCGGTGTGTATTTGTGTATATATACACACAGAGGCAAGTATAGATATGCATGTATGTGTACATAGCTCTATATATATAGATACATATAGCTATATCTATACAAATGGGTAGTCATTCACATATATAAAATCAGTCATTCCAAGTTGGAACAGTAACTGGAATGTCAATCCCAGCTGCCTGTTCAAGAGCAGTGACCTCACTGGCACACTAGCTACCAGTTCAAAAATGTTCAGAAATCCCCTGACGGGGAAGTGTGACAGATCACACCCACTATTTTTTCCACTCTTCAGCCTTTTTACTGGTAACAATTTCTCCATCCATTCCTACAGCACTCATTCATTCCCGTAGGGGCTGTTCCTTGATGTCCACAGCATCATTTCTAAGCTACAGCTTCAAAGCCTTCCAGCCAAGAAGCTGCAGGCCCTGGTAGCATATGGGGAGTCAGGATCATACATAGATATTAATTCACATTGATTTTACCTAAACATGTAGACAGCATTTATTTCTTGGTTGCTTATCCAATTACTCACTCACTAAGCTCTTCTGGGACTGGAAGCATTGTTCAG
Source organism: Taeniopygia guttata (assembly GCF_048771995.1). Taxonomy (NCBI): domain Eukaryota; kingdom Metazoa; phylum Chordata; class Aves; order Passeriformes; family Estrildidae; genus Taeniopygia; species Taeniopygia guttata. The sequence continues at coordinate 44,210,421 of NC_133026.1, forward strand.
ATCTGTCAACTGGGAGCCAGGCCCTGGCATGACACCTTAAACTTGGGCCCCATTTCCCTCCAAAGAGCAGGTTCTCACTTCTGCAGCGAGTCCCATCCCTGCTCACAAAGACAACACACTCTGCTGAGACAAGAGAAGGAATGGCCAAGGGTCCAGGGTTTGGAAACATAAACAGTTCTTTTCAATACTGAGTCTGAAGGGGAAATGGTATTTTTCTAAGGTACCTCTCCATGTTGCTCTGGCAGTGGGAGTCTGCTTGTAATTTCACAAAGCAAGCAAGGCAGGATGTGCTGAGGGAAAGGGAGGATATGCTAAAAAAAACCCAAAAAACCTCTATAAAGTGAGAACACAAAAGCAACCACAATAAAAGCAAAATCAAGCAGCTGCTTCCACTTTTCATATCCTAAAAGGTTGCTCAAACAGCCCATGTCTGTGGATGCCCTGTTGAGGATTTGTCAGTTTTAGGTCACCTGTCCAGGATGATAGTTTTGGACTTGTAGTTCTACAACACAGTGCCAACAGAAGACAACTGTGAGGACTTTGTGTGCAGAGAGGAGTGCTTGTCCAGGCTGTGCCCACTGAAAGCCCCGTAGCCTTTGCAGTTGGACAGAAAACATGCAGATTTTTTGAAAGCATCACAGAGGTGCTTCTTGAACTTCTCACCCACAAAAGCATAGATGACTGGGTTGAGGCAGCAGTGGACATAGGAGAGTGCCTCAGTCAGCTCCACAGCTAGGTCTAGCCTTTGGCTTGTCTGGCAGTCATTGATGATGTGCATGTTCCTCAGAGAATCCAAAAACAGCACAATGTTGACAGGGGTCCAGGAGAGAAAGAACAAAATTACAACAATAAAAACCAGTTTTATTGCTTTGTACTTGTTCTTGGTATGGCACTTCTGCAGGTTTTTTAAGATGCTATGATAGCAGAAAATGAGGACAAAAACAGGGATTAGCCACCCCAGAATGTTGACTTCAAAATTACTGAAAGTCTTCCAGCCATTGCTGCCACTAGGATAATGAGGGAGGCACTTAATCTGGTTATTGTCATTTACTTCTTGGGAAAAAAGTAAGTCTGGTAATGATGCTAAAATGGCAACCACCCAAACAACCAGACTGGTGATAAACCCAATGGCAGCTGTCCGAATCCCTTGCACATGGAGGGAGTGGACTATGGCCAAGTACCTGTCGATGCTCATGATGGTTATGAAGAAGACATTGCTGTAGAAACCAATGAAGTAAACTGAGCTGATGATTTTACACAGTGCATTTCCAAAAGTCCACTGGCTTACAACGGAGTACTGAACCAAGAAGGGCAGGGAGAATACCAAGAGGAGGTCAGAGAGAGTCAGATTCAGCAGATACACGTCAGTCATGGTCTTGATTTTCATGAAGACTGTCAGAATCCAAACAACCAAAGCATTTCCCACGAGGCCTGCCACAAACAGTATGGAGTACAGCACTGGAAATAAGGTAGATGCAAATTCTGGAATACCTTCAGGATGACAGATGATGTGTAGTTCTGAGTAGTCAAAGGCATATTCATAGGCTGCAGAGGAGTTAGGTGTTGGTGAGGTGTAACTCATCTGTTCAAGGACAATGAAATTCACATGAGCCAAATCCCACATTAGTAAATATACCAGGCAAGAGTCAGGTCACACCAAGCTGCATGAGGACAAAATAGGGAATAGCCACAAAATAGCCACAAAATAGCCATAGCTGTGGTATAAGATGCAAATGAGGAATGAACATGAATAGCTGGCCATCCCCTGCAAGACCCTGGATGAGATCCTTGCATCACAGGGGCAGAAGAGATCAGGGAAATGCAGCTGTGGTGGTAGAGGTTACCAGCATCCTCCTGCTGGCTCCATGTGGGGCCATGGCCCATGCCCGAGTCCAGGTGGGGTACTGAGGTCAGAGACAGGGAGCATCCTCAAACCAGCAACGACATGAGCATGGCCAGGAGGCTGAGTGCCCCTGATACAGATTTTGGGGTCCTATTTTATGTTTCCTTCTGAAAGGAGAAAGGGAGTATAACCCAGGGAGAAACTGACATGTTAACACTCATCTCCTAAAAGTTTTGTTTCCAGTTAGCTGAGTGCCAGAAATGGGATGCACCAGCAGCAGTGACATGCCCCCTTCCTGCTCACCAGCCCCTTGCAGCTTGCCCACTCCCCAGCAGCAGCAGCCACCACATCCCTAGGCAGTACTTGTGACAGCAAACAATTAAAGAAGGTGGACAGCAGCATCACCGTCAGGATGTCCTCCATAGGACACTACCTCTGCCCTCAAGGACATTCTTCTTCCAGAAGCACAGTGTCATCAGCTAAAGATAGTTTCAACCTGTGTTTTGGTTTCTTTCCAGAGAACAACAATCACACTGATTTATTTTAAATGCCCATCATCTCCACCAGTACTGTGTCTCCACAGGAAAAACTGAACCTCTAAGATGTGCTACTGACCCCAGCTTGCAGGAGAGCAACCCGGCAGGGAGTGACTCACCAACATGTCCTCAGAGCCACTGCTTCCTAGCAGGTCTGTCAAATTCTGCTCCATAATCCAACAGTGTCTGAAAGAGTGCAAAAAAACTGTCTTTATATAATGTATTTTTAAGAAGCAGGCATACCTTTGTGTATATAGGCTGGCAATATTTACCTTAGTTTATGTTGCAATGCCAAGTCGCAGATAAGGTCCTTACTGTAGCAGTGCACAGTTCCAGAAGAGCTTTTCTTCTGTGTGACCTGTGTTACATTAAAGATGTATGAAACCCCAAGCCAGTGAGTTCAGCCTCTGTACTTAACACCTACAGGACGGAAGTGTCAGCTTTATCTTACGTATGATCACAAAGTTTTCATTCTGAGCACTTACATTCTCCAGTGGAAGAGATTTGCAATCTCCTCCACGTCTTTGAAATGTTTCTCTCTCCCACCTGCATGCCCTGCACCTGCTGTCCCTCTCTGCAGTTCTGATGTCTAGGAGAGAGAAAGTAGTGCTGTCTCTGCCCTGCTCCAAGGACTTTTGGTGAAGATGGCTGAGGGGGATGGTCCAATGCTGCCAATAGCCAGCGATGGCAAAGGGCTGCGTGTTTGTTTTAACATTTCATTTTTCCTTGGAAGGCACCTTCCCCCTGCACCCACCCAAGCACAGACAGGAATACCTAATGTCTCATCCAGACCCAACACAGCTTCCATCCCACAGCTCCTATCTTCCCCACAATACAAGAAACAGGGGAAAGAGCAGCCCTACTGAGCAACAGGCAACATTTGAAGTGTGTATCTCCTTAAATACTGCTGCTTGGTGTCATCACTGGAACTCAGGCAAGTCATGTTGCATTTATAAACAGACAGAACTCAGTTTCCTCAAGCAGAAAAAGCCAATTCTTTACTAACTTAATTCATTTTTATACAGTTTTCACAGACCTTGTGTTCAACTCCAATTGGCTACTAGTTTTCTTGCCACTCAATTAATTGGTTAGTAACTTGCATTTTTCCTTTCCATCAAATCTCTCTATTCTTGGATTGCTGATGTATTTTCTTCACTGATTCTCATGGGACAGATCTATTGTTTATGCAGGTGCAAACTGATTTTTCTTATTAAAATAGGTTGTTGTGTTAACTGTCTTCATTCTTATGACTTTTCCTTATGGGAACTTACAAGCTACTGCTAGCTTAACTAGAGTAGCAGGGCTTAAACCATATTTAATAAGACCTTTCTTTTATAATATTTCTACCTGTCTGCAATAAGTCACATCACCTTTTTGTTCATTTTTGAACAAACAGTACCTCATTGGACATCAGTCCATAGATGTGCTGCTAGAATCCCCACGTGGAATGGTCTCAAACCCTTTGAATGTCCACCTTCACTCACCATTGCTCCAAAGGTAGAGTGATAAATTTCTGTGAACCAAGAAAATCTGCAACTATTGCATGTGTAGCAGTGGATGGCTTTCCTCGGCCATGGTGGGCAGTGTGATATTAGGTCAAAGTCTTTCATGTGAGTCAAGCCATGACAGCCAAGCTCTGCTGGGTATTAACTCTTACAAAGCCTGAAACTAGGAATTAAAACCAGAAGCAAACTCTTCTGTTACAGGCAGTGTTACTGGCAGTTGCTGGCAGTGCTGAAGATTGATCTCCACTGCCCTAATGCAGGATTAAAACGACACGCACAACTCTGTTGGTGCTAAAGTGGCAAAGAAAACGATCAGGAATTATTCAATGTGGAAAAAGATGTGTCCACCAAATGGGAATTTGGCAGCTCCGCGCCTCTCATCTTTCATCTCCTAAATAGATGACAGGCTGTCAGAGCACAAGGACAGCGACATGAAGGGGCGCGGCTCCCTCTGCTGGGCATTCCTGCAGAACTGAGGCACATCCCTGCAGAGCAGCGCTGTTTCACCTCCTCATTCATCACGAGGCATATTTTAAGGAAGAAAACACTGCCATAGCAAGATAAATACCTGGAGACTGCTGTTGCTGCCAGGTTTTCATGCTGGATGAGCTCTTTCTCGGGATGCATGCCATTTGGCCAACATTGTTGCAGCCCATTTTGCTTCAGAAAACTACAAAAATGTCAATTGTTGCTCCACGCAAAGACATGGAGGGAGAGGATCCAGCCATACCATCCCCAGTTCCCTATACAAACATTTCAAAGGCATCACTTGAGTTTGTCGGCCTTACTAGAGTTAAGCTTACTCCTCTAAACAGCCAGAAACACACCAAAGGAAATAGCCAAAGGGACTTTTTCAAAATGACACATATATCCCAGAGCGCTTCCTTATATAATCAATTGTATCATAGATGATGATGCATTGGGTTTACAAGGAAAGGTTTTGGTAGCAAGGGGGCTGCATGGCTGCCTGATGTGAGAAGATCCAGAATCTGCCACCCCTGTGGTGGCAGTAGCCAGTTCCAGCTGACTCCAAGATGACCCTGCCACTGGTCAAAGCTGAGCTCACTGGTAATATTGGTAGTGCCTCTGTGATTCAGAAACACTGTGCAGGAGCAGCTGTGAGAGAGTGAGAATACGTGAGAGAAATCCCCTGCAGAGTCCACAGTAAGGGAAGATGGAGGGGAAGGAAGAGCTCCAGGCAGTGGAGCAGAGATTCCCATGCAGCCTGGGATGATGCATGTTGTCCCTGTCTTGGCACACAGTGGGGAAAGAAGCTTGGAGGGAAGGGGACAAGCTGATCTTCTTTTCCATGAGTCAACAGAAAAAGTTAGTTAATGAAATAAATGGCAGTCACTCATCCAAGGAGGGAACTGCTTAGCAAGAGAGGAGCTTGCCAAAGGGAAGAGGGAGTCCATAATGAAGTGCTTTTTCTAGCCTGTGTGTTAGGCTAGCAAAATCACTTCATTTTTTTCAGAGAAAGTATGAGAAGTATGTTCTCTCAGAGGCTCTCTCTCCTTCTTCAGAGGCTGCCACAAGGGAAAGCGAGCACAGGTGAGGAAGTGGTTTGTGTATAATGGCTATTGCGGCACACAGGCTTGTCTTTCTAGGAACACCTGGAGCATGATGTTCTGGACATATCATTCCTTACTTGGCCAAGGCACAGCAGGCAGGCAATTCTTGGAAAAGCAGCTTGCCAAAGCCGCAGCTTGCTCCTCCCAGCTCCTGCGGTTTTGTTGTTGATAAGCAGTGTCTGGCTCTGCAGGCACAGCGAAGCCACAGTCTCAGGGCTGGCACAGTTCTATTATTGAAACACTTCATTTTGGTGCCTCACTTCTTCAATGCTGTGGAAAGCCAGCCTTCCTCTGCTCTGGGCCCAGGATGTGGATGAGCAAGTGGAAACATTAGCGATAGAGGTAAGGACGTGTCAGTGTGCATCTCAGGTTTCTGAACAACACAGTATCCATAGGAAGCTGGTTTTGTGGGGAAGTGGGAGGTGTGAACTGAAGGAAGACATGATGCCAGTTCATTCTGGCATTATGAACTGACCCTTCCCACTGCCTACGTCTGACAGAGAGCACTGGGGCGCAGTTGCTGGATACAGCACACAGTGCTGGAATATAAAGTACAGTTGGTGGAACTGCGTAAATTCTGCTGACCCAAACTTCAGGCCATGGAACTGTTGGAGAAAGTCCAGATGAGGCCACAAGGACTGGAGCACCTGAAGACAGGCTGAGAGCACTGGGGATGTTCAGCTTGGAGAAGAAAAGGTTGTGTGGAGATCCCATAGAAGCCTTCCAGTATATGGAGAGGACCTACAGGGAAGCCAGAGAAGGACTCTTCATTGGGAACTGCAGTGATAGGATAGGGAGTAGTGAGCATAAATTGAAAGAGAGGAAATTTAGCTTTGGTATTAGGAAGAATTTTTTTTTTTTTTTTCTGTGAGGGTGGTGAGACACTGGAACAGGTTGTCCAGAGAAGCTGTCGATGCCCCACAGGTGGCAGTGTTTGGTCCAGCGGGAGGCGTCCCTTCCCGTAGCACGGGGGCTGCAGCTAGATGAATCTCAAAGATTCATTTCAGCCCCTTACCGTTCTACGATTCCGTGTAAACGTCCACAAGCCGTGACAAACACACGACCCGGGGGCAGAGGCCGCTGGAGAGGACCGGGTTGGGGGCGGGGGGCCGCCGTTCGCCCCGGGCCGCGGCGGAGCGAGGCGACGGCGGGCGAAGAACTACGGCAGCCGCCTGCGCCGGGCGGGGCGGTGCTCCGGGCGGGGCTGGCTCGGGGCCGGGCGGTGCTCGGGGCCGGGCGGTGCTCCGGGCGGGGCGGTGCTCCGGGCGGGGCGGGGCTGGCTCGGGGCCGGGCGGTGCTCGGGGCCGGGCGGTGCTCCGGGCGGGCGGTGCTCCAGGCGGGGCGGTGCTCCGGGCGGGGCGGGGCTCGGGGCGGGGCTGCGGGCCGGGCCTCGCCGCCGCCCAGCGCGCTCCGGGGCAGCGGGCGGCGCTGGGATGCCGGGCCGTGAGGCGGAGGTACGGCCGCGCCGGACTGGGCCAGGGCGCTGCGCCCGGGCCCTCCTCGCTGCTCCGCCGGGAGAGACCGGGGCGAGGGGGGCTCGCTGCACCCCCTGCGCTGCTGCGTCGTGTTCCGCGGCCTCGGGGCGGCGGGGGCACGGGGGGACGGGTCCGGCCCCGTGATGGTGGGTCCGGGCGGACCTCGCGGGGAGCATTGCTGGCTCGGAGTGTGCCCCTCACTGCTTCTCATCTATCCGTGCTCTCTAGTCTGTTGTGATTCTGCTGCGCCGAGGGGCTCAGAAACTCGTTCTTGATTAGCAAACACCGTTATACGTTTATTATCATAAACCCTCTCTAAACACCTAAAAATCTTTACCCTGCCGTGGGCTGTGTGCCTCCTGCCGTGTTGTTTCTCGAGAGGTGCCGGGCGGCCGCAGCCGCTGTGGGCAGCAAAGGCAGCCTCAGCTGAGCAGGCCTGCGGTGCTTTGGAGCGCCTTAGGGGCTGGGCAGGGCTCCCCGGCAGCGCCCGTGGCAGCGGGAAGACCCTGGGGAGCAGGTGGGACGGAAGGGTTGGAGGTGCTGCCAGCAGAGGTGGATGGGACTGCGGCAAAGGTACAGGTAAGTAGTGAGAAGGGGACACCTATTTCCTTTGTCGTGGCAAAGGGTAAACAAATGGCTACTAGTACATTTGATGTTCAGAAAACTTACCGACCACCGAATTTAAAGGAGATTCTGGAACAGTCTCCCAGAAAAAGCAGAGAACCCAAAAACCACAAATAAAACTTGATCAGCCTCAGAAATGGCCTGGAAAATTTTCCAGTACCCTAAGCAGCTGTCCTTAACATCTGGGGTCCCCACACCTTCCTTCCAATAGCATGTGACGTATCAGCTGAAATATTTCCTCTTGTGCCATTTTTAATTAAATGACCATTTAAAGTTCTGTTCTTCCTCTTCCAGATGCATCCAGTCCTAAAGGCCTTTGTGTGTGGCTCCATCAGTGGCACTTGTTCCACACTCCTCTTCCAACCCCTTGACCTGCTGAAAACCCGCCTGCAAACTCTGCAGCCTGCTGTGAATGGGTGAGAGGAGGGGGCTGTGTCTGCCTGGGGGTCCTGGAGGTGCTCTGCCTAGGCTTCTGCCTTATTTGCTGCCTGGGACTTGGAGTTCAGAGTTGTAATTTGGGAAATCAGTCTTTGTAAAAGAGGAGGTATGGTTTATATTATGGAGAAGGACTGTTATTTTGCTCCAGAAGAACAAAAGTGCCTGTGAGTGGTTGTGAATGCCGTTGGAATAACTTGTAACCTCAACATTTGTTCTCATCTGAGATACTGGTGTTTGCTGGAGTGGCTACCATGCAGTTTCATGGGGTATCCTCTGCCTGAAAAAAATCCTGTATAGTTGTCAGAAAATTTTTCATGGGTGCAGCTTGGTGTAGTCAACCAACAATCTGCTGCTGCTAACAAAGAGAGTGAGCGACTAAAAATGCTAATAGGTGTTACAAGTTGGTTACAGAAGGTCATAGAGAAGCCCTGGAAAGAGCAACCAAGAAAAGCAGACTGAGATGAGGAAGAGCATCTCTCAGGTGTTCTTGGAGTTCATGCACCTTGGAGTTCATGCACAGAGATATGAGTGAAAGGGGTGGCTGTGGAGTACATCTGCCAAGGAGCAGAAGCAGGTCATTTCTTCAGTTCCTGTCTTGTCTTTCTTTCAGGTCTGGTCGTGCTGGGATGGTGACGCTGCTCTTTAGGGTTGTTCGTACTGAGAGTATTCTGGGGCTCTGGAAAGGTGTCTCTCCAGTAAGTGTCTGGTTTAATTCTGACTTGTAAAAATAAGCAAATAAATAAGCTTACTGTTTATTGCTAATTATGTCTGCCTGAATTTAAATAGCCAACTCTTGTACAATTATGAGTGAACCAACATGATTTAGATTACATCCTATTTTAAGGATGAATTGAATTGAATTTCACTGATTTGGTTATGGCAGTCCTGAGCAGCTGAACATTTGAATACTTTTGCAAATGTGGTGTGGCAACTGCAGGAAGTTCATTTCGGTTTGGGATATCCTGTTCCTAGAAAATTGACATTGAGGAATGCAGTAAATCCTGGTATAATTTGAATGATTTGTCTGTCAGTGCCATAAAAGATTTCTACCTTATCTTCTTTCCTTGGCATGTTAGCTTTAGTGATATTTTTATCTTCTACAAAGCTTCCTATCAAGTTGAACAGTCTCAGAAATGTTTTGTAGTATATTTTGTCTTATGTAAGCTTTTTTTTCTTCATCTGCTTCTGTTTCTCCTGAAGTCCTTTGCAAGATGCATTCCTGGGGTTGGGATTTACTTCAGCACATTGTACATGATGAAGCAAAAGTTTCTTGTGGACCGTTCACCCACAGCCCTGGAGTCTGTCTTCCTGGGTGCCGCTGCTCGTGCAGTTTCTGGGATTTGCATGTTGCCAGTGACTGTAGTGAAGACCCGATATGAGGTATGAGTTTCCAATTAGTCCCCTGTTAATGGTGTCACACACCTTCCTTGTGATGCAAAATAAGTCCTTCTGCCTGGAGAAGGTTGCTGCCACTTGGGTACCACCAGGAATGTAGTCCTGATTTCACCTCAGTTCACGCATTGTGCAGGAAATGAAATTTTGGCAAGAAGATGAAATAGAATTCACCTTAAGATTTGTAAGTTTCAATTGTATACAATGTTTGTGTACCATCTTTCATATGTTACCTTCCTGAAGGATTAGTTTAAAGGCTGAGGTAGGTGAAACCCAATTTTTGCCTTGGGTTGTCCTCTGAGTTGCCATCTTGGGCATCACATTAAGTTCACACGACCATTTGTTGGGATATTATATCCTCAGGGTGTGTGTAGGGCTCCTCAATGTGTGTCTGGCATGTGGATGATTGACCTTTGTCTGCTCTTGCAGAGTGGAAGATTTGGCTATGGGAGTGTGTATGGAGCCCTGAAGAGTATCTATCAGACCGAGGGGGCTCGTGGCATGTTCAGTGGGCTCACAGCAACGCTGCTGCGGGATGCGCCCTTCTCTGGCATCTACCTGATGTTCTACACACAGACCAAAAACCTCACACCTCAGGGTGAGGCTGAATGTTGCATGCTGGAGTGGAAAATGTTCCTCTTCTCAGATCCTGCCCTGCAGCTGACAGCCTGCATGCTATGCTTGTTGCCCTCCACCTCAGAAGTTAAATTAGTCTCCTGTAGGGCTTTGGGTTGCTCACTCACATTTGCCTGTGGAGAACTGTAGACCAATAGCTGAGGTCAGAGCAGAAATGGAGACTGGGTCTAAATTGATTGATTGTCTTCATGAAGACTGATGCATAACTGGGTTAGTGAACAGTTGAAAGACAGGGTGTCTTAAGCAATGCTTGCTGCTTCTGCTTGTCTTGCATACTGCTCAGTTTCCACTAAACTGGGGCTTCTCTGATATTGGAACTCACTGGGGCAGCTCTTGTACAATTTTTTCTTTTCTGATTTTCTGTCAAATTCAGTTCCCCAGCACGTTTGACTTTTCAATAGTGCTAACTTCTGACTAGAAGCCACTTTTGCCCTTGAAATTTGGTTTCTCTAGCTGCATGGATTTTAATATCTCTTAGGCTCTGATGTTGATTTAATCATTCAAAAGCTTTCACTTTGTCATGCAGCATAAGTGTAGCTGTCCTGAATGGTGTCTGAGTGTGTTCCCTTTGCTCTGTTGCAGACCAGATGGATCCAGTGCTTGTGCCCTTGCTGAATTTTGGCTGTGGGATCTTTGCAGGGATCTTGGCCTCTTTGGCAACACAGCCTGCTGATGTTGTCAAAACACACATGCAGCTGTCACCCCAAAAGTACCACAGGACAAGCCAGGCCATTGCCTTTATCTACAAGGTGAGGTGAATCCCTTTTGACATGCACGACCTCATCCTCAGTTCTGACCCCTTTGCTCAAAACACAGCTTTGCTGGGTAAGTTGTTGCCTTTTAAAGGAGGTGGACAAGTGTCAGTGCTTCATCTGCTCTTGCAGTTGGACAATTCAGTGTCAGCATTTTCAGGATGATGAAGGGCGTCATGCTGTGGTAGACCAAGTGTGCAGTGCAAAATGCTGGTTTCAGATACAAAACAGCTATAAAATAATTCTTTGCTCTCTAGACATCAGAAGAGAAATAAATCTCCAGGTCCTAATTGCAGGAATGGGATGGAGAAGTAGTCAAAGCACACCTTTCCTGTCCTGCTGTCAGAAGGGCAGATCTTGGCAGATTCAGTCTGTTTCCATATTGAACTCTATTCCTAAGTAGTAATCTGTTTATTTGCATATGCATTTTTGTGTACCTTTTTTCCTCAAATCATAATGGTTTTTGCTTCAATACTTAGAAATCTCAGAATAGCTGAGAGACATTTATAAATATGAAGCTCTAAAAGAAAGACTAGTCATTTTTCTTTAGTGTCTGGAAATGATTACACCCTTGCCTTTTCTTTGTTGGACTTGCGTCTGGCTGTCCCCATCCGTTGTCTCCATCTTGGCCTTCCTTTTTTCCACTCCCTGCTCTTCCTGCTTTTCTGGGTAGCCCTGCAATAGTACAGTGCCCTGCAATAGTACAATGCTAGTACAGGTTCTTCCTAAACGCTATTTAAGCCGAGGTCTTTCAGAGACTGATCCAGGTTTGAGGTGAAATACATCCTGTGCTCTTCCATGTAATATATGATGAGAAATTAAAACCCTTTAGGCAGATTGGGATTAATTGCTGTTTGTCTTCTGTTGCAGGACTTTGGGCTGGTTGGCTTTTTCCGAGGTGGTGTGCCCCGAGTTCTCAGGCGCACTCTCATGGCAGCAATGGCATGGACGGTGTATGAACAGATGATGGAAAAAATGGGCTTGAAATCCTGACTGAGTTGCATGAGAAAGGACCAGCTTCGCTCCTTCTCCTGCTTGTGATCAACTGGCACTGAGAAGTTCCCAGTTCCACAGAGGAATAAGCCTTCCTCAGCCTGGAGGAAAAAAGCCCTTCTGAGACCCAGTATTAGGCCTTTTGGCATGTAGAGGAAAGGAGGGATTGGATCTTTACATTGTTTGATCAATGCATTCCAGAAGGACTGCACTTGCAGACTGCCGTGGGAAATGGCAAGGTTTTCACAGCCTGGTAACTATGCTGAGAAGCCCCTTTTAAAAATAACTCTGTGCTCACCACCTTTATGCAATGAGACAATATTAGAGCAAAAGTGTTTGAGGAGAAAGCAGTGATGGCAGAACCTGCTAGCCTGTTCCTTGTGGGCGTAGCCAGAAAGGCCACAGTGACCACCATCTGATGTAAATCCTTCTTCTTTATATGCTTTATTCACACAGGGGAACACTGGACCCTGCTGGGAAACTGGATGTGTCTCGTGATACTTATATTGCAGGAGTGGGTGGAAGAGAAATGAAGTGCAGGGGAAAAGCTACAAGCATGGTCTCTGCCATCACTTTTGTACTGTGGGTGATCGCAGAGAAAGTAACTGGAACCTCCTTGCTGTGTTATGTGTTACTGTGTTATTGAGCACCTTAACACTCTTGAAATTTCTGCCTCTACAGCAGAGTTTGCACAGGAACTAAGAAGCATAAGGCACTTTAGAATTGATTGCTGCCAAAGTTCTACTTGTTCTCTTAAAAAAAAAAAAAAGCTGCTGGTCTAACTACAGCAGGAGCACTCAAGTGGTTTTGTTGGGGTTTTTTATGCAGTTGTCATAAAGACTTACTTGCTTCCTATTCTTTATTTGTTAATCCCTGATCAACACCCTCAGTGTGAACTGATCCATAGAGGTAGCTTTTAGAGCCATGACTCATAATGCATATATGTATAATGGAAACAGATACAGATACTGGCACTTCAAATTTCCCTTAAAACATTGCTGATTTCATGTGGAGTATGTTTTGGTTTGGAAAGAAAAAGTTGCTATTTCTGTAAGCTTTCTCCAAAGTTTGAGCCCTGTGGGTACATGGTAGTGACCTATAATTCCCTTAGGGCTCCACACAGACTCTTCTCATTTTCCTGGCTGATCCTTTTCTCTTATCACGTAGTCCATGTTCGAGTATGCCCGAGTTTAAATACACTTTTCATCCTCTGTGCCTTCTTACTCTTTCTTACTGTGTTACTCAGACCTCACAGTGTGTGCCAGGTGCAGCTTGATTCCCCCCTTCACTTGTGCCTCTGTGATGGGTTGGATCCCTTGCAGCTCTGTTAGCATAGGCGTGAAGCTGGCGTGGAAGTGTGCATCGTGTTCTGTACTGTGCCTTGCAGAAGACTTAGCTTTGGCTTTTATTTTCTTAAATATCTAGGCATATTGCAGTTCACTTTAGAACCAGAGCACCTGTCTCTAAACATGAAGAGATGACACTGTAGCTGTATGAACAACCAGTGCTACCTACCTGTTGTTCATAAATTTTAGAGTGTATTTTGGGCAATCACTGCCTGCCCAGACAGCTTCCCGAGCGCAAGAACAGAGGGGATGTGGATTGTTAAAGTGCTGCCTGTTTTCAGACTCAGCCCATCTGCGAGGGGAGGTTGGTGCTCTCCCATGCAGGAGTCTCCAAAATTGGTGGTGGAGGATTCTGTGTGCACGTCTACGTGTTAGCAACAGAGCACTGCATCAAATCAGGCATGGGGCACATTATTTGCTAAATCCTAAATGTGAACACCTGTTCCTTTCTTTTGCTGTTCCTTCTGCCCTTAGTGACCAGAACTTGTGAGAGTGCCTGAAACCGTGGTAACTGCACATCCTGCTTGTTTGCCATCCTGAGCATTACTGACACAGAGCTGGAGAACCGAGTCTAGGACTGATGACCTGGCAGAATAAGGTGGCAATTAGATGAGTTACCTCATTTGTCCTTTATTCCCCTGTGTATACACCAACATTGTGCTGGGAGCCTGAATTAACTTGGTGCTTTATGAATCTGGCATGTGAGTTGGATCTGTTGATCGTCCTGGGTTGTGGTAGCCAAGGGCAGTGTGTGGGGTCACCTGCAAGGTGCTTCTCACATATTTTGTTGCTGGTTTAGCAATGGCAAACTTGTTTAGCAGTGTGCAACTAATGCAGACAGAAATTTAAGCTCTTAAAAATGAGGCAGGCAAGCAAAGAATGTGAGGTAATCTGGAATTAAGGTCCTCATCAGAAACCTGAATTTCAAGAACACTTTGGTGGCTTTTATGTCCCTGTACTCCTGCCTGGTCAAGTAACGAAGGAAGAAGTAGAGAGTTTATTCCCATTTGTTAATGTTTTAAGTTCTGCTGTGGGATTTTTTTGTTTGCTTTAAATCTGGAATCAGGCCTAAAGCAGTGTTATCTTTTACTTTGGGAAAGCTTTTTCATTCGGCTTTGGTGCTTTGTTATTGGAGTAGAATGAAAAGCTATATGATTTTTGGCTTGTGGATTAACCTGGGCTCCTCTGGGTTTAAGAAACAGAGAATCTAAATTGCACTGTGTTTCATCTACCATTTGTGCTGCAAATCCAAAAGCTTATCTACCTGTGAGTTGGAGAGAATGAATTCTGTAGTGCAAGCTTTTTGGTTTTTTTTTTCTTTTTTTTTTTTTGTTGTTGTTGTTTTTGTTGTTTCTTTTGTTGGGCGTCATATATGGGGGAAGGGAAAGTCTGAAGTTCTGCTTCACTCTGTTCTGAAAGCTTTATCACATGGTCAGGCATAAGACTGTTTCTCAGCTCTGGTCCTTACTGTCCTTCACCCTTTTCTCCTCTTCAAAAACATTCTGTTCCTGAAGTGATTTATTAAAGTTACTCCTTGATAGCTGTAGCAAGTCAAGACAATCAAGTGCATGGACTTGAAGTTTATGTGTATTCCCCTTGAGGTTTAATGTTTCTACATAACAACAAATTGTTCCTGTACAGCCTAAAGGTAAAGTAAATCAAATAAAAGATCTGGACAGAGGTGCTTAATCACCTACCTACATCATGCCAGCAATTCAACACTAGCAATCTTGTCAGATAATCATTTCCAAAGCCATCTTGGTTTGGATTCTGGAGACAGCGGTGTGCAATCCTGCACTTCAGGATTGCAAGTCCCTCTTGGACTGACCTCTGTTGCTGGCAATGCATTGTTAGTGATTGTGCACTGTCTCTGCTTGCCCCTGCAGCTGTGGCTAAGAACACAGCTGGCTGGCATGTTGAGGCAGCCGTGTTTAAGTGAGTTGAAAGGACACAAGAGAAATAGTCTGATTATTCATGCTTTAGAAACTTTATGTTTCCACTATTCCTGTGTGATGATTTGTTTGGTTGTTTTTTTTTTTTTTCCCTCCAAGTCTCTTAAACAGAACTGGAGCTTTGGAACATTGTGTAGCTTTGAGTATTGTGAATGCTTATGTGTCTGTATAAAATATTTATGTGAAAAGGTGTATTATATGTTTCTATTAAAAGCTGGTTGCTAAAATTAAGGATGTAATCTCTTCAGTGTTTTTTTTTTTTTTTTAAACCCACATAGACAAGCCCCAAACTGATTAAATGCACAAGGGATTGGATGGAGTAGAGGCTTAAGAAGGCAAAAGGAGTTTCCCAAGAAGACTGTTGCATGTGTTCAGAGCCCATAAAAGGCAAGGAATATTCTCTTTTTCTGTGGTGTATGATATGCACAGGTTGTGCTAGTACAAAATCAACTTTGCTTAAATGGAAAAACCAGACAGCACTGGGGAATGTTGTGTTTTACTCAGCTTCCTCTGCCTGCTTGCTGTGTGTAAAGACAGATGGCTGTTGAATCCCTGTACTAGCTGGTGAAATACCTGCCTTCAGGACAGTGGGGTTTTAAACTCTCTGGGGAGAAACTGTTTTTAGTCTCCTGCTGATCAGGTTTTTGCTACACAGGCAATCTGATCTCAGCAGGGGACCAGAAATTGTGCCTGGGACACAATTGTCTCCTGCAAGGCATAATGCAAGGGAATGCTGGATTGCTGGTATCTTCTCTTGCTGTCACAGTATGGTCCTGGGATTCAGTAGCAGGCAGATTGTGTTCTGAAAAATGTTGTTGATACAGATGTGAAGATCCCAAGCCTTTTTTCTTGCCTACATAATACATTCTCACATGGAGCAATTTTCATAGAGGGTTATGTGTGTATAAGAGACCTACCAGGCAGTACTGAGGTGCAGCCTTGTGCCAGCTGGACCTGAATTGCTTGTGCAGGTTCCTGGTAGCAAGTTAGGCCTGGGACAGTGCCTGCTCCTGCACACAGGACTCTGCAGAGCTCTCCTGCTGCCTTGAAAAGCCACCTCCTCTGTAGTGGGTGTTGCCACCCATGCTGCTGACAGCTGCCCCAGCTGTGAGGAGATAGCAGACAAGCTCCCTAACCCTTCTGGATGGTAGAAGGTAGGGAAGATTGAAAGTTTAAAGGCACTGTGGTTGTAAGAAAACATTGAGTTACAGATCTCCCTTCCTCATTAAAAATGGGCAAATGCTTTGCTTGCTTTTTTAATTTTAATGAGTTTTGTGCCACATGTAAGCAGTGATGCCAGAATTGAGCAGAAAAAATTCCTCATCCCACACAGGCACATATATATGTGTACTCTTGTGAACTCCATGTGGGTTCCTTGAATATGCTTATCTGTTCTCTTCTGCTATTTCAAAATAGCAGGCTGATTTTCTGCATTTGCAGTTTCTTAACTTGTGATTTTATCACCATAAAATGTTTTAGGAGTTTTTATCATAATGCATTAAGGAGTTTTAGTAAAAAGGACAAAATCCCACTAAGAGGTTAAAATGAGACCTCTGCAAGTTTGTAGCAGGTATTAGGCAATTCTAACTTTGTACAACTATAAATAAATTTGCCAAAATACGTTTTCCCAAAACATGTAAGAAGTAATAACAAACCTTTGAAACACAAGCCAAAATGGAATTTACAAGGAAAGCACAGTAACATTAGTGCAGTTTCACTGAAAGTGGGTTATCTTCATAGTTCTTCTTTGCCTTCTCCAGGGGTGCCACACCATCTCTTGGGTGACACCCACTGTCATGTTTGGTGGGGAAGATATTGCCTGAAGCTTTCTGCCTGAGCCTCTTGCCCAGGCACACAACCCAACCCCCTCATGGCAGGAGCTGTTCTGGCAGCACAGAACGCCTCCTCTACAGCCCTGTGAGGAGCCCTCTCTCCCAGCACTGGGTCCTGGTACAGCCCCCTGCTCAGAGGCTTCTGGCCAGGGCTGCTGCTCTGCTGCAGCCTGGGCTGGCTCTCTGGGAGATACCCTTTCTGGGGCTTTGCAACCATCCCAGGCACCTACTTGAGGTCCTCAGTGTAGCACCCAAAGGCTGGTGGTAGCTCTGTGATGCTTTTCTCTGCACCTGTGGGCTCCGAGTCTCCCTAGCACTTCAGGAGAACCGATGCCTCAAATCTGCCTTTCCTGGCTTTGCTGCTGCAGAGCAAGGCTATTCCCAGGGGCTGCCAGCAGCTTGCATGTAATTGTGTAACAGAGTTCAGTGTGAACTTTAGACCAGGGAAACTTTGTGTAAAACGTGATAAGATAGATACACTTTCACTTGAGGGACACGTCCATTAGTAACAGATCTACTTCAAATTGTTTGTTACACAGATAAAAAAATAAAGGCAAGCTTTCAGGTTATTTAAGGAAATAATTAAAAATACTTTATTGTTAAGCTTCATCACCACTTTTCCAAGCCCTCTCTTGGGCTGTGGGCCCATAAGTGTAACAATAAAAAATAAATGAAGTATTAGTGATGCTAGAGGAGTCTATAACACTTACCAGTGGCACTTTTTCGATAACATCATACGCACTGCAATATTCAATACTTAATTTCCAATAATTAAATTCAAATACATTTTTCATACAGATGGGTTTCAATTGTGAAGAAGAGCTCTCTAGGCCACGTCTCCTCTTCCTTCCCAAGATAATATTCACCCTGCTCCTGTCTCCTTAGGAGGGACAAAGTTTGTACACAGCCCCGTCAGGTCAGCTCTCACTATCCACAGTGCACTTATCGAAGTGCCACAGGTGTCTGTAATCTCTTAGGCAATAATAGTTCACACTCTTGCCGAGGGCTCACTAACCTGTTGCCGAGTTTCATTTTACCTACTTTGTCACCACCGTGTGGCAAATGTTTGAATTAGTCTCTTACAGCATATTCTAAAGCTGATTACTGGTAATCTCGCTAATTAACACCATCTAATAAGCACAAAGAAAAGAAGGATAGAGAGCTATTTTCCAGGAGATAAAGAACATACATAAGACGATGTTGTAACCTGTTACTTGAGCAGTTCTTCCTCAGAGTAACTCAGGGCTCAGGCATCGAAAAGGAGAGTCCAGGCCCAATCACTCTGATGTGGTTATATGAGGTTAAAATAGAAGGGAAAAAACTAAAGGAACACTGTTGTTAGAAAGATGTGAAGATCAATTATCACTTGCAGAAGGCATTTGCAAAAGTATTTGCACAGCCCAGAAATTTGTCCAGAAATGTATCCAGATCTTGATGATAGCAAACATAGTAAAGTATCACTTTTTTTCTTTTTTTCCAAGAAATTTCTTTCTCAGGTCTGTGTCTGAGACTAGGACAAGGAAGATGAGAAAGATGGTGAAGATTTTTAATCTTATCACTTTCTGTGGTTTCTTAAAAACAAACAACAACAAAAAAAACCAAAATCCAACAACACACACAAACCTGGGCAACTAGCACAAAAAATGTCTACTGCAGAATGAGGATGTGTAAGTTCATTGTCAATTTCACCTGTTTTTGCTGTCATTTCTGCAAAGGACAGGAACAGCCTTGGCTGCCCAAGCTCTCCTGCGTGGTGCCAAAGCAGTGCCCCTGCAGGGAGGGGGAATGTGGGTGCAGGGAAGATGCTGCGGCTCCTTAGAAGCTTCCTTCCACAGCAGGCAATTTAGAGCCTAGATATAATTCATCAAATAACCACCAGCCCCCTGAGAGGATATATTTCACTTTCAGCAGGAAAATGGAGCTGTAAAATGTTTAAAATAAATCTTTGCTTTCTATTTACTTCAGGACCTCAAAAACAGCCTTGAGGTTGCTTGGAGCACAAGCCTCGGGATGCTGTGAAACAGCTCCAGACTGACAGAACCACAGAACCAGATCAGTTGGAAAAGGCCTCTGAGATCGTGGAGTCCAAGCTATGACCAAACACCACCCTGTCAACCAGACCTTGGCACTGAGTGCTTCGTCCTTACACACTTCCCTGGACGGTGACTCCACCTCTTCCCCGGGCGGCCCATTCCAAAGTCTAAAAACTCCTGTGAAGAAATTCCTCCTAATGTCCAACCTAAATCTCCCCTGGTGAAACCTAAGTACTCTTGTCCCGTCGCTGGTTGCCAGGGTCAAGATGCCGGCCCGCACCGCGCTCCGCCCTCCTTTCAGGCAGCTGTACACAGCGACAAGGTCACCCCTCAGCCCCCTTTCCTCTGGGCTAAACACCCCCGGCTCCCTCAGCCGCTCCTCATAGGACTCACACTGCAGACACTTCACCAGCATTTTTTTTTTCCTTCTCTGCATTCGCAATCCCACAAATCCTACGAGCCTTTAGAACCAGAGTGGGGAAGCGGCGGGCGGCTGGCGCCCGGCCGGGGTGCGGGGCGGTGCTCCCGGCGCGCGGCCCGCCCGCCGCCGCGCGGCCTCGCCCCCGAGGCGCCCATTGGCTGGCGAGGCTATAAATGCGCGTCAGGAGGGGCGGGACTCTCTTTCGGCTCCGCGCCGCCCGGGCCTCCACACGGCGTTGTCAGCGTGAGTCGGGGCCGCCGGGCGGGGGCCGCGGGGGCGGTGCGGGCGCGTTCCCCACGCTGCGGTAGCACCGGGGGCACTGTGCATCCCAGCGCACAGTGCATCCCGCCACGCCGCCGGGCTGGGCCGGGCCGGGCCGGGCGGCGGGAAGGCCGAGGCCCGCAGCTTGCAGCGCGGGAGGCGGCCCAAGATGGCGGCCGGGGCGGCCGGACCTCGTGCGCGGCTCCGCAGGGCTGAGCCGCATCCCTGTGCCCGCAGGTTCCCTGTCGTTGCTTCCCAAGGGAAACTCCACAATGTCCGGAGGCCTCGATGTCCTGCAGATGAAGGAGGAGGATGTCCTCAAATTCCTCGCTGCCGGGACCCACCTGGGAGGTACCAACCTCGACTTCCAGATGGAGCAGTACATCTACAAAAGGAAGAGCGATGGTAAACAGGCGGGGTGGGTGGCTCGGGTTGGGCAACTGGGATCTTGGGGGCACAACTGGGAGAAGCAGATAAGTGCTTGTGCTTGCTCTCCTTAGCATGGTTTCTCCATGGCCTTTTACATATCAAACAGTGTTAACTCAAGTAGGATAGAATACTGATTTTGTAACAATTCTACTAGTTCTTGACTGTTTTAATCTTGGAATTTGGTAAATCAGTCACAACTGGTTTGAATAGTTTTGCTAGTTCTTTCTTATGTTAACAAAATGGTTCTAGTGTCTTAGTAATGATTTCTCCTTGTTAGTATTAGTCATCAATCTAAGCTGCCGTATGTTAAAAGATTAAAACTCATACCGAGGATAGGTTTTTGATGATATATACTAGAAGAGTGTGATATTAAAACCATAAGGGGAGAATTTTCTTTAGAATAGCTTTCCATTAGCTAGAATGAGACTAGAGTGTCGTCATTTCATAAAGGACACTGAGGCACTGGAGTGTGTGTGGAGAAGGGCAGCAAAGCTTTTGGAAGGTTTAGAAAATGTAATGAGTAATGACTGAAGGAGCTGTGTTTGTTAAGTCTGGAGAAGAAGCAGCTTAGGGGGGGATCTCAATGCTCTCTACAACTACGTGAAAGAAGGGGGCACCCTTTTCTGCTTGCTAGCAGTCAGGATCCAAGGAAGTGGCACTAAGATGAGACAAGAGAGATTCAGATTAGATAATAGAAAAAAATTTTCACTGCTTGGGTGGTCAGATGGTGGATCAAATTGCCCAGTTGCCTTTAAGGGGGACCTGGATATGATGCTTGGTGTTATGGCTTAGTGGTTACAGTGGCAGTGCTGGGTGAACAGTTGGCTGAGATGATCTTGAACCTCTTCCAGCTTTGATGATTGTATGAATTTTGGGGTAACCACAGCCATGTGACAGGTTTAATGGCAGAGGAATGCTATTCTGTTTGAGGATTTTGTATTTGCTGGTTGCTCTAAAGCCTTTTGTTGCCAACAGGTATTTACATCATCAATCTGAAGAGGACCTGGGAAAAGCTGCTCCTGGCAGCTCGTGCCATTGTTGCCATTGAAAACCCAGCTGATGTGAGCGTTATTTCTTCCAGGAACACTGGACAGGTATGGACATCTGGAAGCCTGCAGTGTTGGGAGCAGGACTTCCTTGCTTGCATGCATCATTGCCTGCCAGTGATGATAGGCAATAACAGCAGTTTTAACTATAGGAATGCTTTCTGTAAACATGGTTTTTGTGTTGCACATGGCAGCTTAAAACAGACAAGAAACCAACTCCCCATTTCAGGGCATTTGATAACTTGGTTTTCTTCCATATCCTTCTTCCTGTTGGATTTCTGTCATCTAGTGGTCAATTATGGTGACCCCTTCCTCCCAGAGCTACTGTGTGTAATTGGCACTGATTTTCTGGAGACAGTAAGCACCTGCTATGAAAGTAGTCAAAGAAGAAATTTTCTGTTATTGAGCAGGTATAGTAACTGGTGTATTTGTAATTTTGACTCTAAATTTTTAGCACAAAATGTTCTGTTGTAGAAAATGATAATGTTTAATTAGTTACTGGAGTTTGTGCAGTTAGTTGGTTTAGGTAACTGCAGGTGGGGCCACAGATGGTTAAGGACATTCAGGGGTGGATTTCTGCAGGCAAAGCTTGGGCTTGATGTGCACACTGTTAAAGCTTGATGCTGAGGTCAGTTTCTGGCCGATGAGCTCTCAAGTGTCGGAAGTGTGCGACAGCAAAGGATGGCAGGGTTTTCGCTAACACCAGGAGAGGGGCTCCCTCTAGGACTGGAGTTTGATAGTAGGCCCTGCCACATGCCCGACAAGTCAGAAGCTGTTGGAATTGAATAAGAACTCCCAACTGCAATTTGAATGGACACAGCTACAGTTTGTGTATATTTATTGCTGAGTTTTTATGTAGTTCCTTGAAGTTTCTGGATAATGAAGATGGAGAAATAATGGAAGAAAACATGCTTTCCTTATTTTTATAAGCTTTTTGTTTAATTCCCCTTCCATGATTTGGTTATGAGAGTTTGGAGTAGAGCTTGCCAATGATTTGAGGGGAAGAGAAGGCTTTTTTCCTTGTCCTGACTTACTGTTTCGCTGGTGGATATGGTCTTTTAAACTCATGGTGTAGCTCTTTTCAATGACATTTTTATTTTGTCTCCTCCTGTGGTGGTGAGCCCTGGTTTTACAGGAATGGAAAGAAAAATAGTTCAGTTAAATTTTGTGCATGTACACTGGCAGTGACCTACCTGGCTGAAATGTGCTTTCCTGGCTTGGTTGAAATGCAATTTTCCTGCTTCACCTTTGCTGTGTCCCTTTTGCAGCGTGCGGTTCTGAAGTTTGCTGCTGCCACTGGGGCCACTCCTATTGCCGGGCGCTTCACCCCTGGCACCTTCACAAACCAGATCCAAGCAGCTTTCCGTGAGCCACGGCTCCTGGTGGTTACGGACCCGCGGGCTGATCACCAGCCACTGACAGAGGCGTCCTATGTCAACATCCCCACCATCGCCCTGTGCAACACCGACTCCCCGCTGCGCTACGTGGATATTGCTATTCCCTGCAATAACAAGGTAACACTTCCCTGTGGCATTCCTCCAGAGTGTGCCATAGGCTTCCAAGATGGATGCTTTCTGCAAGGGAGAGTTGGCTTATGTCTCAGGTGTTTCTTGGGGGTGAGCTAATTAATCTCTTGCAGGTGGGTGGGGAGGAGAAAATAAACTGCACACAGTTGGAGCTTGGAGCTGAGGCTGGTTTCTGGCCAAGGAACTCTCAAGTGTAGGACGTGTGCTATAGTAACCTGGCAGGATTTTTCGCTGACGCCATGAGGGTCTGTGTGACCCAATGAGTGGAGTTTGATAGTCATTCTTGCCACAGATCTTGAATATGAATGAAAGATAATATGAACTGATGGAGAAACTTCTCTGAGACATGCCTTGCCAGAAATCACCTGAAAGGTAAAGTCTGGGAAGCTATCTTAGGTCTCTGTCTAGATGTCAGTCACCAAAACAAGTGTAAGCCACATGTGAGGATGTGTGTAAGCTTCGTTTATTTTGTCAAGTTATCAGTTTCTTCATTGTTGAATATGTGGTGAACATCATCCTTGTCCTTTAGATGAGACTCACATGAGCAACGTGAAACTTTGTAACAGGAGAGTTAATGCAGGCCGTATTGTAATGGCATCATGATTTCTGCAGAGGCCTGAAAATGTCACTGGGAACTCAAAAAATTGCCCTTTTTTCGAGTTCAAGTAGTTAAGTCTGGCATTGGCAACTAATGTCTTTCACTAAGCATGAGCCTTGGATGGGGTACAAATAAGTCTTTTGCTCTCTCTGCAAAGGTGTAGCTTTACAGCCAACTCTGACATACTTTCTGCTGTTCCAGGGAGCCCACTCAGTGGGCTTGATGTGGTGGATGCTGGCTCGGGAGGTCCTGCGCATGCGTGGCACCATCTCCCGTGAGCACCCATGGGAAGTCATGCCTGACTTGTACTTCTACAGGGATCCTGAGGAGGTAGGAATCCTCATGGCAGGGATTGTGTCTCTCTGGGATGTTCTCCTGTCCCATGGTCCCGTGTGTCTGCTGTCAAGGACAGGTTTTGCTAGTGTAACGATAGCACTTTACACTCTGCTGTGGTGGTTGGTTAATTGTATTCCCAGTTGGTGCCTGTTGTCTGATGCTTGATAGTAAGGGTTCTGAGATGTGTTCCTGGGAGACTCAGGCTGGGCTCTTCCATTGCAGATTGAAAAGGAGGAGCAGGCGGCTGCCGAGAAGGCAGTCACAAAGGAGGAATTCCAGACTGAATGGACGGCCCCAGCACCTGAATTCACTGCTCCTCCTCAGCCCGAGGTTGCAGATTGGTCTGAGGGAGTGCAGGTCCCATCTGTGCCTATCCAGCAGTTCCCCACAGGTCAGTTTGGGGGTTGTCTGTGGGAAGGATGGAGGGGTGTTGTGATGGGTGGAAGAAGCCTGGGGAGCACTAAGTGTTGTTGTGTTTGTGATTACAGAGGACTGGAGTGCCCAGCCTGCCACCGAGGACTGGTCAGCAGCTCCCACTGCCCAGGCTACTGAGTGGGTTGGCACTGCTACAGAATGGTCTTAACTTCAGCCCTGCTGTACTGTGAGAGAAATAAAGGCTGGTTTAGTACGTGCTGTGCTGGTACTGCGTTTGTAAAGTTGTTGGCTGTTGACACGTGGGGCACGGACGTGCCTGTTACACCTTTTTAAATGGAGCTTGGGGGGCTGTGGCCTTTGTCCTTGCTTGCCGCAGCTCGCTGGTCTGTCCCTCCTGTCTTTCTCGGTGTGTGAGACTCATCTCACATTCCCACCTTCCCTGGCTCCATCCCAGTGATGAGGCAGCAGTGTGTGTGCTCACAGGAGAGGACGTGGTGAGGCTGGGTGGAGCAGTTTGCTTTTGGTTTTTCTTTTTTTATAGCAGCCCATCTGGGCCCATACCAATGGGCTGTTACTGTTGCTCTGACTGGGGTTTTATAGTTCTGGTGACCAGATGTGGGAGGTGGCCTGAACGAACAGTGTGGTGAACAGAGCCCTTCAGTTGAGAGCTGCTCCTCTGATGGAATCCCAGCTTTAGCCATCAGTATTGCCAGTTCCTTCCTCAAAAATACTACAGCAATCTTCAGGAAAAAACCACCATATTCATCTGCTTTAGTTCTTGAGGATTATATTGCTGTGATTATTAGCTATAATGGGAGGTAGACCCTTCACCAAGAGAAATGGAGTTTTGCTTGTTGGAAGTGAAGATTGTTGAGATTGGATCCTTTTTTCCATATTGATGTGGTCGCAGATGCTCCTTTTTGTACCTTCAGCACTGCCAATCAACCTGTAAAGAACGTTTTCTCTTGGTGCATGTGTTTATTTCATTTTACTGTAACATAGGGCATATTAGCAGTAAAAAAACCCAAAGCAAGTTGTGCATACTACAGTATAGTAATATGCATAATATCTGTCCAAAGGTGACTGATATTTCTTCATCTTGTCTTTACCTATTATATGGAAGGTGGCTAAATGTTTTGTTAATAACGAACAGCATTTAGTCGAGAGGTAGATGAGCACTTCACCATTTGTTCCTGAAAGAGCTCGCCCTGCTCTGTTGGTTCACTGTGTTCTTCAGAATGTGCTTGTGGGACATCCTCTGCTATCCAGAATCCAGCCAGGGGGAGGCTCCTTCCTGCCACCTGAGGCCTGTCACTTATGTGTCAGGGACTTTGTACCTGTGGACTGATTCCCCAGATCTGAGATTGCCCCAAAAGATTTGTTGGCCTGTACTTTTTTTTTCACTCTGCCAAAAATAATTTTCAAACTTGGGAGAACAGTCTTACCCCTTGGTACATTGAATCTCTGCTTTACTGTTGCGATTTCACCGTTGTCCCTTTACTTTATCCGTTGTGTAACTTCTTTTATGTGAATGCGTTCCTGTTAATAAGTATGTAGAAGTCGTCAGACAGCTCCTGTGTGGGTGATGGGGCTGTTTTAAATCAATTGGTTCTGAGTAATTGCTGCTGAAATACTCCTGACATGTTACTGCAATGTGGTTGTTTTCATATAAGTATTTCCTAAAGTATCACTTTGACTTTCATGATGCTCATTCTTCGAACTGAGGCCTGGCAGTGACAAGTGGATCTGCACAGCCCGGTCAGGAGACAGATCTCTGCATGTGGGTTCAGAATCACCTTGTTGGGTTAATGGGTAGAGTGGGAGGGCTCATTTGCCTGCAGCACTGCAGAGGGGATGAATAGCAGCCTTTTAGGAAAGGAGGCAGCCTTGGCTGTGACAGCAGAGGACTCACTGCAGGAAGGCTATGATCCTCAGCATGCCAGAAGAACAGGGTGGTGCAGGAGTGAAGACAGCAGCAGAGATGTAGCCAAAGACCTGTGTCTGCCAGAGCTTCCCCTGTGGGGAATACCTGGCAGATGTAATCTCTTGAGACAGTGTAGAGGAACAGGGAAGAGGTAGGAGAAAATCCTTGAGACACTGGCTTGTTCATGATTGCTTTTTTTTTTTTTGTAAGTGCAGTGTTGATGTTGAACAAGAACATCAAAGAGCTTGTAATTGTTCTGGATTGATCTGATTTGACCCAAAATGGCTTAGGCAGAGGTCTCTGTATAGTGGCAATTTCCATTGAGAGTCATCGTAGTGTTTCCTTACTCTGTGGCCTTCTCTTTGTATTTGATTTGGGTTAATGGAACTGGGTTGAATGGGGCTAGATGAGCTGCTTAGGATAGCCATCTTCCAGAGTTGGTCTCAACAGGAGCTGGCTGGAGTTTCTGAGCATTGTAGAACCCCTCTGGACAAATGAGCTGTTGCAGTCCTTGCCGATATGGTACTGTGTGGTACATGAATGTCTTGTACATTCAGGTTTTCCAGTTCCCTCCCTAATTTATATGCCACCATTCACAGATGTTCCTTTTCCTCTCCAGTCACTTCTTTGTCTAAATAATCACAATATTTTTAGTACCCATATATTGTCAGATTACACCAAAGTTTTTCTTTTGCAGGAATCAAGTAGTTTTATACACAGCTAAAGAGATTCATCTCTCTGCTTAAATCCAGATTGCAAACATGTTCCATTCTGCATCTGTAGTCTGTTTTCCTTTGTGAAACTCTGAAAATGACTATAGGATATTAGATGCTGACTTTTAGGAGTATGGCATACTCGTATTGTGAGCCTGTTTATTCAAATCAGTGCACTGTATAAGTAAGTATGTAAAGGAAACAGACGTGTGATGAATTTGCCTCACTGCTCC
Organism: Taeniopygia guttata; assembly: GCF_048771995.1. Lineage (NCBI taxonomy): Eukaryota > Metazoa > Chordata > Aves > Passeriformes > Estrildidae > Taeniopygia > Taeniopygia guttata. The sequence goes on from NC_133026.1 coordinate 44,237,211, forward strand.
TCTGAGGAAGCTTCTTCCCCGGGACTGTGAGTGTGTAGCATGCAGTTGGGGTGGATCTTGTAACAATTTTTTCTTTTCTTGGATTACTAGCATCTTGATGCAGATAGACTCTACGTGGAGTAAAGCACATGGTAAATCTGCAAAATTAATGCAGCACTCTCCAAAGCTTTTTATCTTGTACCTTCTCAGGACAGATAAAGCCTGGCATCTTGAATACATTTTTTCCCTGGCAGAGGGTGAAAAAAGAAAAGCATTCCAGATTTATGTCATTATTTCTGCAGGACCAAGGTGTTGCTGGACTTGTGCCCACTGCCCTGCAGCTTCCAAAGGGACATCAGCTGGCATTTCAGGCAGTGCTTGGTACTACCAGCTCGCAGCCCTTGCAGCCTAAAGCTTGTGAAAACCACAAAGCTTCAGAGCTGGTGAAAACCTGACCTACATCGAGTCTGTATGACAGGTAAAGGTGGAACAGTGCTACAATGTTGTGTGTAGCACTGGGAATGAAGAACATCATTGATCATTAGCCCTGCAAGGAGGCAGACTGTAATAAACACGTAGGGCATGATGGGTACAATCTTACTATGTCACAACACTGATTTTCTCAATTTCTTGCATTAAGGGGGACCGATTTCTGAACTGTTTATTTGGTTTTTTTAATACTTGTCATTTTAAGAATACTCACTGCCACTTTTCTGCTGTCCATCTTTGGAAACATGTCATTTTCATTTATACATTGTTCATTTTTACACTCTAGTCACTGATGAAAAAAACTACTTAATGAAGATCCATCTGGGCTGCTGCTTAAACCCTCAGTTTATAAAGTGTTAATAAAGACTTGAGTTTACCTGGTATGTCTTCCCATGTGACAGAGCCCTAAATATTTCTGTCAGCATTTGTTTCAGTGGCTACAAGATTGCTTTTATTAATTCTGTTCAAGCATGAATAAAATAATCTAAAGGAATGCAGGATGCATACTTTGAATTATGGCTCCCTAACCATGCTTTGAAGGCCAGAGAAACTTGCTGTGATAGGAAATCTCTCTTCATGCTAAATGCCATTGCAGCACATGTAGAAGGGTTCCTGGGGTTTAGTCACATAGCGCACTCTGTTTTTGTACAGTCTTGCTGGTGACACTTGGGCAGGACAAGGGGTACCACAGTGCGCAGGGACAGCCTGTGCCCACTACCCTTGATATGGGGCTTGGGTTTTAGCAGCTCAGAAGGGGAGGAACGATCTATTGTATGGGCTAGAGCTGGATGCTGAGGACTGAAGCAACATTTTGGCTGCTCAGTGGGGCTACACCCACCACATATGTGGTTTAGGGTTATGCAGAGCAGGGTCAGCATGGCAGGTGTGGCACAGTTCAAAACTCAGAGCTGCTCTGCCACGGGGTACAGTTGTGCCAAAGACTGGGGCAAGCTTTTGCTGTACTAGGGTATGCTGGCACTGCTCCTTCCTGTGCTGCAGCTGGAAATGTTAGGGTGCAGCCGTACAGACTGGAAAGCTGCTGGGAAGCTCAGGTTCTCACCGGGAATGCTGAATTAGTTAGCATTGCCCAAGGAATTGGTTCCAAAGTGTTTGCCACTTTACCTCCTGAGAGCCCAGGGGCTGCTCAGAGTGAAGGAGGTGGTCTGAACGTGTGCCTTTTGGGTCTGAACTAGGGTCAGGACGACTTTGCCAGCCTTTTCCGCTCAGATACCGTCAAAGTCATGGAAGTGGCTTTCCCGTGAGCTGGCTAACACCCCAGCATCGCTCTCAGCTGGCAGGTGGCAGGAGTTGGTGGCGGTGCCTTGCCCAGCTGCGACGTCCGAGCGCGGGGATCCTTCCCGGTGCCGGTAGATGGGGCTCTGGCTCCTGGTTCCCGGCGGGCTGGGCGGAGCGGCCGCCCGGGGAGGGACGGTGCAAAGCTGCCCCTCGCCTGGCTTTTTGGCTTCCCTATTCCAGAATGGTGCCGTCTCACCGGGACCGTAAGATACCTAAATAACCCCCAAATGACCAAAACCCCACTATTTTTTCTGTAAGAGTGTTAAACTTTTTGCCTCCATGCTCTGCTGCAAGCCTTGATCTTGACTGTAATTTCCCTAAAGGGAGCAAGTGTGGGATGCAGCTGCCTGCAAGTGCTCCAAGTTGAAGAAACTCCATGTTGGAAAGCCATGTTTCTAACTCATCTTTCCTGTTTGCCTTATTGCTTCCCGCATTTTCTAGAACGGTTTGTCTTCTCCCCAGTACTTCCAAAGCTCCCAGGTATTCAATTCACTGCACCTGTTGGCTTTGTTTATATATGAAAAAAATTAAGCAGCACATGCAGAGAGGGAATCAGGTGTGAACCATTTTCTCTCACTTGTTATTTTGCTGTTAGAGGCTCTAATTTGAGAGGAAAGATTTTTTTAAAAAGACACTACCACTTCCCTCTCTGCAGCACATTTTCTGAAGGCTCCTTTAAACCTCATTCCTGCTCCCAGCTGGGTAAGGCTTTACGAGCCCCAGGTGCCATGAGTTGAAGTGTCTCCTACCATTTTCTCACAAGGACTGGTGTGGGGTAGGAGTGAATGTGCTGTTTGTTGGCTTTTCTTCTTGGTTTTGTGAGGCAAACCCACTTTGTCTGTGCGCTGTAAGCAGGTAGGTTCTTCATCAGCTCTTCCAGGAGGGCTGGGAAGTCTAGCAACTAGTTTTTCTGATTTCAATGGCTCAAGTCCTTTGAAAAGTTTTGAGATAAATTTTAAGTCATATTTTTTTTCCCTAAGCCTGTCTTCTATTTCTCCTTGATTCCTATGCTGCTGTGCTCATTTTATAGTTTATTTTTGTTCTGTGAAAGCTACATATTTGTGTTTATTCTTTCAAAATGAGAACTGGGATTTCTCAAACTGTACCTTGAATATAGAAGAAGGAACTTCATTAAAATGTCAAATCTGAGACTTATGATTTAAAATGTGCCAAGTTATCAACTCTGCATGGTCCCCAGGTGGGATGACTGTTCTGTGAAACCATTCTTTTGTGGCCTGTGCTGTCTCTACTCCCCTGGCATCTCAAGGATGGAGTTGAGGTAAGTGTCAAGCTTTCTTTAAATTTTATTTTAAATCTTCTATCGTTACAAGAATAGTGGCTTGACCTTCCCTTCTAGTGTCCATTTGGTAGGCACTTCTCTTCTGCTGTTAAGATCATTGCAACACAAAATACGGAGGCGAGCAATGAGTGCCCGCCATGGTGCAGTGTGAGCCAGAGGGGAGCAGGGTGGGCAGCAGGCACAGAGCAGCTGCCTCCTTGCTCTCCTAGGCTGGGATGAGCTCAGCAGTTGTGGTAGCTGCTCAGGCAGTATGTTGCTGGTACGATAGGGACCTGTGGCAAATGTGTGCTTGTCACATCTTCCTGGTTAGATGAGATTTAAGGGACACTGTCTAGGATTCATCTGGGTGTTGTGAAGCCCCCAAAACTGCACAGAGGCTCCTTTCTCACCTGGAAGGCCAGGTGGAACAGTAGCTTCACAAATAATTTAAACAGATGTTATTTTCCTGGTAGCAGGAAAGAGGAAACCCTTTATTTTAGGTGGAGATTTGTTTTTCCTTCTGGACATTGGGTTGGAGGAGTACTGTGAGCAATGTATGTCTGATCCATCCCCAACAATATTGATGGTTTTGGCTGTTTGGTGGATAACCTGTTCAAATGCAGTACTTGGCTTTAGTGGCACCATAGTGTGGCATAGCCAGGTGCTGACTCCTCCTGTTCTGGCAGGACTAGTCAACTCCCTAGAGCCTGTTAAAGGTCTTTAGAGGTTACTTACCTTCCATGTTACTGGCATAGGTGCTGAGGAGGGCAAAGTGCTGAAAGGGCATGTGCATGGCTGGGCTTTCCCTGGAGATGGATTACAACAGATTTCCACCACTTCTGCACAAAGGAACTGCTTTTGCCCATGGGTCAATGCTCAGGGTAGTGCTAAGGCAGATGTTTCCCCATGGTTGGCTCTCTGCGGCTGTGGCACAGCCCCATCCTATGTGGGCATGATGACAGATGTGGGGAAAGTTGAGCAGAGGCTGTGGAGAGTTCTACAGGCAGAGCTGCAGCTTCTTGTGAAGAAAACCTTGCCAGTGGCTCATTTGTTATATTTGCAAATGCAGGATCAAAATGCTTCTGCAGCCTTTTCCTCCAAAAACTGCAGGGCTTCCTGGGGAGAAGAAGCTGAGTTTGCCAGAGCCCCGTGCAAAAGCCCTGCAGTCCTGGCCACTGCAACAGGTGCAGGTGGAGCTGGGTTACCTGCAAGCTGCAGTGGTGCTGCTGTGGTGGCAGTGAAGCTCCACTGATGTTCAGGCAGTGTTTGTGCTGCTCTGTCTGAGCTGCTGTAGCAAAGTGCTCTGGCTAAGAAAGAAGACAGGGTTTTTATTATGATGTTTTTTTTTTCCCTTTCTTCCTGGCCTTGAGCCCTCCAGGCACCTTATTAAAATACATCTGATAATAGCCTTCATATTTTGAAGATCCTACATATCTGCCAAGGCACTGAATTATTTACTGCTGCTGCTATCCAAAAAAAACCAGAAGTCCCATATGTGTGAAATGTTTCTTAATTAGAGGAAGGTTTGGATCTGCAGGCTTTTGTAGGAGGTAAGCCTTGGCTCCCCCAAACAACTTCGCTTTGAGGGAGGGAGAATAGAGGAAGGGGGAGAACACAGCTGCTTGGGATGTTTCTGCAGCTGCTCTTCCCTGGAAAAATGAGTAATGCCATTAAAATAATGTTCCATCTCCTACTAACCTGATCTGTACGCTTGATCACTGTGGTGGTTTCTCTGTCCTCAAGCAGTCCAGGTAACAGTGCTATGCTGCTATGGTTGTTTTCATTTAATTTTCAACTGAGCTGGAGTTATTTTTTCTCCCTCCCACATTGCCAGAAGAAGGATGACACTGGCAGCTTCTGCAGGCATTGCTCGGTTCCTATTGCTCTGCTGCTTTTATATCCCGCAGCTGTTTCCTTGCACAGCTTTTTCACTGCCTTGTGCAGCAGTGGTGGGTGCAGTGTGCCCTTAAACCTGATGCTGGCCCTAAGGCAGGTGCAGGGCTGTTGAATTTCTTACTCTCCAGATTTCCCAGCTCTGTGAACTGGGTTAAAGGATGCTAAATCCCACTCTCGTTGCCTTGGGCATGAGCCTTCATGGAGCACAGCTGAGATCAGCACTGGGGATTCTTGTGTCCCACTGTTGTTTTTTTCTCCTGCCTGAGTCTGGTCCCCAGGAGGTGGAGAAGAATGTCGGTGGTTGTCCCTCTCCTCCCCTTGGCTTCTCTGCCACCTTACAGTGACTTTTGTCTATTGGGTCTTTCCATGGATGTTTGATGCTGATGCACATAAAGCCTTTGCTTGCTGGGAAATGGCATCTGTCTATCCAACCATCCCTGGGTACCTGTCAGCTCTCCTCCCTCCACCTGTGTGCTTGGAGCACCAGCTGCAGAGAGAAATCTCTGTGCTTCAGTGCTTTCTAGTTCTGCTGTCAATCACGGAGGAGTGGTGCAGAAAATAATATAAATTCTGAAACATTTTAAAAATTCATTTATCTTTATCTCAGTGCCTTCTGTGGATACATGCATACACAGACTGTCTCCTGATATGTGAGAGATTGGTGGCCTTTGTTTGCTGAGGTCATGAAGAACATGGGTATTCTTCTCTGAGTAGCATCATGTGGTATGAATTTAAGATTTAGAGACAGTGGTCACATCTGGGTTTGAATGTTTATAGATGTCTGAATGGAAGGGGACCCCAGGGGGTTGGGTTCTGTGATCGCAGCAGAGCCAAGCCTCCCTGCATTAGCTCAACACAGTGCAGCATTTTGTTGGTATAGTCCATTTAAAACACAAGGCTGAATTCTGATTCAGCACTGATGACTATGTTGTGTGAGAAATGGGCCAGGACCTTAAATCCTGGGGTTTCAGAGTCACTTTTTTTCCCCAAGGGAAAACTGAATGTGAGCATTTGGGAGTGATAAAGCCTTGGCTGCAGATGAAGCCGGGCTGCCACCTGCCAAAGGACAAGCTGCTGCCTCAGGGCTCAGGCAAACGGTGAGAAAACCATGACAGAGAGCAAAAAAATCCCCACGGCTGTCAGCCTGGAGAGCTGATAACATTGCGTGCAACAGGAATCAAAAATGGAGGAATCACTAATTTAAAGTCTTTTGGCAAGCACTCTTTTTTTTTTTTTTTCTTTAACCAGGACATTTTTACTTTGAAGGGATGTGATTTAGAGAGGTGATGGGGTGAGGCTCAAAGGTCACTGTCTGACCTGCTTTGGTGCCAGCAAAAGCACTGATATGTGGTTGCAGAGAGGGGTCTGAACGTGCTGGGGTGCAGGAAGGTGGGAGACCTGGTGTACCCACAGCCTGCTGGGGTCAAGGCAAGGACCCACAGGATATTACATTAATTCTTAGTGCATCTTCACTAGCACAGAAGCTGCTCTGGTGCTTCTGACACTGGCAGGAGCCCTGCCTCACAGGGCTTCTGCCACTGCCAGTCTGTGAATGTCCTTGGCTTTTCATTATTTGAAAGCAAAACTCAACGACCTGATTTTTGAAGAAATTCTGAAGTTTCTTTTTTTCCTGTGTCTTGCTTGTATTTCCTGTTTTTTTGGGGTTTTTTTTTGGTTTTTTTTTTTTTTAGGTGTGGGTTGTTTTTTTTTTTTTTTAAGGTTCTGATCTCTTTTGTAAGCCAAAGATATCAAGAAAACAGCTAGGCCTCTACAAAAGAGCACAACACAGTATTTGAGCTCTTAATTCCTGTGAGGAAACAGATATTTAAGTGTTTTTCTTGTGTTAGACCTTTAAAGCAGAATCCTTTTCAAATTTGCCTCATGTCTGACCTAACAAGACTCCTTTGCTCAGTTCCCTGAAGGAGACTGGTGCTGGCAGAGCTCCTGCCAGTGGGGGTTGTGGGGTTCCTCAAGCTTGTGGGGCAGGATAAACTGATAAAATCCCAGTCTCCATCATCAGGAATTTTCTCTGGGAAATTGTTTTTGGCTGTTTTTCTTACCTGGATTTGTCAGAGGAAATTTTTTAGGGTACATCTGAGAAACTGGTGCTGGTGCCAGTGCAGCTTGTGGCCTTTGTTCCTGCAATGGCTCTTGTGGTGTCTGGAGCCTGTTTGTAGGTGAGAGGTTTCTTTAGCTTGGATGTGCAGCTGCAAGCCCTCCTCAGCACCCTCAAAGAAACTAAAAATCCATCCCCAGAGTTCTGTTTTGTTAGCTGGCATGAGGAAACCCTCTCCCCTGTCCATGAGCAAAGATTCCAAAGAAGAACGGAGGTGGGTGACACACAAGACCTCTGCAGCTCACATTTTCAAGCAAGGTGACAATTCTATTTCTGTGGAGATGCAGAATGTGTGATAAATGCCTTTGTCATAGTGCAGGGTTAGCTATAAGAAAAGGGGATGAAAGCTCAAGATTATCTTGACTGGTTTTTTAGGCTACGTGAGGTTATCAGGAAAAAGAGTGCTGTCAGTAGTGGTGGCATCCAGTGCTTGTTTTCCTTTCTCTCCTTGGAAAGCTTCATATAAGCTACTGAAAACACAAGTTCAGGAGTTTCAAGGTTCCCTTTTGAAGAGAACTTACTATCCTGCAGCAAAAAGCTGATTTTTCTGCTTTGGAGAAACCGAGGCGCCTTGGTACCGAATACAAAATCAGTGTATTCTTTGCGTTCTTTTCTGGGTTTATCAGCAAACCTGCTTAATGGTGTCTACTGTTTTCTGTTCGTTGAGAGTACAGAAAGAAGCTTGTCTTGTATACAGCTGAGCAAATTATGATAAAAATGTCTGAATTGTTTTTGACCCTAAAAGAGAGGAGGGCACAATGTTATCCCCTTCACAACTCATATTTAGCCATGTGTTTTGAAAAATTACCCTTTAACGTTCTTTTATTTTGCTGAGGTTCCTGTTCATTAGTAACACTGAGCAGATGCTCTGCCTGGCCATGCAAACTAAAAATTGATGCCCATGAGAGCTGCCTGTTTAAAAACAAACCTCTGATGAGAAGAATAATAAAATAATTAAGCTTAGATAGTTCCTTTTTTTTTTTTTCTTTTTTTTTTTTTTAACCAAAACCTCTTGGCTGCAGCATTTGAGCAAGTGGCAGTACAAGATGTGAGAAATTTGCAATGCAGAGAGCTCTTCCAGTCATCTGTGAATGCAAACTGAGAGCTGTGAGAGATCTTACTAAGAGGTTCCCAGTACTCACCACTGAGGTTTTCTTTTTTTTTTTTTTTTTTCCCCTCTTTCCCCTTGAAGTTAGACTGAGCCCTGGAGGAAGATTGGGATGGATACAGTCTTTCAACAAATGTTAGGGGGTTGGAAATCAATGCTCAGACAAGGACTTTTTGCTGTTTCTAACCGTAGAGAAATAGGGATGAAACCAAACACTACTGAATATTCCAGTGAGTTTGTGAAGTTTAACCTTCAGTTGCATGTGAATAACTGGTAAGTGGTCTCAGAATTCCAAGAGACAAATAATAACTTCAGTCAATATAAGGACTAAGGGCTGGCATTTTCACAACTTTAATGACTCTTGTGCTCTGACAGAGGACCCCACTGTGGACTGGATTGGGGCAGAGAGTTGCCACCAGCCTGCATGAATTGTCTGGCTGATAATATCACCCTTGTATCCTGGAGTCTCTGAGCCTGCAACAGACACTGATCAATGGGCAAACCTAATGTATTATAATTAGAGATAAACAAGCCTTGAATGAGTAATTAGCTAATGGGCAGTTGTGTGCTCCAGAGATGACACAGTGCTTTGAAATGCTCCATATTATTGCTGGTCTGGTTCAGAGGCCTGATTCAGAGAGTATCCAAATCTTGTAGTAGTTACTAATCTGGTCTAAGTCTGCCTCTGCTTCTCTGGTTTTCAAAACCTGTCTGGAGTTCTTTATGGCTTCTTCATAATGCTTCTTGTTGCCTTTGTGTGTGTGCAGGCATGTATGCACACACACACACACACACTTCCAGCCTCTTTCAGTTTGCTAGCAGAGGTGAGTGAGATCTGAAGCTACATTCTCCCCTTTGCAAATTGTGTTTCAGTGTGAGCTGAGTGAAGAAGAGGAGAGTACTCTTCCTTGATATGCAACCAGTGCCTAAGATACCAGAGTCTGCAGGGCAGACAGGCTGTGCTGAAATCAGGGCACTGTGTTGTTTCTGTGACATCCTTCTGGGCTGGCAGGCTGGGAACACCTCCCCCCAGCACTTTCTGACCAATATGGACACCTCCAAGGAAGGATGTCTCCTGGAAAAGGCCTTCTCTTGTCTGACTTTTCTCCAGTTCAGTGAATGGGTATCTCTGCAGTGAGCTCACCACAGCTGTGTTGCATCAGCAGCTCTCATGGTAAAGAGGCAAGACAAGGCCATTTCTATGGGACCCAGATCAGAGAAATATCCTTTGACCGGAAAGAAATCTGATGAGTAGCTTTCTCACATGGAGGCTCCATGGGAGAATGACCAACCCTGACCACAGCAGTATCCTGGGAGCAGCCAAACTAACTTTGAGCTGTGCACCAGGAGCAGGTGTTTCTAGAAACTCCATTGACTTTCTGTATTTGAAAGCAAAATGCAATGATTTAATTTTTGAGGAAATTCCAAAGCCTCCTTTTATTTATCTCTTACTTGCATCTCCTGGAAGTACTTTTCTACTGTTCTTAAATGGCAACAGGAATTTTGAAATTATTATAATCAGAAACTAGGCCAAGACATTGTTAGTCTCTCAGTTGTGCTGGGTGGTGTTGCTAGACTAGGAATCATATCCAGGGATTCAAATAATGGTGCAAGCTGCTGTCAACAGACTGTGAAAAGAGGAGTTGAGTGGGAACCTAGAGAAAGTGGTGGTGGGCTTGAAAGACGAAAGTTTGGAGGAGGTAGACTATAGGAAAACTATGACATGGGACAAAATGCAGCTGACAAAATTCCCTCTGGTAGGAATCCTCTACTCCTAGTAGCACCTGCCTTGTGGCTGAGCAAGGACACTCAATTTTTTATAAGAACACTAAATTCTTTAGGCAGAGGAACAGAGAAACAGAAAAAAACCACAACAAGCCTCTATTTAAATGACAGGTAAAGTCACACCACTTTTATTAATTAAAGAAGCCTTTGAAAGTACTGGCAAGCACTTGCTCCACAGAGCAAGTTAGTGGCCACAGGGCTGCATCCTGTGTGAAGCATTTCGGCAGTGTCACGGCTGATTTTTGTTCTGACCACCTTGCATTTCCCTTGGAATCAAAATCAGCAAAGCCTTTGGGGGTAACAACTCAGAAGTACTACTAAGTGTATAAACAAATCTGTATTAGAGAGTGTTGGATAGATAGAGAGCATCAAGAGTGGAAGTCCAGCATGCAGGAATCCTTTCCTACCGAAACTACAACAGTTCATGCAGCTGAGGTTATCGAGCAGCCCGTGGGTAGCATGGCTGCCCTCTCCCTCTTCCAGGGACTGGTCCCAGGGGGTGCCCCCATGGCCTGGGCTGGCCAGGGTAGGGTGCCCAAACGCCCAGTGTCTGTGGCTGTGTCACAAACACTTGTGGTGGCGGGGTGAATGCTGCTCCTCTCCCACCAGCTGTGGGGCTGCCAGCCAGGACTTCTCCTCTGCCTGGTTTCCTGGCAGGGCTGGTTCCATTTGGAGACTCTATTTTCTTGTCTAGAGCAAAGATTATAAATGTTATTTTCTTGGTAGCAAATACTGCCTTTCATCCTCTCCCCAGTGGCTGCTGTTTCTTCTCTGTGCAATAACCAGAGTGTCTGGGGATTTGTGTTTGAGCATCTGAGTGAAGAAATCAGGAATAAGAATGTTCCCCCTCCAACTCAACAGCCAGTACATGTCTCTGCTGCCCAGCCCCTCTTTTCAGGTTCTTACTGATGCATTGATGTAATAATAATCCTACCAGCCATGCTGGTACACATCTAGGTATGGGGTGGAGGTGGGTAATTCCTGATTTTAGTCTTCTTTATTTTCAGTGCACTCAAAACCCTGCCAGCACTATTTCCATTTAAATGAATGTCTGCTTTGGAGGGGATCTGTGCTGGGTTGCTCTGAACCTTCCAGTTCATCTCAGCCCATTGAATTCAAGGGAGTTATGGTGGCACTAGTCTGCTTTTCTCACGTGCACCTGGATAAAATCAAAATCTTTCAGGTGATTTTCACAAGTGAGAGCTGGAGGCTCTGACAGCCAGGACGTGGCTGGTTGAGATTGAGCCTGGAGGATCCATTTTCTTTGAAAATAACCCAGGCCTGGTGCTAATGCCTCCTCCTGGTTCTTTCTACCCATGGACCCCCTCAGCAGCATTTTTTTATCCTCAGACTTAACCCAATCCTGTGAGAAGCTTCTGCCTCATTCATGCTGATTTTCCAATGAAAAGTTCAACTCAGGAAGAAAAAGTCTGACTCAACTCACCAGACCTGAAACAACACTGAGTTTAAACACTGTTGACAGAATAAATTGCTGGTTTCATGACCAGCATGGTTAATAATTGGAATGTGAATCATAATTTTGGATTACAATTCCCACAGTGACAAGCCTGTGTGAGATATAATCCAGTCTAAAAATGTGCCCTTCCAGAGTGTCCATTGGCAGGTGGACTTCTGCAACAGGACAAAATCTGTGCTAATTATACTCATCCAATCCCTTGCTAAGGTGTATCCCTCCAGTTTCTCAATCCTTCCAGTCACTTTGGTGGCTAAATGAGCCCTTTCAGAAGTGTTATGGGTAGACTATTCATTTTTACCTTCTGCTTGTTTGGGGGGACTTTCAGTCTTCGTACTTGGTGTAAATAAATCCTCCAGATCTTGCAGCATAGGGTTGGTACTGGCTTTGTTGTTTCTCTTGTTTTTCTCCTCTTCTCGTTGCTGCATCAATAAAAACCATTTGGTTTAGTTAAAACCCAGTCTGAGTGTAATCTGGGAAATGGTGGCCTGGTGTCGTGTTTGCCTAGCTAAGTGTTTGTTGGTATGAATGAATCTCATTGCCAAGTTCAAGGTGCTGAATCCTGGTCCAGTGATCAAGTGTTTCCAGGTGAGAAAGTACATCCCAGGCAGGACTGGAAAACAGTGGCTCTGCTCCTGTTAGGGCAATGCACTTGCTGATAACATGGTTTAGGTCTATCAGGCTGTCTGTGTGTTCCTACAGCTACCAATCTGCCCTCTCTGGTGTATTGGTTAGTTTTAAATGTGAGCCTATTGTGAGAGAGGGTGTCAGGGATAAATGCCAGAGAAAGAGGGTGCAGTAGCACAGGGATGGGCTGTAGGGCTGGCTTTGGCTTTACTTGCATACATTTAGGGCTGCAAAAAAAAAAATAAATTTCTTCTGGATAGTAACTGGAATCTGTACTTTTGGATAGGGCTGAGTCCTGCTTTGTGATCACTTTAGCCCTGATCCAAGCCAGGTTGTGCAGCATGAAATGGTGTGCCCCAAAAAGTGAGCGTGCTGTAGCACAGGTTCACCTCCTGCAGTACTTGAGGGTGCCCTTTGCACCAACATACTTCCTTTAAGCCTTTAAGATTAATCCTTTAAGATTAATTCTGAATTTGAGCATTTGAATGTAATTTATGGAGGCCCATTTTTCAGTGCTCACATCCTCACTTTTACTGTTGCACCAATCTCTGCTTTATGTGATGTTTTGTTTTATGTGGCACTGCTTCCTTGGCTTGGATCCTGTCTTGTGCCAGTAAAATGGCTGTGGTTTCCATAGGCTTATCGTTGTTCCTGGAAAATCTCAGACACCAAACCATTGTCTGAACTTCGAAGTAACTTACTTTTGGGGATGAAGAACACAGTTTATAGGAAAGCCAACTGTAGTTCTGATGTATGAAATAGCAGGCTATTATGGGATGTGACCACTCTGCACAGCTAGACATTAAACGCCATCAGAGGGGACTGAACAAGCATGAAGTACATCATCTTCTTGTGTCACCAAAATTTAAGTGCATGGTATTTCAGAGGTGGTTTTGCCAGATCAGTACTTACCATTTGCATTTTCTTCTTCAGCTCTGTGTTGGCACGCTGATATGCTTTAGACACAGCATTCAGGTAATAGATGGTGAGGCTAGAAAAGAAAACATGTTGCTGTAGTGATTGGAACAGGGGGAGAGAAAGTTTCACAAGGAAAGAGCATGTAATTTTTTGCCTACCTTCTAATTCCTAATTTTCCCATCAGTTGTCTCCAAACTTTTTTTAGAAGCTCAAGGTTTAGGAAAAATTTGGGCTGCCTGTGGCATGGTTAGCTGAGACAGGCTGAGGCCATCCAAAGCTCAGTTCTCCTCAAAGAGAAGAAAAATGACCAGCCTGCCCTCATGCCTCCACCTTGGCTGGTCATGGGACCTCTCTGCTTCCTTTGCACCAGCGCTGGGGAAACCAGGCACCAGCCTCGAGATGGAACTGCCACCAGGTAACACAGGGACCTTAGGAAAAACTGGAAAATCAGGGAAATAGTGGTAGAATAGGGCCTTTGACACCTCTCCTAAAAAGCAGTGCTCCAGGAACAGTCCTCCTTCCCCCTTTTCCAGGACCAGCTGCATTCTACATCTCTGGATGGGGACCTTGAGAGCAAGCAGAGGGCAGGTTGGAACAGGACCATGGGCTTTTGTTTTGATCCTCTCTTCTCCAAAAAGGGCACGCCAAAGCCAGGGGAAAACTGAGCCACGCTGGAGGGAACTGAAAGGCAAGTGGAGATGGGAGAGGGCATGCTGGCTGCCAGCCTCTGGCACACAGGGAGGCTGTGCTTTAAAACATGCCCAAGTGTCTGGGTCTGTCTTGCCACCTCTGACACTCACCAGCCAGTAATATTTTGGTAGTAAAAAAATATCCCCTCCTGCTTTTGTGGAGAGCCTTTGTTTTTCTAAATTATAACCTCTGCTCAGTGACTCCAAGCCATTTCCAGGAAAAGTACCTGCCATTCAGTTCACTGCTATAGTTGTTCACTTCTTTTTTTTTTTTTTTTTTTAAATAAAGTTGAAAATTCTCTTACAGAAGGAAAACAAAGGTAGGGAAAGAAAAATGGTTTCCTGACAGTTCATAAACCTGTGTGTGTTGCTCCAGCCCAGGTTCACCAACCTCGAATCAGATTCAAGGATTTCATCAACTGAATGCCTGACCCTAAGCCCAGCAAGGCACCACGTACTGACACGTGGGTTTCCACATGGAAGATCAGGAAGTGGTGCTTAGGATTGCCTTTCTTGAGGCTTATTACCGGGGAGTGTTTAGAGGAAACACATTTTCTTCCTTTTGCCTAACATTAGCACAAAACTTGGTGATCTGGGCTCTCTGTCTTGAAATTTTTTTTTTTTTTTTTTTGTTCTCCTGTAAAGGTGTGGTAGTTTTATTTCTTCTATGTTATCAAGCTCATTGTCTAGAAAATACTACTTTGTAAACAGGGCTGTGAATAAGAATGGTGTTGATAACACACTGATGTTTTCATTTTGCTAATTCTTGTTTATCCCAAGTTGAGCAAGGACCTTTGTTTTTGTTTCAAGCTCTGTCAGTGAGGAGGTACACAAAAGAAACTGGGAAGGAGGCATAGGTGGGAGAGGCGACCTGAACTGACCAAAGGGATATTCCACACCACAGAATGTCATGCCTGGTGTATAAATAAGGGGTTCACCATTAACAGGGGCCAGTCTGGTTTTGGGAAGGGGAGTATGGCATCAGTCAGTGGGTGATGAGCAGCTGTACTGTGTGTCACTTATTTTTCCCTTTTTATTATTATTACCATTTACCATTATTACTATATTTTACTTTGATTTTGAGTATTGAATTGCTCTTATCTCAATCTACAAGTTTTTCTTTGATTCTCCTCCTCATTCAGCCAAGATTGGAGAGAGAGAGAAGAGGTTGAACAGGTAGCTGGGTAGTGCCTAATTTCCATATGGGTTTAAAACATGACATCCTGGCACCCCTCTTCTCTGATGTATTGTTTCCCCAGTTCTAGGGAGAGTGTGGATCACTGTCCTTGTTTAGCCTGCAGAGGAATTCTAATTTTTCCCCCTTCTTGATACAGTAAAATCTTCTGTCTTCTGCCAGGAAGCTCTTCAGGCCACAGCTTGAAATCTTACTCTCAACCTGAGTGAGATTAAGTTATGTGCCTGTGGGCACAATATCTTAAATTTTTCTTTCTCTGTATTTCCTATTTCCCATGTCCTTGGGCAGTTAAAAGCAGGACAGTAAGCTTAATGCCCATGTCATTCACTGAACCCCATCATTGTTTGGAACCAGGAGCTAAGAACCAAAATAAATAGAAGATGCATTTTGGATTGTACCTGGATAAAAGAGAAGGGGTTGTCATGGCTAGAGAAAATTACTTATTTCTGTCCGTAGTAAGTAGAAAACACATTTTTTGAGAGACTGCAATCAAAATCAGCAGACCATCCATTTACGATCCACCTGTTGCTCTTTGTAGAGGCTATTTTTAGTTAGGCTGGATTGCAGGTTGCCTTGCCTGCTGATTTGAGGGCTTCTGGCTCTATGCTCATCAGGACTAAATGAAGCTTTTGCATTTCCCTGGTTTCAGTCTCTTGGAAAACTGGATGGGGTTCATCATACGGACAAGCTCCAGCTTAACCCTGTCTGCCTGTCAGCACCACAGCAGAAGTCAAAGATTTGTGGAGACAAGGCAGGAAATTGAGCACTTGACTGAAAAGGAGAAGAGAAAAGGGCCAAAGCCTTAAGAAACAACCTTGTTTGTTCACTGTGATCTTGTCTGGGATTATCACAGGCAAGGTGAGCATGTAGATAACAAGCAGTGCCTCTGCAAGGCACTCAGTGCTCTCAGGGCATGTGAGAGCTACTGCCAAGGGACTGTAGGTCTGACTGGTCCAGGCACCATGGGGGAAGCCACTTCTTTAGGGCTGTGACTCTCTTGGGAGCTGAACAGCTGGAAATCACAAGTATGTAATACATACAGGTAGTGTATCTGGGTGGAAAATGAAGACATTTTAGGTTAAATGGACATAAGGTATCTCAGTTCTCAGAGGGGAGTCAGAGCAGAGACAAAACTGTGTCTCGAGGGGAGTTGGACTAATGGTAAAGCTGCGGTGTGGGAATAGCCAGCACTGGGAAGGTGTGATAAAAGGTGTCTCTTCAACAAATAAATGGAATTTGTGTGGTTACTTTACCCAGCCGTCAGTGGAGGAAAGGGCGGGAGATTGTCACTGCAAAAGCCACATTATTTTCAAAGGTATTACTCTCTCTCATCAGCTTTTTTGAGGGTTGCATGAAAGCCTCAGAAACCTGGCCTGCAGCCCTTTTGTAAAGGTTGCCCATTTGGGGTGTTCTTCAGTCTTCATTTTGTGTTTGCAGTAGCACCTGCCAGTGTTACTGTGAAGCCCAGAGGAACAGTTTCTAATTATAATATGCTTGGCCATGCTAGGGATGTGGTGTGAGACTTCTTGTCTCCTGCACAGACCTGATCTGATCTGTACAGGTGTAGGATCTGCCTGCACAACTTATACTACCTGATCATCCTTTTTAGGTTAAAATGAGCAAGTAGTTTGAGGCAGGTAGAGGGTTGACATGTCATTTTCAGTTTAATTAGGATTTTTCTCGGGTTGTTTATTTAAGAAAATGTGTATGGAACTTGTATTTGATATAATTCAATGGCATTACCTTCACTGTAGCTACGCAGGATGAAGCATCACAGTGCCCAAGGGCAGCTGTGCTGGGTCAGCTCAGCTCCAATGTGTGTGGATGCCCCAGAAAGAGTCAGAACAGGAATCTCTGGATGTAACAGGCTCCCCAGCTCTCTCCCTGTCTACCATTGATTAGTCTGAAGTGCTCAGAACTGCCTACAGAATTTGGCCACAGCCCTCCTACTCATTTTGATAGCTTTGTAAAACCTCAAGAAGAGTGCCAAAAATATCTTTTCAAATAAAAGGAGAACTAATCCTAGTACTGCTGAAGGTGCTGAGGATTTAAGTCTGATTTCAAAGCTGAAATGATCAAACAGCACTAAAACAAATACCAGATGTATTATTTGGAAAATGAAAAAGTAAAATCCCCCAAACCCAAACAAAGCTCACAACTCTTCATATTTTTGGAACATGTAATTTTTGAATGCCCTGTCTTGGCTGTGCTCTAAATACCACCAGCTGTGACAGAAATTGCTTCTCCAAAAGGCACCAGGCTGAGACTGTCCATTTATTTCCTGCTGGCCACAGAACATTTTTCATATGGAAGCTTAGATATCTACAAGGCCTCTGTCAGCAATGTATTTCATCCACAAAGTTGTGTTTAATTGGGTCAGGTAATTAAATTTTGGGAAATTGGGTTAGGCAAAGGTAAGGGGGGTGGCGGGTAGGGAGCATGTGTCTACTCTAATCCATGCTGTTATCTCAGCAGAACCTGTATTTAGACCTCGCTAACATACCAGAATTTTCTTTTTCCTACCTTCCCCCCAGCCAGGCATGTAATATTGCAATGAAAACTTACACCATGAGCAGAATTGCAGGTATGATTAGTCCTGGATTTGCCACATAGCTGAAGATCTTGGCAACAAAAAGTGGAAAATCGAGCTCAATGGTCTCTTGAATGACATCATACATCTTTTTCTTTCCACTGGGAAGACAAACAGCCAGTTAAGGAGTGCAGATATCTTCTGGAGGGACAAAATGCCCCATAGTCTCATGGTACTAAGCAGCATGTTTCACCTCTCTTTCAATGAACATCAGCTTGCTGAAGGCCACAAAGGAGTTTAAAATGCCTTTATTTGAAACTTTCTATTTGTTCATTCATTCCCTCGCTCTCTCCCCTCACTGACTATACAATTAATCTTTGCTAGGCCAACTTGCTTCTGGAGTCAGTACGTTTATTTCCATGCCTGACTCCTTTATGAGTCCTGACTATTTATCCCTCTGAAATAGATAAAACCATACAGACTGCAGTAACCACATATTTCTGATGAATATCTTGTTAAGTGGCCTTTTCATGGTAAAGATGACTTTCCATATGCAAATTCCATCTTTCTGAAATAATGAGCCAACTTGAAGAGCTGCTAAGTAATGACAAAAATAGCAAGCTGTGATTATTGCTTAATAGGAGACTCAGTGAAAGAGTAATTTCAAACAGGATTGATAAAGTAGATGAGAGTATTCTGTATGAAAGAAGAACAAATCTGCAAAGGGCTGGATTATGTAATTGACCTTCTTCTCTCCCCAGCATCTCTGGTTCTGGGAATTCAACCCTATCAGGGCTATTCCTCCCATTTAGGCTTGGTGCCTCCTGGGGGTTTGCAGGATTCCAGTCAGGAGGGTGTTGGACTCTGTCTTGATGATGAGAGTCAGTAAAGAAAACTTGGATAAACAGTATCCCAGCCTCATCAACTGCCCAGAGCTCAGGAGAGCTGAGCTTTCAGTCGAGCTGCCAAGGGTCTGAATCAGGCTGAGTGGCTTTTGAAGGGTTGATAGGGAATTGAAATAGCTCTTTCACATTGCAGATTAGTCATCTCCAAATGATAGTGTGTGTGCAACAAGTTACTTGTCAGATCTTCTGACATTACTCGTTGACACCTGTCCTTGTTAGAGAATTGAGGGTATTTTGGTCTCTTGCCTTTCCCCCGAGTCTTTTAGCTTTCTGATGTCATCCTCCGTCAGCAAGCAGATAACCTAAAACATTGCATCTACAAGAACAATTTGTTCCAAGCTGGCTCCTTGCTGAGTCAGATTCAGCAAGCCCAGGAAATGGCGCTATTCAATCAAATTAGACTTCATTGACACGTTAATCCAGCCCACTGGATGCTCTGTGCAGTGCTGATTCTGTCCTAATTAAAAGAAACAGAAAGCCCCACAACATTTAAAAAAACCCCAAACAGCAAAGAAGAAGGGGGGAAAAAAAAGGCAGCAAATTTACAGGCTCAGCCCGATCCATTTCCTGCTATTTGCCAACTAAAGTTAGCATGTAAAATACATCCTTGGACTCATTTTGTTTCCTTAATGTTCCAAAGAGCCTTTAGAATCCTCCAGTTGGGGTGTGTTTGTTTGGTTGTTTTGTTTTTTGGTTTTTTTGTTTTTTTTTTTTACTGGGGGTTGCACCTTGTTGTCCACCCCTGCTGTTCTCCAATGCTTTCATCAGTGTGTGTTGGGAAAACACTGGGAATCGTGTAGCAGAGGAGAGCAGCAGACAGGAGCAGTTTCAGTGCTCCCAGCTGTCTGTTTTCACTCCATAGCTGGACATGACCCTTTGCCTCACATTGCTAAGGATTTAAATACTTCCCCATCTCTGCTGGAGTCCAGTCCTTCTAACTTCATGAAAATATGAAAATTTTGTTCTCAAAACTAAATGAAAATTTTGTTCTCATGTACCAGAGAACAAAAATATCCTTTTTGGTGTTTTGATAGTACCTGAAAGGTCCACAGTCAAAGGAGGGAGGCAGTGACATGATGGTGTAAGCCACAGGCAGGAGGCTGAGGAAGAGGATCAGCAGCAGCAATCCCATGTAAAAATTGTTAGACTTGGATGCTTTGAAGACTCTTGCATGAGGGACATTGCTACTCATAACAGCCCAGCACTGAAAATACATGGAGGTTAATAAGCGCAGCACGTTTATACCCACGAGCCCTGGTGCGTAAAAGGATCCCATCCTGAAAAGGAAAAGAGAAGGACAGGAGGTGTTTTTTGACAGCCTGGAAGGTTTACTCTTTTCAAGAACAGAAAAGGAGGTGTTTGTGTGGTGACAATTTTGTTCACAAACGATGGCTGAGCGGGCTGATGGGCGCTACCCATGTGCTCCCACAGGAGAAGTCACCTGCACCCACAGGTTATGGTATGGTCCCCCTCACTGAGGACCAGCAAGGCCTCAGACTGCTCAGGGGTTGCAAAAAAAGTTTTTCAGTTTGTGACAAAAATTTCTTGGAGATGCCTTGGAAAATGTTAGGTGACTGTAACCAGAGGAGAGAGACACTTTTATAGTTAAGCACAGAAAGCCAATCAGTCAGAAAAAACAGAACCTAGAGGTTTATCTAGTTGGCTTGGAAGCTTTCTAACTCCACTAACAGGTTTTCTAAATAATGTGAAAAATAATAAAAAAGGAAATATCTTACCAAATCATTCCCTGGTTGAAAACCAAACCCAAAACGTTGCCACTAATGTCAAACTCTGCATAGGACGGCTGTATGGGGAAAGAAAGGAAAGTGTGCTGTTGCTAGAGGTATGTGTTATTGTTTTCTGCTGGGTGCATGATGCTTATTTAGAGCTGGCAAGCAGGGTTCCTGCAAGGGCTCCTGCTGCGTGCACACTGCTTGAATGAGCAGCAGCAGTGTGGGGAAAGCAGAACTGGAGCTGCTTTTCTCTTGGCTTCCTGAAAACTGGCAGGACACATGGAGGTGCTTAGAGCTGCTCTGTGTTTCTCTCTCCCTGCTTATTGACACCAGCTGTGAGCATGGCACAGGACCACGTTTAAACTCCAGCTGGTGCCTGGCTATGGACTTACAGTTCAACCCTGGTAAAATATTGAATCTTGAAGCAGGGATAATTATGAGCTGGAAGGCAAATGCTATGCTGGATTATGTCTGTGTCCCTGGGTCCAAGCTGCTGAAGAACAGAAACACAGGGCAAAGGGAGAGAAATATGAGGGAATATATCACCTGATGGGTATTAGGTAACATTTCATTCTGTGCTAGCTGATGTATTGTTCCATATAAAGCAGCATTTTAGCTATCTGATGTGGGTGCTAATGGTGGCAGGTCCAGAACAGGCTGATCTGATCTACTGGCAGTATTTGTTGCTTTATAAATTTTTATTTTGTCTATGATGAAGCTATTTCTTCTATATATATCTACTTTTGTGTGCACAAAACTTAGGTGACTTTTGGCAGATGAAACTTTGTGTAAAGATTTTCATGTTATGTTTTCTTGAAAAAAAACTAAATTTTTTTTTTTAACTGCAATGCAAAAAACAGCATTCTAAGAAATGGTAAGTGATGTTCTTATAACTTTGGAATATCCTATATAGTATGTCAGTTTTTTATGCCATTTGCATTTACTTAATACTGTCAGCAATTCATAAAGTTGAAGATGTTTGTGCTTTATGATGAAAACTCAAGGGGAGTGTAGTCAGATTTTTGCTTCACTGACTGCTCACAACTTTGGGAAGGGATGGCTGTAAACACTGTTTCCTTTGTTTTCTTGATTCTGGTCCTTTTTTTTTTTTTTTTTTTTTTTTTAATCTTTAGCTAGAAGTCAATATTGGCTTTTTTTTTGCCATGAAAATAAAGACACCTTTTAGTATCTGCTATCCTCTGCCTTGAGTATTCCTATGTGAGAAGGCTGGGTTAAACAAGAAGCTGACTCATTATCTTCATTAGAAAAACACACATAAAATTGTGCTGGTGTCCCTGGCTAGGGTGGGTTAGGTGGCCATCGGCAAACCATCTTTGCACAGGCAATGGACGTAATTTCATGCTGCTTGGCTGCTGGGGGGAACCTTCCTAGGCCACCCTGGGAAATGTCCTCTGCCTCCCTCTGAAGAAACACAAAGAGCTCCACAAGCAGCAAAATGCCTGTTGTGCCCTGACTGCTCTTCCTTGACCAAAGCCCTCCTTTTTTGCTCTTCTCCAAACCACTCCTGGGAGCCCTCCCAATATGACAGCTAGGCAGTGGGTGCACTGATCTGCTTGTAATCTTGCAAGGTATTTTCCCCTCTGTCTGAATCCATCTGGTTTTGTTTCCTCCCATGTGAGTCAATGGACTTCCATCCACCCCTCCATTATTTTATTCGGTGTTTTGTGCAGCCCCAGTACTGACTGCTTTGGTAATGCAGCCTTTATAAATACCAGAGTCCAGAGTCGTGTGTTAAAAATTGCCTTCCCCCCCGTGAGAGGGGAAGGCAATGCTCCTTGTTCCATTGTAGCAGAAGAAACAGCAGCTTCCAGGAGCAACCAGGAGACACTGCTGTGAGAAAAGCAGAATCCTGCCTGCAGGGTAGGCAATGAACAGGAAGGTCTGGGGCATTGAAAAGGGATGTAGAAGAGTCCAAGATTTTGGAGTTGTAATAACTGAATTAACACCGGATTATTTCTTTTTAAAGTCAGCTTCATGTTTTACACTTCTGAGATGGGGAGGAGAACTGCTTTTTTGCAGAGTTCTTACTGGGATGGAGCTGATTGACCCCAAAAAATTATGCAGACTGGATACCAATTATCCAGCAAGGCCAGACAGCCACTGGAAGCATTCAAAACAAATTCATTTGTAGTGTTTGACCAAATGGCCCTAAATTACTTTTATCTTCTTGGCTATAAGATACTTACAAATCCAGCCTCTAGGTCCCAGCACCAACAGTAATTCACAAATCTGACAAAGCAAGCTCGGATGAAATCTCCCACCAGAATGGTTATGTAGGTCACCAGGATATCCGACACAGTGAGCCTCACAATCTCCTGCAATTTAAAAGAAGGAAAAAAACCATTTAACTCCTATAATTTCAGTAGCGCATTCAGGACTGTATTTTTTATTAAGCTATTTGTCTTTATATGAGAGTAATCCTCAGAAAAGCATGCCATAGGCAAACTCCATGCCTGTTTTCAAGCACTGTGCAGTGCCTAATCTTCACCTCTGTGCTCGGGAGCTACGAGCTCTGTTATAGCTGTTAGACCTGATAGTTGATGCTGGCATTATTGACTGCACTGCATGCTGAGGCAGCACAGAAAGTGGGAGCAGAATGCTAATGCTGCAGTAGTGCTGGTGTAAAATAAACACAAGCCCTCAGTCGTTTTGATTGAACATAGCTCTGGTATGGCTCAGCCGCGTAACTTTTATGTGGACTCCTAAGAAAATTGTTCAGTTGTAAACAAGAGCTGTGCGGAAGTGTAGAGAAAGGAGATGTGCAAGACAAGGAAGATAAAATGACAGGCAGAAGGAACACTCATAGAGTGGAAATAACTGATGGCCCAAGGATTCAAAATGAAAGAGACTCGCAAGAAAGATTTTTAAAGTATGAGGGGGGGAAAAACAAAGATCTGCTGAATGACAGCTCAGGTGCACCTGAGGATCAGCTCCTTCTAAGGGGTGACAGTGCCTGGTCTTTTCCCA
Organism: Taeniopygia guttata; assembly: GCF_048771995.1. Lineage (NCBI taxonomy): Eukaryota > Metazoa > Chordata > Aves > Passeriformes > Estrildidae > Taeniopygia > Taeniopygia guttata. The sequence continues at coordinate 44,260,218 of NC_133026.1, forward strand.
CATGACAGAACCACTTGGCTTTTGAAGATGCCTTGAGTGTGGACAGGAATGCGTAGCCTTGTAGTTTGGCAAGCCCTGACTCTCTCTGTCAGCCAGAAAACCACTGCTTTTACTTTTTAAGTTGTGCGTAGTCTGGCTGCAGATCTTCTTGGTGCAAGGTAAATGTTGCAGGGTGAATTTGTGTGGTGAAACTGAGGACTTGAAGGCCACCCTGCCTGCCTTTCAAGGGGGTTACTTTTGCCTAATTCTGCTTTAATCCCATGGCCTCATGCTGCATTATGGATTGGGACATGTCAGGAGTTCCCCAGAGGTGTGTCCTCATGTTGGGTTTATTCCTGCACCAAAGCCTCTCTGAAACAAGCGCAACACTAAATGGAGAAGAGAGGTTTCTTCAAAGGCACAATCATGATCTGAACAAGAACATGGTGCACTCAAGGCTGCAGACTGCCTGGCCTTTTGTGCTCTTCACGGCCAGTTCCTCAGAGCTGTGCATGCCCTGGTTCCAGCTGAGGATTTCACCACAGTGGCTTGAGAACCATGGCCAAGGCCTTGTATTGCCTTGGTGATGCTGTATGAGAGTGGGGGAAAGAGCTGCTGTTTGTGAGGGAAAACTTCAAGCCTGGATGTTTTCCCATCAATGGGAAAAATAAAAGTGGATCATCCCAAATCAACACAGAGACTTGCTACATAATGGATTTCTTACAATGCCAACAGTTGTCTCCCAGCAGGGTCCCCTGGGCACGTCTGCAGGGTCAAGGGGAGGTGGGGTGACAGAGCTGTCATTCCCTGCAGATGAGTTCTGGTGACCAAGCAGTGTCCAGTGCGTGATGTTTTTTACCACATCCTCTTCCGCCAGCTGCAATGAACAGACACACCCACACCCCCCCACCAAGACAAAACCATCAGAAAATAGAAAACATGGAGGTGTTTGAAGAAATCCAAGGCACTGAGTTCCTCCCTCCTCCTTAGCAGTTACCACCCCTTGTATAAACATCTTTTCACAATGGAGTTACAGTGCTGGCAATAGCACAGAAAATCCTCTTTTGCCTGGAGCAGGGGAGCAGCAGCTGAGAGTGGGTCAAGGCTCCACAAGTTTTTGGGGAACAAGCAACATGTTCCCTGCACACGGAGGAGTCAGGCTTCCTTCAAGACTCCTGTATGCAGATGTAGCCTTTGCTTAGTCCTCCTCCTTCGCATTATTCCTAATTTTTCAGGGCAGAGCAAACCATCCTGGTTCTTCTAATTCTCCTCATTTTAAAACAGAGTAATTTTTTCTGTGGATAAGTTAGACGCTTATCCTTTCCTGCAGTTATCTGGCCACAACATACTACCAGGATAATGTTAAAGAGGGGAGGCAGGGGAAGAGGATTATAAACTGTATCCTCAGGGTCTGCAGTAATAGAAATTGCAAAGAGTGTCAGATGGAGGAAAAAAATAGAATTACCCTAACATGCTGTGATTATAGGAAGATAATAACTACAGTATTTTCAGGGCTGTAAAGAGAAGCCAGAGACTCTGCTTGGTGAGTCTCCCTGGGGCACTGCTCAAGAGGATTAGGGACAGAGCAAGCACCTGCTGCAAAAGGGGTGGTTGTCCCTGCTGGCTGTGGGGACAGAGTATGCTCACCCTCAGCTCTGGGAAATGCTATTTGACCATGGCTTTTTGGCTCAGCTCTTACTTTTTCGTTGACATCATCCATCAAGGCCAACAAAAATGTGTAGAGGTTCCCCAGGAAGAGTGCGAAGATCCGCCCCAGCTGCCATTTCAGCCCAATGCGGGGATGGTAATTTTCTAGTGCGGCGATGGTTTCAAACAGTGGAGGGCAAAACATGCCCAGCAAGGACATCACAATTTCAACCTGCCACACGAGGAAAACGAGATAACTGCTAATAGTAACAACAGTGACTATCTTACTTTGAGCAGAGCGGGAGCTGCCAGCAACTGGTTGTATATTTCTGAAGGATTTATAAAGGGGAGGGAGTCAAAGCAAACTCAGCTTCTGGCTTTGCTTAGCGTGCAGGCAGCACAGTGTCAGACTTCAGGCCTGGGTTGCAGGACTTGCTCTTGCAGGAGCATTTTTGCTCTTATCTCAAAGGGATGAGCTCCAAAGAATTTGCTCCCTGTCAGCCCATACTCATGAATATTTAGGTTTCTCAAGTACCTTGCAGTATTGCTTGCATCAGCTCCAAGGTTCTTATTTTGGTTTCAGAGGAAGCGCAAGACTTGGCTTGTGTGCATAAAGATAATTACTCAATGCTAATGTTTATTTTCCACGTTCAGCACCTTTGCTTTTGCAGAAGGCGTTTACAGACTTGAACGGAAGCATGTCAAGATCTCAGTTTTGCAGCTCAAGAAAGTGTGTCCCAGTGGTATCTTTGTTTCTCTTTATCATGCCAGATAATAAGTTGTACTGTGGTCAGCGAGGTCATTGGCCAATCAAGGTTAGCTCAGGTGTGACTTACAGGCTTTAAAGTTTTTTATAGCCCTGCAGGCCCATGGCCTATATCTGTACAGGTTCAGGCAGTCTCTGACTCCTCTTTCTGCTTTTTTTTTCCAGGAGAAGTAACAGTACCCAGCACTATATTTATTCAGATCTCACTTTATCACCAAGAAAGGGTCAGACATTAAACCTTTTTTTGTAAGATTTTTTTTCTTTGGGAAAAATCTATAGTGATAAATCAAAGCATTTTATAAGTGCTTTTTATAAGCAAGTGCTATTTTTCTAAAGTTTTTTGAAGGAATTTAAAAAATGCATGGCTTTGAATTTAATTTGGCTTTAATATATAAATACATAATAATGTAACAGACATTGAAATTAAACCTTTCCATCGGTTGAAATATTTCTTGCTGTATGTGAAGAGCTTAAAGATTTGAACTTCTCATTCCAAAATCAGACAATGGAAAACTTTGACAATTGACTCTTTTTTTTGCAGGTTCTAAAACTTTATTCCCATTATTCAAGGTGGATGACAAAGATTTGATTTTAGAGTTAAGTCTGATTATGGACATTTCTACACCCAGGGAGTTTTCTAGTACAACAGAGTTTGTAAACATTATTATGCAACTTGATTCTTAAGATGGTGATTGGTGTTTGGAAGTGCTGAAAAGCCATTGACTTTTCTAGTGATTTTTTATAAGAGTATTTTCCTTTCTCTGCAGGAGTTGTTAATTTGCCCTGGGAAATTTCAGTGAGATCAATGTGCATTGCAGCTACAAGTGCAGAGGTACTGAAGGGGACTCCTGGGCCCTGATAGGGAATCTCCCTGCCTTGGATGCTATCCTCAACCTGGTAATTAATTTGCCGATGTCCACAGCAAATTATCCTAGCAGAAAACTGGAAGCAAAGTTTCCTTACCTCATTTCTTTCATACCACCCAACATTTTGCATTTTGGAAAATGTCTGGGAGCGTTTGACCACAAAATAAATGAGGTAGCCACTCCCACAAAAGCAGCATATGATGAGGACATTGGCCAAAACCCGCAGGAACCTCCTCAGGTGGATATTCTCATCCTTGTTGCTTTCTTGCTCTTCTACAATAGACTCCTGGAAAAAATGGGAGGGGTGCTTAAGAAATTGGGATGGATATCCTGCACCACCAAGCATGAGGCAACATCACATGGTTTTTCACTCTATGAAATGCAATCTTCTATTTTGGCTACATACAACCTGGTAGTTTTGGTTAAATTCAAACTAAGCTCCATAGAGGCATCCTGGTTTGACTGAAAGATATCAAATGGCAAAGAGCTTGAGCTATCCCAGGGGAACTGCACTCTAAATTAATACAAATTCTTCTAAAGGCCAAAAAAAGGGAGTTAGGGGAAGCATGTCACAGAAGCTGGAGCTAGCATGGATCAGCACCATGCCCTGTTCCTTTGGAGAGATGCTGAGTAGGTATCCAGATTTCTCTATAAGTCTCTGCCATTGGTAGATGCTGGCAGTCTCCCGGACCAGGCAGAGGACAGTTAGCTTTACCTTGAAGCTGGTGGTGATGGATGCAAACTTGTTGTCTGCTGTCTCTGGGTTGCCAATGAGGTAGTCCCAGCTGGTGAACATTTTCCAGCTGAAAATGAAGTTTTCATCATCCCCATCTGCCGTGCTTTCGTTGGCATTGCGAGCCATCCTGTGTAAGGATGTGTGCAGTGACAAGGTCAGGCAGTGTCCCACTGAGCCACCACCGACCCTTCAGCTTTGCAAAGCTTGGGTAAGATGGAGTGGGACAACCATTCTTGGGGCTTGGGAATGATTAAAATGTGCCACTGGACTTTAGGTCTGAGGAGGACTGAACGGTCAACCATCAGGTCTACACAGGCCTTCTATTAAAAATAATGATACAGAGAAAATTTAGCATAGATTATTATTTAGATTAAGGATTGTTTTGTCTAGGTGGTGCCTGAAGAAAGTCTCTTTACATTGCTTCTGGGTCCTAGGCTGCAGTATATGGTTATGGCTACCTTTAGTTAGTTAAATTTAGTCAAAACCCCCATGTCCCATCTAATACCCACTGCAGCACAAAGGTTTAGTGAAACTTCACTTGCTGCACAATGCTGGAGCCAAAGGGCTTGCAGGAAGTCATGCAGAGAGAGAGAAAGGATTATTCTTGTTAATCAGCATAGGAGCAGATATGGCTTCTGCTGTTTCTTCTCTATTATTTGATCCCTGAAATCCTTCTGTAAGTCCCCCTAGAGTTCCTAGCACTAGTCCCTCAAGGAAGGCAAGACAACAGATGCTGCAATTTCATGGCAAATGTACAGCAAATCCCCATGTCCCACTCCAGCCAAAGGCTCAAGGAGCTCTTTCTGCTGCACAGCAATATGGCTTGCTTCAGGAAGTGATACAAATCCATGGGCTTATCCTTTCTTCCAAAGAAAGGAAGAACTTTTCATGGCATGTCCTTCAGGCAGAGATAGAGGGCCTTATTTTTCTTTATTTTTAACTTTGCAGAGGCCATTACAGCACTGACAAGTGCTTTGGCTGCATCCTCAGTGCCCTGAAGATGCTGTGGGAGCCTCACTTAGGCTGGGGACAGTGCACAAGAGACACAGAAATTGTGGCCACTTTTAAACTCCACTGATTTGTTTAGGGACTGAACAAATACAGCCTGGTAGCACTTGGCTCTTGTCTGCAACCCTTGCGCTGTCTGTGGGACCCATGCAGTCTTCCAGGGATGTTTATTTTGCAATGAAAGAATGCAAAAGGAACCTTTGAAATTTCCTGCCAGTAAAATCCTCCTTCATTTACAAAATCTACCTGTTTGGTGGCCCTGTAGTAATGTTGGAGGAAGGGTTAAAGAAATCTGGAGTAGGAGGGGTTCAGAATAGTGCACATGAGTACACGGAAGGGGCAGGGGAGTACCCAGGTCCAGGGTGGTGAATGGGGAGGCCGAGTGCATGAAAACAGCAGGCACACGTCCCCCTTTCCCCATATTCCCCCAGCCATCCAGCCAAGGCTGGACCAAGTCTGGGTGCCCAGGGAGGGGAACCCAGCTGTGAGACACATCTGGGTGGATTTTGCAGAGGGCACAATGTCGGCTGCACTTACGATCTTATGACAACCATCAGGCTGTAACCAAAAACGCTGATCCCAACCATGAAATATGCCATCGGCAGCCTGTATTTCAACCAGCCAATTGTCCTCTGGTTGTTGTAGTAGCCATAAAAGAGCGCTGAATATTTGATGTAGCCCTGGAGGTAAAGCAAAAGAAAGCCTGTGTAGATGTGCAGCTTCTTTTCTGCAGGAAGGGAGTTTCTAGAGAAAACTGAAGATTTAAAACAAGGAAAATTAACTTGGAAAAGTTTTTAGGGTCTCATTCTTGTCTGTTTGCTTCCCTGGCACCTTTGAGAGACATATTCTTAAGTGTTTATCTTCCTAAGAGAGATGAGATGAGGGAGACCATGTTAGAGGATAGTAGCTTAAAACTAACATGTGGTTTGGATTCATCGCTGTTTCATCCCTCCCAGAAAAACATCCTTATTGCTCTTTGTGGCTGTAGCCCACCTGCTTCTCTAAGCCAATAATCAAACACTCAGATCTTATATAAAACCTGTAGAAAACGGCCTTCCTACCATGATATGAAACTTTTCCTTTCAGGTGGGAGGCAGCTGATGCTCAGTGCCTTGCAGATTTAGCTCATTTTACTGGTTGCCACCTGCAGAGCAAATATAACTAAAGAGTGAAATCAAAGCATTACTTTCCTGTGGAAATCAGAGCTCAGACACAATATTAACCATGTTGTCTCAAGTAGATCTATTTTTTGCTGTGCAATCTGTTAGGTATTCAATGAGCGTGCAGATCACCTAATTCGCATTAGCAATCTCTCCCTGGTTTTCTGTCATATCTCATCCAAGTTGATGTGTTTCATTGCACATTGTACTTCTCTATTTTTTGCCCCTTGTCTTTCAGCTTCTAAGGTAAGCGTACTTAATCAGTCTGGCCATGATAGCTGAGCAAGATCCCCTCTGATCAAGCCTTTGAAAGGACATAACTTGAAACTTGTATCAGAGCGTGAGTAATGGATCTTGTCTAGAGACATTGAAGGGTTTACATGTAAAGGGACTTGTGGAGGCTGTCTAGCCAAGCCCCCTGCTCAAAGCTAAGCCAATTGCAAAAGGAAGTGTTGTGGCTCAGGGCTATGTGTCCAGCTGAGCTTTGACAATCCACAAGGACAGAGCTCCCACAACCTTTCTGGGCCTTTATTCCAGCGTTTGACTACTTGATCAATCAAACTGAGCTCCCCCAAAAACTCTTGACTTTTTATCCCTAACCTAATAAAAAGCTTTGGTACCCCCAGGTACTTTGGAAGCTGCATTTTTGCCACAAGTCCAGGACCACTCTGTGTGTGTTTCTGCCAGTGCAGCAAGCCTGTGGCTGGCATACCACAGCACGCCTGCCTGGGGCTCGTAGCCTGTTACATACAATGTCTGCTGGGGAGGGGTGGTGAAAGAAAGCCTTGTAAGATATAATGTCCCTGGAAGGCGCTAGTGAAGTTTGCTTCTCAAGATGTAATTCCAAACCTTTGTCTTCTTGATTCATCAGATGCCAGGGACTGAAAAATGAGTTTCTCTGCTCACATCATCCAGTATGTTCTTTAAGCTCCATTTGTGAGACACGGTGTCTGGTGTCCAAGTGAGATTTATTCCTTTCTACTCCTCTAGAAATCCGTGATTTGACCTCCTTCCTGCCAAAGCATACATTTCCCCAGCTCCTCTCTCCTGAAAGGTATTTTTCAGGGTAATGGTATTGACTCTTCATTTATGCCTAGTCTGATTTATATTTCCGCCCTGCACCTCTCCTGTGGAGCATGCTGGAATAAGCTTCTATTCATTTCCAAAGGGCAAACCTCTGGACAGGGCTTCATTTGACATCTCCTGGCTGCAGAGGGTGTTGGTGTACTGTGTTGCCCTGTAGTTGGAGATGTTTCTTGAGCTTAAATGATCACTCCCTGATGTCAGATGGGAAGGGAGTGGGCACTGGTTGTGGACCTGTACAGCAGAGGGGTTCAGAGGACCAGCACCTCAGTGACAGCAGGAGACTGGCAGGTCATGGGAGTAAGCATTTCCTGGGAGCATACAGCCTCATCCAGAGACAAGTTTCCTTACTGATAGGTCTGTTACTTATGGTCTCCCAGAGAAAATCAGCAGCTGCATTTAATCAATCAACACTCATTCAGAGTTTTTTGTTTGTTTGTTTTGAGGTTTTATTTTGCTTTTTATTCTTCTGGCTTAATGAGTTTAAATGCTACCTCTTGTATTTTTACAGTGCACTGCTCAAATGAGTTTTTTATTCCTTACACTGCTATTAAAAATGTCCCTAATTCACCTCTGAATTCTGGATTCTAGCAGTGAGGAAAAGTGCAGGAAGAGGAAGAGTTGAAAGGATCCTCAGCAGATTATGGGGGGTAAATGAAGGCCTGGCCTTGGCAAGTTCCTCAACACCAGTATTTGAAGACTTATTAATAGATTAGTTTAAATTATCTGGTTTACAACAAAGTAGCTTTTTGGGGTTTTTTTTGTTGGTTGGTTGTTTTTTATTTGGTTGGTTTGGTTTTTTCTTTTTTTTTTTTTTTTTTTAAGCTAAGGAAATTGCAAAGGGGTTTATTACAGAAGGACTGTAGCCTGTGGTCCCATGCTTGTAGCATGTGGGCCAGTGCTGACAAGCACTGAAAAAATATTTCCAGAAGTAACTATTTTGAAAGTCAGATCCCAAGGCACTGGTTACATCCCAAAGTCTTCACCCCCTGCATATACCTTTTCTTGGGCTGTCACCTAAAAGCACTTAATCCCTTTGGCTTAAATTTTCAAAGTAACTGGGGTGGGAGGTGAATTGGTATTGCAGGCAAGCACCCAGAGATGGCTGGAAATTTGGGATTTTCCTTTGGACGCAAGTCCTAAACTTTGGTTTGCACTTCAGGCTTATGTAAATATTTCAGGGAAACAAGGAGGGCATGGACATGGGGAACAACCCCCTTCCCTACCACTTTCAGTGGTCTGGCAAGGTGCTCCCTGCTTGTGAAGGGGGTCTGCAGCTTGAAGTCTCTGTCTGTCTGCCTGTTTTGGAGCAGCTCCAGCCTCTCACCTGGGTGCTTGCTGCCTTTCCAGTTGGAAGCAAAATGGCTTTTGTGTCTACACACATGTGATGTGTGCCAGGCAGCACATTTGTATATGGAAGCGGTTCAAATCCATATGCAGGTGTCTGCACGTGGACATCTGTTTTGGCCAGAAATCTCAGCATCCACAAAGATTTTGTGGCAAGAAAAGGCTTTCCAGACTTCTTCGGGAAGAAACCAGCTCCGGTGGTTTATCTTGGAACAAAATCATCCTTGTAGCACCACTAACTTCTGAGGGGTTTTACGATTAACACTTGTGTGCTTACCTCAAAATCCCAAAGAACTGAAAAATCCATAGCTGTTGCTTGTTCAGCCCGGGGTACAGTTTTCCTTGGCAAACTCCCATATGGCATTCCCATCAGGACCTGGAGAACATTTATAACCATGATGCATGTATACTGTAAAACACCAAAGAGTTTTTTAAAGGTTTTTTTTCTTAATGAGTCTGCTTTGGTTTACTTTTGGTTGGTTTTCCTTTTCTGTTGATTTTGATATATATTTTATTTATTAATGCTAGAGCAGCAGTTTTAAAAAACTGTGCAGCACTAATTTAATTTATAATTATTTAGTATTAATTATATATATTAATATTTATTATTAAGTATATTTATTAATGTACAGTATTAAATTTATTGTTAATCCTTAGTATTAGTTTCATGCAAATAACCACAGGACTTCCGTTTCCCTGGACATATCCATTGCACAGGAAATATTTTTTTGAGAAACTGTATCCTCAATGAACACTCACAGTTGAAATGTCCTTAGTTTAGCAAGGAGTTCTTTGCTTGAACTTCATGGGTCTAATGCAGTAAAGGGATTAACTTCATCTATTTATGCAGACCTACTCCTCTGAGACAAGTCAAGAGCACTGGGTCAAGCTTGCAATATAATTTGTATTTTTCAGTCCTGAATTGAAAGACCTTCTCAAGGTGAGGTAAAGGGCAATTAGGTTTGGGGAAAAAAAAAAAAAAAGTATGACAAAAAGATGCAAAGAATAGTTTTCATGGCACAGCCTGTCCTTATGGCACCATGCAAAGCAGGTCTTGCAGCAGTAGAAGTCCACACAGAGAATGCCAAGGGCTATGGAGAATTATTATATTTACAAGCTGACTGCTGCCAATACCAAAATATCTCATTAGCATTCATAGCCTAGAAAGGTCCTAGTGTATCATCTATCACTTATTTTTTAGGGCTATCTAATTATACTCAAAATAATTTATGATTAAATGTTTATTGCCCAGCTACTCTCCCTATCGTAACAGCTCAGTAGGCAGTGAGTAACAGTGTGCACACTTCAGAGAGGAGAGATCCTGCCATATGCATAGTTCCTAACCAAACACATTTGTATTGTTCAGTGCTAATGGTTATGTCTCTTCATCCTGGGGGGAAACTGAGTTTTCCCTTTCCATAGTGTGAGCAAGCACATTAAGGAGAACAAAAGCACGGTCCTCAGGAGACATTCTGCAGTGCATTTTTGCTCCATAAAATTCTGCATTGAACAGAACAGATGCCACTGTCTGTGGATTGCACAGCCTTTAAATACTGCACTGAGTAATTTAGCCAGAGCTGTAATGGCTACATTAAAAAATTCTTCAATAAATGATCATATAAAGTTGGCTATGAGATCCTTTTCATTCTCCAAAAACAATGAGAAATAGAAAAAGTAAAAATAAAACAACTGCTTGTGAATCATATGAATTGGAAGTACAGAAAAGGGTTATTTCCCAAGCAAGTGTTAGTTGGCAAAGTGCTGGGAAATTGTCCATTCCCTGAGAGGCTGTGCCATGGCTGCTGCCCCGTGGCCATGCCCCGCAGAGGGCCCAAAATGGAGAGTACTTAATTATTTTCAGAGCACAATCCATTTCCTGTGGAGACCAAATCTTGTGCCTAGGATTGGAATGTCATGTTCTTCGCTTTAGTCAAAATGTAAAACTAGCCTTGAATCAGATTGTTGAGCCCCCGTTTCAGCTGCTGGATGGGCAGGATCTTTGATAGCATTTTATGTCTCCTGATATTAACCCGACTTCTGCTCCTGTACCAGTAACTCTCTGTAAATAATTGCCCTCAGGCATTTCATTTTTCTAAAGTGATGCCTGTTATCAGGCATTTGTCCTGTCAATGTTATGTTTGTGTCAAGCAAAGGGCAAGATATTACTGAAAGGAGAATTAAGCACTTACCTCTGGAATTATAACCAGTCCAAATATTAACCCAAAGAGGACAAGATTTACTCCATACATCCACCGCAGAAATATGAAATAGGAAGCAACAGAGGAGCCAAAGTGACCTTGAAAGAGAAGACATTTCATGATTAGGATTTTAGGAGGGTTAAACTGTGCTCAGCAACCCTTTACCCTCAGGTCTCCCCAGCACATTTCCCATGAGCCTCCCAACAGTCCCCACAAGTGCTGGAGAGAGCAACACCTGGAGGGGTGTGTGCTCCTTGCTTGGCACTGATGTCCCAAGTGAGTGGAGACTGTGGGCTAGGAAGCTGGAACATTGTTTGGATGAAGACAAGGCTAACTTAGAGACTTAAAAAGTCCCACTGCCACCACACAGCAACTTCAACTTACTCTCCACTTCCTTTATCTTCATCTCCCAGGGTATGCACTGAGTTTTAAAATTTTCAAAGTCTCTCTTAAATTTCACCCATTTCTGAAACAAGACAACACTGCAGTGAGCAGAGAGGTTTGAATAGGGGCCTGGTCCAAAGCTGGGCTTTCTAATATCAGAGTTAGGTATCATGGTTAGGTGTGGGTGTAAAGTCCATAGTAGGAACTCTAGTCTAGGTCTTACCTTTTGGACTACTTCAGAAACTCCCTTCAACCAAAAATCCCCCCCCACTCCCAAGTGTTCACATTTATGATTTGAGTTTTAAGAGTTTTAATCTTTCCAGGCTTTTGGAAAACTGCAGCTGTGCTATGGGTTGATCAGATTATATAGAGGTGGGAAATTCAGACCTGCCTCTGGATTGAAAAAAATTGGTTAAGGACAAACTCTATTTAAAGCAACATTTAGTTGTATGAAACACTGCGCTTGAATCTTTCCTCAGAAGGCCAGCAGCTAAACTCCCATTGATTTCATAATCTCAGGTCTGGCTCTGTTTTGCACTTCTCAATATAATCTCCATGACAACATGCAACTTGGCTACCAACTTCAGTCTCAAAACACAGCCATCGTTCTCCCTCTTATCTCCTCATGACTGGAGAAGATGAAATTTTACAGGACCAGGGGTAGGGCAAGAGTTTGTCAGGGCCTCTTTCCCCTTTAGGGATCTCTTTTCTCACATAACAAGGTTTTGGAGATGGCAGCCAGAAAGCCATGGTTTTCTCTGCTCCTGTAAACTCTCCCTTGTTTCAGGAAGGGTCACAATGAGGTTCAGGCTGGGGTGAATTTCCTCCTCTCTGCAGGAGTCATAGATTTGAAGCCAGCTAGTACTTTTTGGATGTGGGCAGGAATTTTTATTCTGACTTCCTTGTGCCTCTTTCACCAAATAGAGGTCAATAAACCTAAAAATGTGCTGAATATATAACTGAGTATCCAAGCCTTTCGCTGACGTCGCTGTAGCACTTACCTTCGCCATCATCATCTTATATGCATATAACTTTTTGCCCTTTCCTTTTCCCAGTGCTCCTTCAAACTTCTCTACAAAATCTTGTGCCTCCCTAATTGGGATATAAACAAGCAGGTTATTAAAACAGCAGAGGGGTCTTTAGCTTTTCACCCCTGCCTGCACCAGTGGGATAAGCAGCCATGCTCATAGGAAGGTGGGGACTTGGTGTCTCTCCCCACCTGCTCTCTGCTGATCAGTTGCTGTGCCATGTAGAGCTCAGTCACCCACCCAGGATTAGCTGTTAGGTCCCCAGAGCACTCACATTCATATAGAAATGTTTTATATTAGCTTTAAGTATTGTTACTGCCCCAGATCTTGCTCCACACTTCTCTCTGGATGCAAACTAAAAGCTTGCCCATTTCTCTCACTGCAGAGCTCTCTCAGCCTGCATGCTTGTTATAATTTCTCCCTCCTGGTGCATTGATCAAGGAGAAAATAACACTGCCTAGTGAAATAAACTCCAAGAAGATGCAGAGTTTCCTTTTATGAACACCTCCCAGGATAGATATCAGAGATGTGCAGACGGCCCAAGGGGATAATCTCAGTTCCAAAGGAATGAGTCTACACTAGTCAGGAGTAAAATCAAGCTGCAAAATGAAACTAGTTGTACACTAGGATATCTAAGGGAAATACAGAGAAAATAGTCTAGGTAGATGCTGTTATGCTGAGTATGCTGAGCTTGTGAATAAAATTATATTGTATATTGGCATTACCAATGAAAAGAGATTAAATTTCAGGAGCCGGGAGGTTTTATGTCATTCTAAGCCTGTAGGAAAGATGGACTTCCACTTGGTATAAATAGTTGCAAGGTCAGCCTGTAACCTTGGAAAAATCACCTGGGACTTCATTTGCAAGCCTAAAGTGAGACTTCTAAGTCTTGAACATATTGTTTCTTTCTCTTTGTATTTTATACCCCTCATCTGTGCAATGGGGGTAATAATTTCTTCTCTCAGGTTTGAGTTCATGCAACCAAAAATATCTAATGAATGTACAGCATGCTGAGAGTCTTTCTGGAGACCCCTGCACAAGCAGTGTCACAGTTTTGTTTAGGTTCATTAGTAGGTATTGATGATTGCTGTAGCTCAGAAATAAGATGACAGTATAGAAGTACATTTTCAAACATGATCCTAAATAGAAATTTTGTCAGTATCCTACACCACAGGGAAAAAAATGCATCAGAAATAACTCTGCTTTGCTCATTTTTTTTTTATTTTCTTACAGAAGTTTGGCATTTTAGGGCCAAAAGAATTTACTTGTTATGAGCTCAGGCTCATAGCACAGCTGTGAGGTGGACAAGTTACTTTAGCATAGTTTCTCTGTTATAGACCTATACCCAGATTTTCAGAAGTAATTGGCAGAGTTCACAATTCCTGATTTTATTGGAAGATGGAATGGGTCTTGGCCTTCAGGGCATAAAAGAGAGAAGCAAAGACACATGGTGACTGCCAGCTTTCGTAGCACAGTCCCTGCAGTTCTTCACAACCTCTCAGCAAGCGCAGGGACATTACCACTCTCTGTGGGGCTGTGTCATGGTTTAACATAGCTTGGTTTTTAATTTAAAAAAATGTATGTGTGCTTTGCAAAGCTGTTTTGAAATCTCTCCTGGTAGAAAGGGGTTTCAGAGGTTTCTTAAGCAGTAGAACTGGGAGCTGAATCATTGCCCTGACAGGGGACTGTTTTATTGTGAGCCATTCCCTGTCAGCCTATGGGGTTTGATTTCCCTGGTCTGCTCTGCCCCACTGTCCCCCATTGCCCAGCACTAAGGGGTCTCTGCTGCTGCCTGAGCTGTTCCCACATTCATCAGGGGCTGTGTGACAGATTTATCTTTGCTCCATAAACTTCTGAAAATAATACAGCCTTTTTTCCAAGAAGCCCCATCTCAGGACTGCGCACTACCACGGCACTGCACTGCTCTGATTTCTGTCTGACAAAAGACATGAATAAGCAAGCCAGGGTACGGAGTTTGCTTTAACAAGTAGCCTGACTGTAGTGAGTCATTTGGTTTTAAATACGAGGGTAGAATGTCCTGGCCATGGGTATCAGTTGAACAGATTTGCACTTTGTCTGTTCTTTGGTTACAGAAGCTGAAAATCAGATTGCACATTTTAACTCTGATCATTTGAACCACGTAGGCTGGCCAGGTTCTGCAGGTCACTTTTTCTGATACTATGATATTACAGCAGCAGCAAATATGTCATTTCAAGGAAAGGCAAAGTGCATCTGACAAAAGTCAGCAGAGACCCCAGGAGTGGGGGTTCCCGTTTTGATGGGTACCTGAGCACCGAGAGCTTCTTCATCATCCTCCAGGGCTTGTTCCTCATGGTGGAAATCAGTTTTTTCTTTTGCTCCACCTGCTCCTTCAGCATCACAAGCTCTTCTTCTGACAGTGACTCCTCATCAGATGAGTTGGAGGAAGCAGAAGAAGTACTGGAAGACACACAAAATAAAGGACACAGAAAAACTCACAGGGGTTAGAGGGAAGGCCTTGCTTCAGGTAGGCAGACTGCTGCTGGCCCTGGGGATTCCACTCCGTTGTGGGCACAGTGCCTCAGCATCCCCTGGCTCAGTGCAATGCCAGTGCCCATTGCACTCAGAGCAGGGCTGTTTCCAGCCAGGATAACGAGGAGCCATTTGTGCTCTGCTACAATTCACTCAATGTCAAGTTTTGAACCACATTTTAGCTATAGAACATTGCCTGCAGCTACCAGGGATACAGCTGGTTCTGGAAAAATGGTTTTCATGCCTTCATAACAAAATGGGAGATATGGGGAGAAGTTGAAGGTTGGGACAAGCAAGATTTGGAAGAGGACGAGACTTGAAAACACAAGGGATCCATTTTAACTTGAATGTTTCCATAGACCAGCAACAACAACAACAAAAGGTCTCAACGCCCCAATTTCTCAAGGTACCTTCTTTAGGGGTGCTTTTCTACCCCTGTCTGTAGGTACTGAGTCCACTACATGCATAGACCTGATCCTGGTTGAAAAATGGTAATGACTTGGACACAGTTTTGTTTTGTGGCATTTTACACTGTTTTCCACTGTGTCTCCTTAAGGAGAGTAGAAACTTATTTGCAGTCTATTGGTTTTGCCATTGTGATCCATATCCCACTGGCATGTCAATATCGCTGCCAAGCTGAACAAGGCACCGTAGTCAGGGATTGTTTAATTACCTGTTTTTTCCACCTTTTTTCTGTTTATTCTCCCCCTGCTTTCCTCTCTTGGTTGTTTTCTTTTCTTTGTTTTCTGATTCCTTTTGATCTTTGTTGAGAGCTGTTTTGCCTCTGTCTTTCTGGTGGCTTCCTTCCTCCCTTGCCTTTTTTCCATCTCTGTTTTTCCTGTGGTAATTTGTTCTCCTAGAAGCTCTGTTTTGTTGGCTGTCATTGCCTTCCTCTTTGCTCTCATCTTCTTCTTTGTCTTCTTTTTCTTCTTTGTCTTTCTCTTTCTTTTTGCTTTGAAGCCTGCTTGCTCTGCCAGTTTCCCTGAGGGGTTGTTTGTTAGTTTTCTTGTCCTTTACTTCATCTTCTGCAAGTGATAAAATAAACAATTACATTGGGAAATCCATGCTGGCAGAATAAAGATTCGTCAGAAGAGCATGGGCAGCCAGGACACCTGAAGCAAACCCTGGCAAATTCAAAGAGCAGGTGCCTGTTGATCTCAATGGGCTTTATGTTATGTCCTGTCCAAGAACCAGGTGGAACTCTTTGGTTGTGCAACTCTCATTTAAGACATTGCGATTCAGCACACCAGCGACTTGTATGTGACCGTAAGAGAATTGGAAATTAGTTACAAACGCAAAAGCCCATCCATCAGACAGCACAGATATCTCCCTGACCTGTAAACACACCAGAACAAAGGAAACAGAAATTGCAGTCTGTTGCACAATGTGTAGTTTGCTTGTTGATGTGATGTCCTTGAAAGATGTTTACTTTTCAGGGCCCGGAACGGAGTTCTTCTATTTATAGAGAGAAAAGGCACAGCACAGACAGTATCCAGTTTTCTTTCTCTTAGTTTTCTTTTATATTGGATGGTCTCTACTCAGAGAAGAAAAATACCAGATAGTCAATGAGGCACATTTCATTCTTTTTGGCATTGCAAACTAAAAACCTCCTCTTTCCAGAAGTCAAAAATGCTTCCAGCTTAAAGGATTGAAGTGGAACATGATTTAATTGCAGAATTTTATGGAAAGGGGGGGAAAATTTTCAAAAGTCCCTGTCTCGCCATCTCTTTTACTACCAAGCTTATTAAAATGAATATTAAGTTTTCCAGAGTATTCTGGCTTATTATTTTCCAACAGTTCTGGCTGGTAAAAGTAAAGATTTGAAGATATTGTAATGGAAGAAGAAAATTATGATGGAATGGAATCCAGAATGTAAAATGAGGAGCCTAAAAGGTGAGAAAAATAGAAGCAAAAAAGAATTTGACTATTTGCATTTTTGGTTTGGTGAAAACCCAGAAATTAATGACAAGCAAATAGTTTCTGGTTTTTAGTGGTAAAAATTTAGTAGGTAGTGGTTGTCCCATTTGACACTGGGAATGAGTAGGAGCTTCCAATTAATTTCTCAGGAGCCATTATGCAGGTTTTAGTTACTATGCAATGGTCCATCTAAACTGAATTTTGGTCAATCAACTAGATCAATGGACCATCTGTTCTGTTTGGGAAAATGTTCATTTTGGTTGGCCAATGATCTAGGGTTTTTTTATTTGCAACCTCTCAAGTATTAGGTTAAATATGAAGCATTATTTTGTTACCCTTATCTTACTGCCTCTTTTGCATATACAGAAAAGGTGGATATGATTTAAAAAAAAAAAAAAAAGTTCCAGTAGTTTGCTGTTTACTTTCTCAAATTCTCTAAGTAATACAGACACAGTTGTGAACTGTTTTTGCAGCAACAGCTACATTTGTATCACCTATCCAGTGCTGTTATGGTCTTACCTCTTAGCTCTCTCACTTCAGATATACTACACCTGCAGAGTTAAAGGTGTTTTTAGTCCTGTCATGGGCTTTTCCTGATTTCCCTCACAGTCATAAGTCTTCCTTCAATCCTTTTTCATCATTATATTCTTGAGGCCATGACTGATGAAGATTGCAGTGTATTACAGTCTAAGCAAGCATTAGAGGGAGGGCAAGCAGAACTTCAATACAGTGCAAAGCAGCCCCAGCCCTGCACAGAGGAGTGCTTTACTGCAGTGCCTCATTTACTAGGGGCTGACTCCCAAGGGATGTGGGCTCTGACAGCCTCTGACTCTGGGAACATGGATAAAAGAGGCCAGACTGCTTAAGAATGGCGTTTTACATATCACTGTTATAATTTAAACCTCAAGGGGAAAATCTGCTTGCTTGCGAGTAGCTCATGTAAGAGTTCGTGTTGTAGAGCAAGTCATAAGTCAGAGAGAAAAAGAGAAGGTATCACCTCTTGTATTTCAAACAGGACCACATTTGTTAATCTCTACATTACCTTCACTCTGTGTGTCAGTTTCCACTTCTCCATCAAACTCTATTCCGGCTGCAAAACAAAGAACAAAGAGTAATTGCATTTGTTGCTGGAATTTACACATGAGATGCTTGACACAGCTAACCCTTAAGTTCCAGCTGAGCTTGGCAGAATTTCCCTTATTGATTATACATTATATTCTTTCCCTACAGCAATGCTCTTAATATTTACTTTAGTCTGGCAGACTGACAAAAGTCTCCTGCCCAAGCAAACTGAAATTTTATGATCTTTGAGAGATTCAAAATGGTGTGCTCAGGAAGTCCCAAGAGGTTTAGTCAAGTATTTGGCAGCATGCAAATTGAAATGATCTCACAGTGATACCAACCATCTTCCAGGATGACCTGTAGAGAACTTTTCTTTTTCTTCCCCATGGCAGCCTCCTGTCTATTGCCCAGACACCGCTGCTACGCTGCACACACACCCCACTCATACACAGGCTACTCCCTCTTCCAGTGCCCATGTGCTTGTCTCCTTGGCATTGCAGACAGCTGGGCACGTCCAGCCGTCAGTGACCTCTTGCTCACGAGCCATGAGGACAGGGAGGGGTGGGAGAGGCAGGGAAAACCTGGGCTCTGCCTCAGCCTACCCAAACACTTTCCCTTCTTCTCCCTTCTCCCTGTGAAAAAAGCACCTGTTGGCATTACATTGCATTTCATTATTTATACATGAAGGAAAGCCCTTTGGTGGGTACTTGGTGGTGTCGTATGAAACACAGGCACAAGTCACGTCTGGTTCTGACATAAGCATGTGGCTGGAGGCTTTCAAAGGATCAATTTTCTTAATGCCATATTCTTTACTGACCTGGGACAATCTGTGTAACCCTGTTAATCATTCTCCTGCATCTTATTAAATCTCTCAGCCAATGCCCCTTGGGACAAAGCTCTGGGTCACCTTTTGTCCTCCATGCGTGTCCCTTGGAGGGGACGCATGAGCTAATATATACAGCAAAGAGTCAGGAGTCAGGATACCAGGATCTCTCTTTCCTTTGCTCCTCTATTCTGTGTGACCTTTGCATACTCATTGCACTTGCTGGTAAAATAGGATAGATTTTCCTTCTAGATGCTCTGAGGCTTAATTAATTAATGTGAGACCCTCATTTGGAAGGTCCTTTAGAACCACAAAGTATTGTATTGCATTCTGCAGCTTGCAGTTTTTCAGTGGGCCAAGAATAGGTTTGTCTGAGTGATGCCCAGAGTAAAACCTGCATCGTCTACCTCTGCAGTAGCTTCTGCAAAGAGCACCCAAGGGTGCATTCCTGGTGTGGGGTTTCTCTTGGTGTCCCAAAAGGAGAGCTTACCCTCACACCATCCATGAAACATACTGCAGACCCCTGGTTGCACAGGTGTCCCTCAGGGACCTGGCATAATGACTTTTTTCCAAGGATTAACAGGATGAGTGTTAATTCCTTCTCTCCTAAAAGAGAGGACTGTTGCAGAGATCAGCTTGAGGCTGTTGCCACCATTGACATGTGCTGATGACTCCTGCTTTGGATCAGGTGTAGTGACTGAGGACGTGCCAGCCTAAACCTCTCTCTGCTGCTTTTTCTCATTGAATTTGGGTCCAGGGGCACTTTTCAAATACTTTAAGTCAAATCCCATGGATTGTTTGATCTATGTTTGACTTTAGCTCAGCTCTCCTGAGCTTAATGCATAATGTATGGTATATGCCCATACATTATTAACAGTTCTAACCCTACAAGTTCATTGCACAGGGCATTTTCACTGTGTTTTCCCCACACCAGTGGGCTTGACTGGGTCTGAAGACAGTGATAGTGCCTTTTGAAGGTCTTCCCAGTGAATGAGTTTCACCTGTAACTCTATATGTTGATGTGCTTTGTTTCCAATGTGATCGCTAGGTCATTGATTTAATACTGCTCCAGGAAAAAAAAGGAGAAATTCCCAGCTGCTGGAGGCTACTGGAACAGATCTTCTGCAAGATACTTCAGTTGTCCCAGTCCCAAGCATCTCTATCCCAAAGAGAGAATCTAGGGGCCTTCTAGTTAAATGGAAACCAAGTTTCTGAAGAATCATGTGGCAGGAGGCAAAAGGGCTGTGGATGCTCATCACACCCCACCCTCCACCCCCCTGGTACTGTACTCACTGATAGCACTGCTTCTGCCTCAGGAATCACAGAATGGTTTGGGCAAGAACTGACCCTTAAAGGCCATCTGTTCCAACTCCACTGCAGTGAGCAGGGACATCTTCATGTAGACCAGGTTGCTAATAGCCCTGTCCAAACTGACCGTGAATGTTTCCAGGGATAAGACTTCCACCACCTCTTGTGGCAACTTGTGCCACTGTTTTACCACCCTCATTGTCAAAAACCGTCTTTGTACCTAATCTAAATTGATTTTAGTTTAAAACCATTACCCCTTGTCCTTTCATGGACCTTACCCCTTCTTTCCCACCAAGGCATGCTCAGATGCTTTTTGCATGTTCAGGGTATGTTCATGTGGGCATCTCATTGGCAGAGTTGAGTTTCCTGGTTTCTGCTCCACCAGAGTCAGTGATTCACCCGTGATCTGCACTGGAGCTGCAGGCTCCAAAGCTCCTTGTGCCACTTGGCATGCCCATAGGCACCAAGTACATGATTTTGAAAAGTAATGGGGACTGCAAGTTCATTTTACTACCAAAATGTGTGGCCAGTCTTCTGCCCTGAGATGAAACACCTGCTCTTTGATTTTACAATCTGTGCACAGCAGTGGAGGCAAGGTGTGATGTTTCCACAGCATCCATGGGGCCCTGGGCACCCCTTGCCACGTGGGGGGATAAGAGTGCCCTGCACTCCCCTCACAGAGGGAGTGACAGCTGAGGCATGCCAGCATATGAAAGAGAGCAGGAACAGGGCCTGTTTCACAGCATTCCCATGAGCAACAGGTCAGTATGGATGAGCATAATTGCAATAAGCTCTGCTTGGATGTTGCTTTGCTCCCCTGGACCTACACTGCCCAAGGTAGTAGGACTGGCCATGATAAAACTGTGCTGTTACAGGCTGGGTGGCAGCATTTCACTGTCACGTAGGAAGGGACCTTTATCTTTCACACTTCTGACTCCACTGGACTCCTTCCCATGGAGAGGAGGGAGTTGCATAATGCCTGGCAATTAATGCCTAATTAAGAGTGTTATTAAAGTGTCTGCCCAAGGACTCACCCCTAAGGAGAAATCCCTACATTACCTTTCCAACTCAGCCTGTGGTGCAACAGACCCTTTGCATATGACAGGCTGCTCCCTTTGCCTTAAGAGTCTCAAGATAAATAAATAACCTCCTCCATCTGATGCTGCCTGACTCTTCTGGAAGTGATGGTCCCCCTGAGGCTGATGTGCAGCCACACAAGCATGATGAGAAACCTTGCAATCTTGATTTCTTTGTGGTACATGTCCGTGGGGAAACGTGGCAGACTTGCAGAGCCACTGTCACATTTTGGGTGGGCCAGGCAGTGCTGGAGGCTGTGATGCAGAGGGAGGCTGGGCAGCAGAGACTGGGGAGGAGAGGAGTTGGATTCAGTGTAACAAAATAGTGTAACATGAGACCAAGAAAAAGTGCAAAATTCTTAGGTTGTCTTGCCAGGCTTGTTTGCCTTGTTTTTTAGTGAGCACAGAGATCTGTAATTTCCCCCCAGAATTAGGCCGGTAGAAATCTTGCTGTACCTCCAGGCTGGTTTTGCTGGTGTGATAGTCTGCTTGTAGTTTGTGGACACTGAATAGCACTGGTCAAAAATAATAAAAAAAAAAAGGTTCAAAGGAAAAAAGATATTGCAACATGAAATTATTAATGGAGAAAATCCTTATGGTTGAATATTCTACAAAATGCTGTGTGTGAAGTAAGAAAAGTGCACTTCACATCCTTTTGACACCCATCTTTGATGGTAGAATAAGCTTCATTAAAGGAAAAATATACACAAAAATTTTACAATGAGACCCCAGCATGGCAGGCCTGGGAGAGCATCAAGACACTTCATGGGCTGCAAGGAAGGTGGCACCAAGGGACTTCCCATGTCTGTGTGTGTCCATCAAACAGGTGGCAGACCCAAGCAGGGCCCACCAGGACTTGCATAGCCATACAATGAATGGGGAGTTCACCAGCAGTGCTTCAGCACCAAGCACACCACCATCCTCAGCTCATGAGCCTGATTTTCCTAAGAGGATCGAGTGTCTTGCAGGGCTTAGGATTTCTTAGGATTATAGACTGGGGGGAGGAGATTAGTGGATGAGTCTCTTACCTCTTGAGTTATTCCACAAAAGGTGTGAATAAGTAATGCACAGCCATGAATCCAGCTATTACTTATGTAAATATCATGTGTATGCAGTTTATGGATACAAAAATGTAGCACAAATATATTTTACTGTGTTATTTAGTATTTTTCTCCTTACACTGGTGATGACTAACACTATATAATTTGGCAGTTCTGAGTTTTAGCATACGAGGACATTGGGTGTCTCACACACATCCAAGTGTTAAATAAAAAACAGTTGTGTTATGGAGAGAGGGTAACTGAATCCTGGAAGCACATACAACATACTTGTAAATGCTTAATGAGCTAGTGTTTCTCCCTTTCTTGCTTTCTGATTAACATAGGGCTTTAGCTAATTAATCCATGGATTACATTTATTCAATATTCATCTCATCTATAAGTAATCTTTACTTGAGAGGGTTTTCGAGCAATAACAATAATACCTGACCTGTGTGTGCATATTTTGATCAGGACCTAAAACTTGTGAATTGCTGGAGCCAACTTTAACAATGTATGTCAGAGAGACATTTAAAAGGGAGACACCACTTCCAAACACTTACTTGCTTCTGTTGAACCGTTAAAGAAAACTGAATTCTTTTTAAAAACCCAAAGCAACCATAATCATGTTTCCCAGGATCTCTCAGGCATGTTTCATAAAACTGGATTCAGCTCCAACCTGACTTTTGACCATGTCTGAGTTTAACTTTGCAAAAACAAATTTCTTACAAAGCCATGAAAATCCACCTGGGACTACATGCTAACCTGAGCATCTGTCTATGCAGAGGTCATCCTTGCCCTCACGTAATCTCTGCAATGCTGTAGTTTTATTCTGTATTTTGTTACTGGGATCTGGAGCACACTCTGACAGAGCAGCATGGAAACGCTCAGAAAGAGAGGACTCACCTGCAGCATTGACTGCAAACATGTGGAAAGAGAGTCTCATTATCTTAAAGTAATCTGGGAAAGAAATTTATCACCTGTTTGCAGACTTTGAAAATAACCCTCTGGCTCCCATAGAGAATGGTAGGTCTGGACTGTGGCTGAAGGCAGTAAAATGATGCCAAATACATGCCCTATGCTCTTTGTTCAGTGTGGGCATTAGTTACTTGTAAAGATGACAAAGTCCCACTGGAAGAAGTTGTGCAAGATTAATCTTGTGGTGTTGGGGATGGTCAAGTCAGTGCCTTGTAATCTTGTGCTTGGCCCATGAAAATGAGCTTTATCTGTGTAATCCCAACCCAGGATGGGGAGCACAAGGTCCTCAGAGACTTACTATTGCTTTTTTATTACTTTCCTGTTGTTGTTTCCTAACCTCAAGGCACAGCCAGGAGTTTGCTGTGAAGGAACACAACGAGGTCTGTTAGCCATTAGCTTCTTTTAGCTGAAGAACTGCCACAGAACTGCTAATTCAGGTGCCCTGTCAGGAAGAACTAAAGCAAAACAGGGGGAGGATGTGCACCGGCAGGTCCTGGAGGTGTGCCAGCTCAGAGAGATATCTTGGAATGTCAGATCAGTCACAGGACAGAGCTCCTCAGCCTTTCATAGGCTTCCACTAATTCTTGTCATGTAGGAACCAGTAAATATTTTTTTTCCCAAATGTGCTTATATCACCTATTAGAGCCCCCCATTTGCAGCAGCCTTGTGGGAAACACTGCAGTTATTAAGACTCCAGATTAATGCAAAACACAAGCCAATATCTGCCAGATCACTGCCATCTTCACCTACTCCATGTCTCAGGCTCAGCACATGCTTGGAGTCATCCTGGATCCAGGTTTGTCAGTGTCCTCCAAACACAACATAAAGGTGTTTAGCAGTGGTGCTGGCATCCCTGCTCATTGCTGACATTTTTGGGGACAGGCTTTGAGGAGAACAGGTTCATCCAAAAAACTGTGTGCATCACGGTCCTTTGAACCTGGCACAGCACGAGTAGATAAGTGGCACTGGTAAAACTGTTCTGATTTCTAGCCAGATATAGACACCCCTACCCATGTCCCACGCTCCTTTTAGGGAATGGAGGCAACACAACATATTTGCCAACGCATTACTCCATTTATGCAGAGTAAATGAAATCCAAAAATGAATTTCTTGTGAAATTTCCAAGGACAAGAAGAGAAAAGTATTAAAACAACAATCTTCTGGACTAATCTAGAGCATGAAATGAGTCAACACTCTCATGCAGGACTTAAATGGAGAAAGATTATGTCATATAGGATTTATATGAAAAGACTTGTGGTTTAGAGAACATATGTGCAAAACCAGAAGAAAGCATGTTTTTTTGCACAGATTCTGATGTAGGAGTTTTTTTTTGGCAGAACATTTTTGCTGGTCTCCTGTTCCACCTTTTACTCCTGCTCTTCTGGAGAAAATTTCAGCATGGTTCCCTCAGCTTTGTAGGAGGTCTCTGAAAGAGCATAAATGAAGGTCACAGTGTGAGAAGATCAGAAGAACACCCTTCACAGGAGTTGAACCTTTTTTGTTTACTTGTCCAGCCCCTCTAAACACAGAGGGGTTGCTGCTGCTGGATTTCCCTTTCTTTTGTTCTGGGTCTGAGAAGATTTCTGTGGGGGAAAAAAAAACCACCAAAACACATTTTTTTCTAGAATATCTTTGCCTGAAAAGCAACTATTTTCTTTTTCTTTTATTTAGAAATCAGAGAGAAAGCTGCCTGACAATCTGGTCATGGCAGGAGGATCTTGCATGCTTTAACCTCTTTCTAAAAGCTCCCAGAGAAGCTCTGCCTTCATTTGCATCAGCCAAAGCCTCTGCTGCTATGAACTGTTAAAGCTTTAGTGACTTCCATGAGGATTTGCCAAGTCACGCCAGCTGTGGGTTTGTGCCAAATAATCCTAGGGCTCCTGCTGGGTCATAGGCTCAGAGATGCCCAGGATTTTGAGGGGTCTCCATATAATGCTCTTTTGGAGTCAGATGGTCCCTGTGAAGGTTACTGCTTGTGTCAGAAAAGAAGTGGTAACAGGGTGACTGGAAGTCAGAACTAATATCTCTGTTTAAATGATATCAAAGCCCTGTACATGGTTGATTTATACCAGATGAGAAAGTCCAAACCCACAGGCTTTTGTGCCATTGTTGGAAGGATAAAGCCATATTAATGAAACATGCTGGATTACTTTTTTATTAGGTTTTCCAGGTAAGTTTTTAAAAAGAATAAATTGCAGCATCATGGTGGAGGACAGAAGTCACATAACATGAAAGCTAGCTGAGACAAAACAGAACGAATTTGTTTGAGGAAGAGGACTACAATGATCTGGCATCCTAAGGGAGTCTTCTAGTACATTTATATCATGCTTTTAGTACATTTATATACCTGCTTCCTCCTTCTCCTCGGTGTCAGTGGGACAGTTGTGATGAGCAGATCCTGCCCACAAGAGCTGTATCCCTCCTGTGCCCCTGCGAAAGCAGGATTGCCTGTGCAGCCACGCTCCCGGCGTGTCCTCAGCAGTGGCGTGCGACCAAAATGAGTTCCAGCCCACGGACGGCTTCTGACAAGGCACGGAGAGGTGAGATGAGGTCTCAAGGGAAGGGAGAACATTTCAGGGAGCTGGCGTCCGTCTTGTGCAGGACGGGCTGGAGAAAAGCAGGCGGGGCAGAGGCAGTGGTCCCAGTGGTCCCAGGCTCTGGCTGAGTGATGCTCCAGGCAGCTGAGGGGAGCGAGCCCAGCTGTGCAATGGCAGCTCCCTCTTGTGGCAGCCCCTCTGCACAGCAAATCCTGCGGCCCGGCTGCTTTACCGCCTCTTCTGGATGAGGCAGCACGCTGGATAAACGAGTGGGGGCTCGCCCTGTGTGAAACTGGTATTTCTTCTTTTTCCTAGCACGCTAACAAGCCAAAGGACTTCCTACATCAGCCTCATCTGTGTTAACATCTGGAATTATTATCTTCTGCTCTCTTGGGCAGAATTGGAGCTACATCCCCAAAAAGCAGAAATGAAGTAAAGAAAAGGAGAGGGATTTGAGGGCTTAAACTTCCATTTATCCCAAATGACTGACATGCTAGGTCATTTGTGATATTAATTTCATATTGTGTAAGTCCTTAATAGAAGACTTTTTATATTCTATCTATTCTATCTTTTTTCTTTGAAGTACTATTATTAAATACCTTGCTATTGAAGGATCTGTTTTCTTTTTTTTTTCTGTACTTAACAAAACAGAGATGGAGTTGGAATTCCCACTTTGTTAACAAAAGCAGATGAGAAAAATCTCTTAGTACTATTAACCTGAAGAGTTTTCCAAATTTTCATTTATCGCAAATATCTTTAGGAAGAGCCCCAAACTAGTGCGGGAGGGGACGGAAGAAAATAAACTTGTTATTTCCCAGCAGGGTGGTTTGATGAGGCATCCATCACAGCTGAGCTCAGCAAGTCAGCCAGTCTGCACAGGAGGGCTGAGCCTGGGATCTGAGGTCAGTAATTCAGTTCAATAATAGAAAAGTATTTAGATATGGGGGTAAGGCTGTGCAAGTGTGTGAGCAGCTAAGTAATTCACCTGACTGCAGCCCTGCCATGTAAATACTTTATGTTAGCCATGGTTTCAGGAACTTGGTTGGTCCGAGTCTCTGATGGCACACAAGGCCAGAAATTATACCTTTTTGATTTCTGATGTAAGTCTAGTGATGCTGAAAAGATCTGTTTTAGAGGTACCAGAAGCCCTTGTTGAAGAAAAATTCTGGGCTGTCTCTCTAAATTATCCAAATTTGCTTTTATGATGTCTCATTTTGAAATGTGCTATCAATACACTTAAGTGTCAAATCTTAAGGCAACAGGCCAGAATGTCTTCAGAAACATCTTGATTCTCATTCATTAAAAAATATTCCTTAAATACAGTGGAAACTTTTTTTGTTAGATCTCATGAACAAATTAAATTTCCAACAAGTAGCAAAGGAAGAAAATCACCAATAAATTACATGCTTTTAAAATGTTAGTTATTTCCATGCTTATTATTAAAAATTATTGTGTATTATTAAATAGTAACTAAGAAAAACATAGTTACAAAGGTCTACCCTTTCCTAGCCTGGAGTATGTGGCAGATATAATTGGCTTATGAGAAGTTATTGTTTTTATGTGGGGTTTATTTAAACTTGCTGAGTATCTGCTGGTGCATTTATTGCCTTTAGATGGTTTGTGATGAAGCTTCCTTTGTTTAGAGAAGTAAGAAGAGGGTAATTTGTTACTATTATTAATAATATGTGTGAGTGCCTATATATTTGTGATCATGGGTTTTTGTGTGTGTTTATGTGCTGAAACTTCATGGCTATGGCTATACTATATAGAATGTATATAGTAATTAATATAATGTGTAATGTAAAACAGATCTGCATGTCTCTCCTAGTGTATGGCCATGGATTCATGTTTATATTCTTTTAAGCTGATAAATATATACATTGCCTTCACCTTCTGGAGGATTCAGGTTTTGAGTTAGGTGAATCAAGTGTTAAAACTAAAATTGAGCTGGTATGGATGAGGTTTCCAGTTTCACAATGAAACTGGATTTTTTGCAAAGTTTTAATATAAATATTGAATGCAGGTGTGTGCACGCAACATTTTCCATCATCTTGGTCTGTGTTACCATTTGGGGCAATTCATGTTCTTCTGGAAGCTGAAACAAGCTGGCTTTAGGCTGGGAAAACAGTTTCTGGCAAACTCCCAAGAAATGTTTTGTTGTTCACTGGGCAGATCAACCTGAATGTTATTGCTGAGCCACTGCTGCTAAACTTGGCTCATCTGGTAGTGTAACAAGGGGACACTTAGCCTGATGCTTTAAATTTTCTCAAGTACATAGTCACTGGCTCAGTTTTTTGGGTGCTTCTCTGATCAGAGACTTTTATGACAGAATTTGTTAAGTCACCCTTGAGTGAGATTGGTATCAGGTGAGCTACACTGCCATGAAGGTCCAAATGAGAGGGTTTGAAAGATAGGTTATTTAAACAAGACATAACCCTGTTGATTAAACTATTAATCTTGTGTGTGGAGTGCAGAATGGATTTTGGTTTTTATTTTTGCTTTAACTGCATTGGCCTGCTCCTGAGCAATTTTTTAGCAAGTGCTCATTTACAGTGTCACTACATAGTCATGCTTTTGCCTTAGTAACCTGCCTTCTGGTTTTTAGTTGCTTGCTATGACTGCAGGACTCTTGTCAAAATCAGTATTAACTTATTGGACCCATTGAAGAGAGAAATCAAACTGTATCTATCAAGACCAAATGGAAAAAGTCCTAAGAAACCTAGTCTGAACTCCTCTTGGACCTGTTTGGAGCAAGAGGTTGAACTTGAGATATCCTGAGGTGTCCTTTCAGCCTGTATAACCTTACTTTAAAATATCATGCACATGTGAGCTAATGGGAACTGTTCTGTAGGGTATGAAGGAGGGGCTCCTGATCTAGACTATATAATCTAAACCTCCCCTTTGGGCTAGTGTTCTTAATCCCTCCTTTTCTTTGCAAAAAGGATGCAAGGGTTCTGTCTGTGTGACAGAGAGAAATGCTGATTACACCCGCTGTTTCCAGCCTGAAACCTATTCCTATTTCCTCAGAGCACCAGACTGTTTGTTTTCTTTGACTTTATAGGAATTTGAAGTTTTCTCTTAACCTCATGCCTTTATGAACAGGAAAAAGATATGAAAGATCCTCATTTCGACCTGCAAAACTCAGAATCCTTCTGGGGTTTGCCTAAGACTCAAATTTTTATCCTGTTAAGTTATGCTAAAAGAATTGTCAGTGTGTGGCAATTTAAGTTTCCAAAATACTGCTGCTCATATATGTTGCATTTCTATAGAGAAATATCAGCAAAAATTGCTGCAGGAGAACTCTAGCTTTATTCTTGTTTTGCTATAGGGGAACTGAACCTGCAGGATGTTAAACTAGGAGTTCCAGAAGGTTAATGAATTCTTCAGCTTTGGTTTTCTAATTCCCAGATTTGTCCTTTACCCACATTTACTTGCAGGTTTTGCATCTCACCTTTGGTTTCATGAACATGTGTTCCTCCTGCTAGAGATTTCTAAGTAGGACCAAATTCCCGTTTTATTGAACTGCCATTCCTAAAGCCATTATTATGACATTTGCCTGCTGAATGGGCCAGGGTGAGAATGCAAACTAGGTAGAGCAAAAATTTCATTTGGAAACACCTATATTATCAGTGTCTGACCATGGTCAGAGATGTATCTGGAGAAGTGAATGTGGAAGCATCATCTCAGGGCCAGGAGCTCCACTGACTCCCAGCACCTTTTTAAGGGGCAGCATCTTGTGTGAGAACAGTGCTGACCAAAGGGAGATGTTATGGTAGAGTGAACTACAAATGCAAATGCCTCAGGCATGTTATCACTTCTGACTGTATCCTGGGTGGGTTGAGTGCAGGGGCAGATGAGTAACAGCCAATAGATCCCTCATTGTCCTTGGGTACATGAGGTATTTGATGATTCCTGCAGCTCCAACAGCGACCCAGGAGGGCAAGCTACTGCCTTTTCAACTGAGACAGACCTAGATGAAAAAACCCCTAATTCTATGTGCTAATTTGAACCAATTTATTCTGCTATAATTAAGATGATATTGACTATCATGTGTGGATCTCAGAAATATTTATCATTGATGGCAGTGTACCACTTCTGTGGGGTTTCACTTTTGACCCCTGCCTCCCCCAGATGCTGCAAACTGGTGCTGTCTCAAGTGGGTTTTGTTAGGAGGTAGAGGGAGGATTCTTGCTGCTTTCTCAGAGAAATAGTGTTGTGTTACTGCACTCACTGAAAACAACTTGGTAATTTACTGGGAATGAAATGTTGCTATTATAATAAAAGATATAAATTATAACAATTAGATTGCTCTGTCAAGAAACTCAGAGATTCAAGTGCTTATTTGGATATATATACATGCAAATCTAATGGATGCAAGGCTATAAATGCAGAGGAGAGAGAATGATTGCATCAGTAGATTTGCGTAGTGATCAATCTATAAAAGTCAAACAGCCAAGGCATTTTTAAAGGAAAATTAGGATATCATTAACAGATGAGTAAGTTTTCAGACAAGATAAAAGGAAGACAAACTGTGATGTTTTCCAGATAAAAGGAAGATATTTGTTTTCAAATCTTCAGGCCCCTCCAAAGTTGCTTGAATAGATTCGCACCTTAAAAAGCATCTCGGTTCTGTCAGAAGAGCCATCCTGGATCCCTACAGATAAAATCCAACCTTCTCTTCACATTGCAAGCTTCCTTGCTGTGTTTATCACCAGCAGCAGCTGTCAGGATGGAATTCAGGTTGTTCTTCTTCACTCCCTGGAATTTCTTACAAGTTTGACTTGCTGGATCCTTTTTATTTATACTTCTCTCAGTTTTGAGCCACACAAGCATTGTTTGCACATTGACTTAGCAGAGTGATTCCACAAACAAAAATTGCAAATGTGCAAATTGGTAGCAGAGGTTGAAAGCACAATAGAGATCCTATGTGAAATCAGAACAAGCTCTTGTGGATGATTTGAACAAGTTCTTGTGGATGATTTCAAAGGGAAATTTTGAAAATAATCTGTTTCTAAATGTTAGTTTTTTGAAAGGTGCAGGACAGGATGAAGAGAAGATTGGTTTGAGGGAATAGGACATTTGACTTTAAGAATCTGTAAGCCAACATGTATTGATAGAAGGTAAATGGCGTATGTGTATATTCTTATATTGACTAACACAAGCCAGGATTGTAATGTATGTAAGACTGCAGCAGAAAAAGGCCAGTATATGCTAGGTTGTAGAAGATCAATTGAAGAACCACCCCCTTGGCAGTCAATGGCACTTTTTAATCACAAGAAAATCCATCAATAACCAATTACAAATTACAATCCCCATGCTAAAAAAGCCCATGTATCATATCACTGTATTGGAGTACAAGCAGGAATAATGCTGGGGCACCTACTGGCTTCTCAGTACTACTTGGAGGAAATAAGGATATTATGGAATATTATTTTGTTAATTTTCTCTCAATTAAATGTTATGCTAAAGTGAAAGCAGTCACAGGAAAGCAAACCATCACAAGGAGTGCTGCAGTGAACTTCACAGGGAGCACAAAGCGCTCAGAAATCCACAGTGTGTGGAATGTGTACAGGTAGTTGAGATGCAAGAATGTCCTGTGGGCTGGCCAGAAACCTCTGGGCATTTTGAATTTTGGATTTCACAGTGGTGGAACGCATTGTCCTTTTATCTGAATTTATTCTTTCTGAGCTTCTTATTATGAGTTCTGGTACATGTTCAACCAACTTGCTGTGACATGAAATGCTTTGCAAATTCTTCTCAAGAATCACAGAACTGCAAAACAGAAAGGTTATTCTTCTGAGCTCTTGCAGATTCCTTGCTCTGTGAATATATACATATATATGTGTATCTGTGTGTATATATATATCTCTATTTCATTCATGTGGAAATAAGGTTGTGATTCATATGTAAGGATGAGGACCTCAGTGATGCCTAGAGGTTCAGAAAGTATAAATCATCTTTCTGTACTG
Source organism: Taeniopygia guttata (assembly GCF_048771995.1). Classification (NCBI taxonomy): domain Eukaryota; kingdom Metazoa; phylum Chordata; class Aves; order Passeriformes; family Estrildidae; genus Taeniopygia; species Taeniopygia guttata. The sequence continues at coordinate 44,291,638 of NC_133026.1, forward strand.
AAGAGCAGATCATCATTACCATTCCTTTTCTGTGTTAGAAACCTGGCCAGATCTGTATCCAAAGACACCCATGCTGCCTTCTTTTGTTAGCTGTGCATTTCCCCAGACAAGCCTAGTTTAGAAATGCTGGCCAAAGCAGGGTTAGAGTAAGTGTTGATTTGAGTGCAGTCAGTGTTTTTAGGAGATGTCATTAATAAATCACTCTCATATGTCCATGTCCACAGTTCAGCTAAACCATTTTGTTAACATTAGGGAAAGCTATGGTCAAGTTTCCCAGATGGAATTTAAATATGGGGTAACACAAAAAGAATCAGCTTTGGATACAGTCTGGAAAAGTGGAGGTGTTAGTTCTCTTGTTAAGCACAGTAACACTACTGCAGTATTTGTACACTTTCAGATATCAATAAATTAACTTCCCAGCACCATATGAAGCAGGGAAGTCCCTTCATTCCCCAGAAGAAAGGAAAGCTGATGATGTGTTTGTTTGCTGCCTTAACTGCACTGTGGTACAGGACGACGTGCAGGCTGGCTGGGCCATGGCAGTGAGGACACGGGATTCTGCAAGCTGGCTGTGCAGAATTCACTCTGGGTCATTGCTGTCACCTCTGATGTGGCCTGTGTCTGACTTCTGTCTTCTTTCAAGACAGTTAGCAGAAATGCACACAGGCTTTTCTCTCTGGCTGCACTTTTTCTGGCTGATGTGTTGAATTTTAAACAAGCTGTCTGGCTCTTCTGTCAGTTTACTGTGGTGGGAGTGTTTGCTGCTTGACTATTGATGTGTTATTCTTAAAATGGAATAGAAATAATTACAGTATCCAGTATTTCAAAATACATGCTGTCTAGCATGGCCTGTGAGGCACTTATTCTCAATAGTGAAAAAGCAAACCTCTGATTGTAGTTCAGTGCATTTAATGTAGGCACGTCTCTCTATGTAGAACTTGAGGGTTAGAGAAAGAAAAGAGGAAATTATTGGAAAGACTCCTGCTGCATCCTGGTTTTTTCTTTCCCTCCCTCAGTGTTTGAAAAATTACTATTACTGTTAATGGCCAGGACCTCTGATCTCTAATTAGAGAGAATGGTCAAAATGAGAGGCAAGATTTCTGAAAAACAAAACTAACCTAAGTCAAGACTTCTTTCAGTCTTTGTGTGGATGCTGAGTTCAGGGTTAAGATATGGGCTGCTTGTGATGAAACATCCAAGGTCATGCACAGCAAAGCAAGCAGTGCAGATTTTGAAATGCAACATTGGCCATGCAGAGGGACAAAATTGCCAAGTGTTAGCTCCTGATACTGGAGAGTGATGGTCTGCAGGGAGCTCATCCAGCTCAAGGGGCTGAGCACGTGATGCTGCTGGCACAGGACTGGGTCATTTTTCCAGAGGGAAGGAGGCAGCACAGAAGTCCCTCTGAATTTTCTATCCTCCCAAACTTAGGTGGCTACAGACCCACCTTCTCTGGTTCTACCTTCATCTAAGCAGATGAGATCCATAATTACTCTCTTGGTTATTGCATAAATACTCCTGGAGTGGCAACATCCCTCATGTGTGCAGCAATACTGGTTGTGCCTGCAACTGGTCAGTTGGGTGGAAAAAAAAAAAAATCAGCATCAGGTGGAGATGCATGGAAACTGGGAATTAGGGGTAAAAAAGCCTCTGAAAGCCTGAAAAAGCATTTGAGAAGTGCTGGTGTTCTTGGCCTTACACAGCACTGCCAACATCAGTGCTCTGTGTGCAGCGCTTACTTGTGATGGCTTGGCTTTCTTGGAGTTTTTCTTAGTCCCATAAAGGATATAAGCTTCTTGTTAGCTAACAAAACAAGCTGTGTAGTTTAATTAGCTCCCTGGGAAGGGAAAATCCCTGTGGATTTAAAATATGGCAAGACTCGTGGATTTAAAGAAGCTCTGCAAACACAAACCACGTTTTTGGCTGGTTTCCTGACTTCCAGTTGCAGAGGATTTTTTTTGTCCCTCTTACTGGGGACTATGTGCTGTCTCCCTATGTTTTGCAATGTAAAGGAAGCAATGCTTTTACTTAATGTGGGTTTCTTTTTTTCTTTTTTTAATCAGCATTCTTGGCTGAAGTTAGCAGAAGCCTCCACCTTTCTGCCCCACCCCCTTCGATTTGTGTACCCCAGGAGGAAGCTGCTACCCTGCTGACTGGCGTATCACTCACAAAGCTGTGTGCTGATCTTCCTCCATGGGAACCTTTTCCTGAGAATCCCACTCAGTTCTTAAACATCTGGCAACAGATTATGGTTAACTGTGTTTTCGGCAGTAAAATCCCAAGTTGCCTACCCCAAGGAACTCAAAAAAATGAGAGAGCATCTGTTAATTTGTCCTGGGCTGTATTCCTGCACCTTTGTGGCAATCTGTTTCTTAGTTCTGAAGTTCAGTATCAAGTGTCCCCATACACAGCAAAAGAATCAAAGAGCCCAGAGAGTTGTGTCCATCCTCATCATCCTCTTGCTCTTGCAGTTTGTGTCAGAAACCTCTCTTCAGTCTTGGCATTTCTGTGTTGCTCCTTATAGTCTGGCCTCTGCCTTGGGGAAAGTATCAGAAGGTGTCTTATTTTCTGATTAGTGGTTACAAGTTCATTTCTTGGGGCAGTCACTAGTACAGATACCTGGTTTCATTTTCACATTGCTTGTCTTTGAAACAGTCAATATCTATTAATCAGTTACTTTCTGGTTTCCTACTCCAAAAGAAAACTTAGGTATGGACTGAAAAAAAAAATATTAATATTTCTATACAAACCTGCATAAACCTAACATAGGATGACTTTTAGAAATAGTTTCTGTGGGAATGGTAGAAGTCCTGGTTTTGGGTAGTTCCCAGATCATTAAGGGAGAACAGGTTTTTACAATTGTGGTGCTGTAAATTAATATCTCTGAATGGGGAAGTGCTAAGAAATAAAAAATCCTATTGTAGCCCTATTCAGGGGGTTTCCCACTGCAGCTAGGGCCTGAAGACCTCCTGTCCCTGAGGAATTTCTTCTGGCAGAGGTCATAATTCTGACCACCACTATCAGTCCAGTTAAATGCTGGGCAAATAATTATGAATTTTGAATTTGGCTTTCCCAGTCACTTGGGTCAAGTAATTTCATTTTACTTATTAGTGAATGCCTAAATTTTTGGCTGGATTCAAGCGTCTCTTTCCTGGAAAGCTAAAGACTTTGCACAGCTAAGATCCAGCATATTTCAAGCCACCTTATTCTATTAACCATTGTAGAAAAATACTTTCTCCTTCTTTTTAGCCTTTACTTGGGATGAATCTTGTTGCCATTAATATATTCTTTTCAATTTTACCTGATAATTTGGATTTATCTATAAATGTATGTGTGTTTTTCTTTGTAAGTCCAAGGGGATTCTTACCAAATCAGGTGCCGGTAAAATTCTTGATACAGTTTCTAGATTGAACTGCATTAATCCAAAGATTTAAGGTACAAATTGCTAGTTCAAAAATTATTATTTTCTGAGCTTTTTCCCATTAATAAAAAAAATCTTTCAAATGTGTGCAGAAGCAGTATCCTGTTATATATATCCAGAAGAGTCCTGTTTTACAGCCTCCTTCATTGGTATGCATGAAAATGTTCACAGTTATTTCTGCTTGGAGTGTTTCTTTTCTCCTGTCCCAGATGTGTCTTTGCTGTCTTCATAAGTGCATTATTTCCCACCTTCTTCACGACTTTGCTGGCCCCTTCAAGGTGGGTGCTTTGTGATGGCAAGGAGCCCTGGGAGTCCTCTCCTGTAGAAAGTGCAGTGCAGGGAAGGTTCTGTGGCAGTGGCAGCCTGAGCTGGGCTTTGGGGCAGCGAAACAGCCTGGGGAATGTCCAGCATGAGGGCACTTTATGGCTGCACACTTCCCTGGTCCTTGCAAGCACCTGTGCACTTAGCCTTGGGTTTAATTTAGAACATAAACCCTGTGGTGCTTTTGCTAATCATGAACTGGTTCAAGTGGGTACCTCTAGGTGACCAAACTGCCCACCATGTGAATTGTAACATCCCCACAGGACACTGATGCTTGGGGCTGCTGTTCAACAATGGATTAAACTCAGAGCAGCTTTGGAGAAGATCAAAACTTGCAAATTTTAACCCCCTGCCATGTTCACATCATCTCTGATCTTTCTTTTTCTCTAATTCTATGACAATACAGGAGACAATTGTGCTCTCTTTGAGCTTGCTATGGAAAAAGCAGTCAAGTTTTCTGATCCCATAACATGCAAAAGAAGCGCCCTGCTCTCCCAGGAGGAAAAAGACAAACACTGCTGTCACATCCTCCATGCCACCTCCCCAAGGCAAATTGTCCTTTAATCTAGGACTAAGTGGTAAATTGAAGCAGAGGACCATGAAGCAAGCTCACAAATTAGTCTACTTAGAAGGCTGTGCTTTACATATTTGAACATAATTGAACCATCATGACTAATTCATGGAATAATTCTACATTGACAGAAAAACAGCCATCTATTCTCCTAACATTAAATATCAGGAACTACTTTTTAATCCCCTTCTTTCTATCCTAATGGATGTGATCATGAAACAGATGTATTTACTCCTTTTTATACATAAAGGAGTCTTTCTCAATTCTGCACTATAAAGGCATGACTAATGCCATGGACATCAAGAAGAGGCTTATTGTTGTTTACGTGTATTTGTAAGAGAAGTCAAGGTCATTTTTCCTATTGTATCCCAGGCTTGCTCAGCAATGAAGTAAAAGAAACTCCTCACGCCACAGCTTTTCCTGCTTGAATAGTGCAGCAATCATATTTGCAGGGAGAAGCCTTCTGTTATTCCTACATTGGCTGCACCAAATTGACAGCAATTCTCTTGTAGATGGATATCAGTCTTGCACAGCTCCCTTTACAGTAGGCAACAGCTGGCTGTGCTGCAAAGGGGCTCTGTATGGAATACCTTGATGCCCACTGTTACTCCCAGAGAATTTCTTTCAGATTCCTTATTAGCTATTCTGTGCAGGTGCAAAAACGAATACTGAAAAAGATTTGATAATTCCTATGAAAGCATCCTGCTGTAGAAAAAGGAATAATTTTCTCATCCCTCTTTAATGCCTCTCTATAGGCTGATCCTTAGATGTGAGACAGTGCCTTCAACACCATGAAAATCAGTGGAAAATTGGAAAGAGGAAAGGAAGCAAAATAGTAAGAACCTCAAGCTTCTATGCCTTGAAGGTAAACAAGCAGTTTTGCTAGTGATCAGTGGCATTAGATAAGCAGTGCATGATATAAGACATCAGTTACTTTCTTTCTTGTCTTATTTTTAATTATTCTACCATGTCTTAGGACCTTATGTTCAGCTGTATTAACTGACTAAAATGAAAATTAGTAGTGGAAATACAGTTTTGTCTTTGCTGAACAATTGGGCTGATAAAACACAAATTCTATCCTCTATCACCCCTTGGTTTACTTCATGCTTGCTAAAGCTCTTGAACATGTTGTATCTGTGAAATAGAGGTTCCCTTGTACTGAGTGGAATTTTACAGACCTGGACACTAGCATAGGAAAACAAAAAAGATTCCTCACATTGTCTTCTTTTGTATCCAACATCTCTCGGAGACTTTTTTTTTATTGTTTTGAAATCCATTAATGTCTCATCAATCTTTGTTGCATCTCTAGAGGCTCTGTTCTGATGGTCTTGTATCTTTTCACTTCCAGCTATTCCAATTGATCTGTTTCCTTCAGGTGTTCTTTTAATATTTATTCTTCTCCTCAGTCTAGCCACTGTTTCTTGAGCTCTAACACCTTTTCTTCTTCCAAGCCAAGTCTTGTCTGATCTCCCTAACTGTAATTCTCTCCATGATTTTCTCTATCTCCACCTCCTTCCTCTGTGCCTGGTTTGAGGTCCCCCTGTCCAGGTTCGTGGTACCTCTTGCAGTGCCACCCCACTGTCTGTAGCTCAGATGAGCGGCTGGGCTTGTGCACACCATGCTTCTTTTTGATCTGCAAAGACACCATGGAATCTTGCTTCAAATCCCTTAGGTACCACAACCTGGAAATGCAGCCAGGGCCAGCATCCTGCTCACATAGGCACTGGTAGCCCCAGCCAGGGTGCACAAGGTTATGGTTAAGGGACCTGGAACTGTGTGAGAAAAGAGTTTGGGAATAGCTTATGTTTCATAAAATTTTGCCGGGAGACTGAACTTCACCTGAAAGACCCTGCTCACAAGTGACTGATTTCTGGGACTGTACATGTATATTCCTCCCATGTGTAATCAGAAGCAAAGTGAGCTGCCCTTTCATCCCAGCCCCAGGTTTTCTCAGCTCTGTCACACCAATCCCTATGTCCTCTCATTCACTGGCTAATCTTTAGAAAGGAGATCTTGCATCTGGACTAGACTTTGCTTTTAACTTTCCAGGTGAACCAATGCCACTGCTGCTTCTCACATTTCTAGTTCGAGCCCAAATACTTTCCCTGATGGCTGCATGGGGTTGCTGCCCAGCCATGGTGCTGCTCACAGGTGCATGTGGGATCTTCTCCTCCCATTTCCCAGCATGGAGAGGGCCAAATGATGAACAAAAAGCCCTGCTGTGAGCCAGGGGTTGTGGTGTGATATGATTTCTTCAAGTGCCGCCTTGCCAAATACCCCAAGAAGATCTGCTGTCTCCCCTTTTTCTGAGCAGTGTTTCTCTTTCTGTGCTGTGGAACCTGCTCATCGGCCTGTGCAACCTGAGTGCTATTAAAACTGCAGGTAGCTGTGCTGATTTGCACCTCCCAAGGAGCCAGCCTGTCCTGCTGGTCCATTATTTTAAATGATGAAAACATCAAAAGTGCTTGACTTTTCCTAATCAGAACCACCATAATTTTCTGGGGTGATGTGATATCTCTTTTAATTAATTAATTTAATTAATTAACTTATTTACTTGTTCTATTTTGTTGAAGAAGTACTGTGAAGGTAAATTTTCTTCCCACCAATGCCAGATTCACTGTGACACAGATAATAAAAACTGGGGGGGCACCTCTGTCCTTGTGTAGTGAGGTGCTCCCTGACACAGCTCACCTGGAAGTGCTTTGGAGCAGCATCAGCCCCAGCACTGCTGGGTGGTCACACCCTGGGGCAGGCAGGTGGCCACCTGCAGGCTGCAAACATTGCCCTTCCTGTGGAAACTGTGGAATGTGGAAACTGTGGAATGTGGGAAAAGCTTGCCATGTGGTTTCAAGTAGCCAGATGTGGAGTGGTTCATCGCTTATGCCAGGGTGAAATGAAAGGAAATCGGTCTCTGAGGGGCAGCTCTGGGAACATACGGATTTCTTTAAATAAAGATCTTGTGTTACGAGAGCAAGTGATGCCATAGGTAGGGAGTGATGGGCTCGTTGCCATGGGAACTGCTCTTTCTACTTGAATAACAAAATCAATAATTGCTGAAAATCTCCAGTGTGTGTTTGGAGTTTGGTCCCCTTTTTTCATGTAGGTTTTATGAGAGGGGATATGATGGGTTCTTTAAGAAAACAAAATCTCTGTGAGTGCTCTGTGCTGTTTCCTGCCCATCTTGGGCCCTGTGTGGAGATAAATTAATGCCATACCTTAATTTAAACAGATGGAGGCTTTATTCCTGCCCTGCTGAAGGCCTAATTCTCTAACCCTTGCCTTTCTTTGAGGGGAACAAAGCCTTTGCTGCTAGGAATGGCAACCAAAATACCAGCAAGGTTACCAGTACTGGTCAAGATAGCTGGCAGCAGTAAAGGCTGTATAGACAGACTACAACATAAGGATTGTAGAGGTTGCTGAGTTGGGCCAGGTGGTCACGGTAATTACCTATAGTTCTGAAGTTCTGAATCCCTCCCTACGGAGAAAGAAAATTCTGTTTGGGGAGAGGTGAGCCAGGCTCTTTCCTGGCACAGCTCCCCAGAGCTGTGGACATGGCTCCCTTATGTTCCAGAGGCCACCTGGGAGCTGGCACTCCTTCATCACCGTGGTGCCAGAATAAGGTATTGCTCCCAGTGCGTCATGCAGGTTTCTTTTTCACTCCCACTTTGGTCAATAGTGAAATAATTCCCAGTGTTGCTGCATTAGAGGCTCGTTACTGGGAACTACTCTAATGCCCCTCTGAGATGAGCAGAGGTGCTCTGCTGTCTGAACTGCTGGATTTGCTTGTTTACAAATTCAAGCTGCTGTTGTGACAGCTCACTAATGTCCCAGGTTATCAGTTAGGTTTTTCTCATAGTGAATTTCCTTTTTGATTATTTTTTTGGGGGGGAAAAGCCTTGGAGGAACCTGTTACATTTCTGCATATGTTTTGTGTATTTGTGCTAGCAGTATGAATAGATAGAGGAATTGATTTATATGTAAATATTTGTGTTTAGCATTTTGATGTATTCAGCAAAATGATTTAATGATGACAGGATATAGTTCATGAACATTCCCTCCCTCAGCTACTTTCAGTAGTGCTGATCTTTCACACCTGGGAACCCCAGGGATCTATTTAATCTCTGCAGTTTACAAAATATATCAACAACCTGAGAACAAACACCAAAATACTCAGAAAAAAAGTGATTTTATTCCATTCTTATCATAATCAACTTGTTTATACTGGTAGGTTATTTTATTTTGTCAGATTGCAATATCACACAGTTGGGGCATTTACACTCTCAACATATTTTTTTTTTTTCAAAGAGAGACTAGATTTTATTGTTTATATATTATTTTATCAACAAGGAGTCTGAGTAAGGCAGCTATCAAGGCCTGGATTCTCACTAGAGCCAGCAGACAGGATCTGATCATTGCACCAGTGCAGATGTAGGTGTTACGATAAGGAGACCTCTGGAAATGGCAGCATATGGGATCATCATGCATTTTCCAATTGGTCATTTTCCCAAGGCTTCACCTGGGCTTGCATAAACACCTGATATAAGCTGTTGCTCAGTGTCTTGGTCCCAGTTTTACTCTACAAATTTACTGCAGATTGGTCTGACTGTTTATGTGGCGTCTAAAGTTGTAGGATTCTGGCAGTGAATCTACCAGGAGTTAGTTTCCAACTTGTGAAATTTGTTACGCTCAGTCAGCTTTGTACATTTGACAAATTGTTTGTTTGTTATCTTCAAAACATTAAGGCCATAAAAATGGTCTCAGACTGTGAAGGTAATAGAAATATTGAGTATAGTATCACATATACTGCTCTCCATTTATTTTACAGGTTTGGGGAAATTCACTAGGTTCACAAACTGGTAAAGCCTGCAAATCAACTTCAAGCTGGCTTTTTTAGTCATAGTTTTAAGTAATTCATATTCAGATATTTGGGTCCTCATCTGCTGCACAACCTCCTGAGGGCTGATGGAACTCTGTGAGATAAGCATGTCATGGCATGAGCCAACAATACTTGAGCTGGTACAAATCTGTGTCAGGATAATCTTTAGAAGCCCTATAAAGTCAGCAATGACTTTAAATTGTATGTCTTGTTTTGCGTTGGCAAAACAACTCTAGAGATCTGTTTTTTTCCAGATGAGTGACTAGAAGCAGAAGCCCTTTTATGGGAGGTCATATATTTGGGGTTTTTTGGCTTACTAGGTTTATTAGTGGGAGTTTTTCATAAGGAATATGAACATTCCCATTGATTTGTCCTTCCAATCTCACTGAAGGGAAATGTTGTATTCTGCCTCCATTTTTTTTCTAGTAGGGGCAGAATTCTGGTGCCCCCTCCAACATCTGGTTTCATAGTGAGATGCTCACATTCATTATTTACCTTTGTCTAGCAAGGTTGCCAGCTGAAATATCTCTTGTTGCTCTCAGTGATTTAGATTGTTTTTCAACAACTTCTTAAATTTCCAGAAAGAGATAGCTGAGGAGTTTCAAACCTGTGGGAGACTAATTGATTTTTTTTTAATTTTTGGTTTTGTTTCTGTTTTTTGAGAATAAAATGGTAACTTTCTATCTAAAATGCAATTCAGTGTAATGAGCATACAAAACGAACAGGATGCACCAGCCCTGAAAATCATGACTCACAATAATTATTGTTATTTTAGAAAAGACACCACCACCAGTCTGGAAGAAGATGGAGCTCTTTAAGTGCAAAGCCCCATCTTCCAATTCCTTATGTCGACCTGGACTGAGTATCTCCTGGAGATCTTGGCACACTCTTTCTGAGGAACAGGACAAGGATAAATACCACGCTGAAGAGATTATAGGAGAATCAATCTGGTCCTGTCTCACAACTGACTGTGTACCTAGCTGTGGGTCACTGTGTTCCAAGCTGTTTTCTTGTACTTATTCCCCTCCAGCATACAGCAGGGATCCCTTGACACCATGGGCAGAGATATCTCCGTGTGCCAAAACAAGAAGGGACAGGATACAGAGATTTAAAAATTCCTCTCTCCCTGATTTTGAAAGTATCTCTAGGAATATTCCTTTCAGATTTATTTATCCACTTTTCCAGCAAAAGTAGTTTTCCTTTTTTTTTTTTTTTTTTTTTTTTTTTGTGCTTTTTTCCAGCTTCCTCTGCGCCTCCCCAGGTCTTCCTGATGTGCTGACCTTGGCTCAGGCCATGGAAGAGCCTCACTGACATGTCCCCCCATCCAGACTTTTTGGAGAGCATCTTTTTTGCTGTTACAGAGCTGTCAAGTTTGCCAGAAAAACAAACCCTCTGACACAGAAGGCATAAAGCTGACGTGAAGCCAGCATTGGTCTGTATTTAAACCATACCCCCTCCCAGATAACTGGGAGTAATTGAGGCTTTGATGGATGAACTCTGTTTCTCCAGTCCTTCAGTGATGAACCTTTGCACTTACTTGAAATTCATAGAAATTCCTGTTATTGAGCCTGTTTACTGTATACATTATGAATATGGGCCTAGCTTGCTCTAATACACTTTTGCAGTTTCCCTTATACTTTATTTTGCTGAAGATCTCCTCTCTCCTTTGTCTTGATGGCTGGCAAAGAGCCAGTTTCTGGAGCAGCCGTCATTCCTGGGGGCTATCAGCTTTGATTTTTCTCTTGCATGCTGCATTCCTGCTGCCTGCACACTGGAAAGCTGTGTTATAAATCTAAAATCTGTATCTAAATCAATATGATTTCTATCCCTGCTGCTGACATGCTGCTACCGAGCCTGCCAGTACTTTGCTGTGAATTAGAGAAATTGCAATCTAAATTTCTTCAGGGAATGGAGCAAACATAGCAAGAGAGCCAGGCAGGACAGTCAAGGAAATTGGGGGTGTGTTGGCCTGGGAAGCCAGCAGTTCAGATCATCCCCTTTATTACAGAACAGCACCAACACACTTGGTAGAATAATAGCACTGGGATATATGCTTCAGATTTGCATAGTGCAGCATTTATCGTTATGGGAATAGAATTATGTGTTTTCAGAATGGTCTGCAGTACTTTGCTCCACTGCAGTCTTACAGAGGGAAAAAGAAATATGCTCGGGGTGCTGAGGGCTCATTACTTCCTATCTGCATGGGATCTTAATACAGAACTACGTGAATTTGTTTTTGTGGTGGGTTGACTCTGGCTGGATGCCAGGTGCACATCAAATCTGCTCTGTTGCTTGCCTCCTCATCTGGACAGGGAAGCAAAACATAACAAAAGTCTTGTGGGTTGAGATAAGGGCAGTGGCATGTCCATCTTCCAGACATCTGGCACTGGCCCTATTGGACATGGAGGAATTTCCAGTGACTTCCCACAGAAGTCATTCGGAAGCCTCCCACTACCAATGTCTTGCTACTCAAACCCAATGCAATTACATACTTAGGACTGTCTGAAATCTAAAATAACTTTGCATTTCTAACAAAATCAGGGGTCAGGCAAATCTGATTGCATCCTATCAAGGAGGTCAACTGTTTTTCAGTTATTAATATTTTTCTTACAGAAATAATATAGAGAAATTTGAGTGACTATATACCATGTAGTAGCACAGTTTTAGGGTAGGAGTTTCCCCAATTTCTACTAACAGCATCTATTAGAAAAAGCCTCGGGGATGGCAGAAATAAATTATGTGGGAAGTCACAGTGCAGCATCCTGTGACTATAAGTCACAAATGTATTTTCTCTTTTCTAACAAATAGACTGTGCTCAATGGCATTTTTTCAGCTTAGCTGATAGACAAGGCAGTGATTCCATTGAGGGCAGGATGTCATCACCTTCTATAAAGTGATAATCTTTCATGTCTTATCACCTTTATAGACTGCCTCAGTCTCTGCTTCCCAGGAGAGTGTGCAGTGAAGCACTTCCATGGACTTGCCCTATTTCTGCACTCTGCTTTGGGTACTTGTTATAGCAAAAACCCTCTGGGAGGAGCTGGGTCACCTTTGGTCCCACTCTGTATAGCCATTCCTGTGTCTTTCCTTTCATTTCCTGACCTAGAGATGTGGGGACAACCACTTGCAGACCGAATTAGCATGTAAAACAGGCCTGAGCCTTTACTGTTGCAAACTACCACATTGAATAATTCCCACTATCAATGAATCCAGATTCACTTTAGAGTAGCAGTGTTTTTCAGGCAATTTGGATTACATTTGCAAAGATACAGTAATTCCAGAGGAAAACTCCAACAACTCAAAGGGAAAATCAGAGGGTTGCAGATGACTACACTGTTCTTCTTCAATGAGCTGTGCATGACTACAGCCCCCACAATTCCTGATTTATAGAATATTTATAGATCCTGTAAAGGCTATAAACTTGAAAATATGTAGTCCAAATAATTTGGCTTATTTTATTAATTTTGGATGCTGCTTTAACACCAGAGTGCTCTAGTCCCCAAGTTACATTTATCCCTGCCCATTTTATTCTCATGTGTTGTTCCACTAAGCTCTGTGCTTCCAGCCCCTTTTTACAGAGGGCAGCTGTGTGTCCATTTTGTCCTGTCTCATGGCTAGAATAGAACAAACCAAGCCTTAGATGGCAACTGTAAACCAACTCCCTCTTCCCTACTCTTCTTGGCATCCAACTGAGAAGTATCTGATTCACTATGGCATTTAAGTGCACAATCTACTACTTTTTATAATTAAATTTCCATTGTTTCTCCCCCCAGGGTTCTCTAGTTTTTCTTAGACAATTTTCAAATTGTCATCTTTACTAACTGTGAGTTCTCACTTTCTCACTTTGAAATCTTGGTAAGAAATGTGCTGATTGCACAATGTAAGCAACGAAAACACTAATGAACATGAATAGAAAAAAAAATGAAAAGATTGATCAGTAATGAATTCTGCTTATAATCTTCCTCTGGCCTGATGAAACCTTTCTTCAGCCCAGCTGGTTGCAGTCACTTTAATCACTTGAAATTTCCTGTATTAATTCACAGTTTATGTCATAATACTTCATAGTGGTTTAACAAAGTTCCAATGAATGCAATTTACCACATTTTCCTTCATCTAGACATTAAGTTGTTTTTTTTTTTATCAAAAAAAGACAAAAATCTAGTCCGACATAACTGGAATTGCTAACTATATGCTAAATGTTATCCCCTTTTTTATCTTTAATTACTCTTTTCTTCTCTGCTTTCTTCTGAACACTTGTTGGTGACTGTTATATCTCAAGGATGCTCTCAAAGTTCTGTTCATCTCTCTCTTAAAAAAAAAACCAAACAGTGTTTGCTCTTCTTCCACATACTGCTGCACAAATCCCAGTGATGGAGGTCACTGTGCTGCCTTTAACATGATTGTCTAGAAAAGGGCAAAACCTCAAATCTCAATTTAGATTTTGGATGGAATCTAGATATTCCTTAATGTTTTCAGCCTCTAAATCCCCTCCTATCCCATCCTTGATTTTAGGAGACCAAATGATCTGTCCTCCTTCCCTCTGGGAATGCTTTCCCACAGGCTTCTTTCCTGGCTTCATATGGAAACTTCAAAGAGCACTTCTTTTTCCCTTGGATATATGGAAATATCAAACCTGTAGCATTCCAAAGGCTCAAGCTTTTCAGAAATAGGGCAAGTCCAGCAGACTTGAATATTCAGAAGATTTCCTTATTTTTCCACATGCGTCTTTGTAAGAGACTCCCATCTCTCTCTTTGATTGTTTAAAGAGAAACAGCTCAGGATTTCTCCATCTCAGACTACATCGTTCAACTGGCTCTTTCACAATCCCTTCATTAGGCGCCAAACCCAACTTTAACTGAGCATCAGCTCTTGCTGGCTCAGTGCCTGCATCTTCTGCTGTCTGTCAGCTCTCACAATCAGACCCCCACCTCCGAGGGGAATCGTGCACAAAGCAGAGTCTTCACTGTCATGCCCAACCTAACAGCAGGGCTTGATCCTCACAGATACTCCAGTTCCTTGGCAGGACGTGTCACTCTAACTACCTGGCAATTATGTCAGCCAAAATTATCATAAAGCACTGCATGTAGCTGGTGGTTTTCCATGCCAGGTGTCAGAGGGTATGGTACAGAGGCAAATGTCTTGTGTCGAGGACAGGAAATGACACCAATTCTGTGATGACGTCAATCACGTCAATAGTGATGAGTAAACAAAAGGTCATAGCTTTTTGGCAAGGTTCCTGGAGCTCAGTAAAAACAGTGGTTAAGCTAACTTGAGGCTTCTGGAGCTGTGAAATATCATCATGCTAATTTTGGAGAGGCAATAGCATTAACTGAAGCCTAGATGACTTGTTGAATTTGTCAGATTAAGGCAATTTGCTGATATGATTCTATTTTCATTCACTGTAGTTTTGTCTTGGAACATTTAACTTCACATATTTATTTAATCCTGTATTGCAATTGAATCTCTTATCTTGCATATACCTAGCCTTTAGAGAAAAGAGGCTGTTCTTTGCATACCTGATCTGTAAATTGTGATATGTTGGCTGCATTTTCAAAGTGTTTCTATGATCAGTAATAAAAATACCTACTCACAGGAATTTTATTGGGGTGGGGGATTGCTGAGAACTCTCAAAAAATCCTCAGTGCTCCTTTCAGTGATATTAACAGTTGTTGAAAGTCTGGCTTTCTGGTCATGGGAACATGCCCATGTGTGAACTGCTGAAGTCAAATTAAACTGCCCCATAACTCCTAAACTGACTGATAAACTGCCAATTTGACTCTGGCCATCCAGGGCTGTTGAGCCCAGATCACTTGGGATTTGGATGGGGCATGTTGACCAAGTCTAGAGTCTGGATCCTGCCCCTTTTCTCATTCTCATTTTGGTTCAGGCAGAACCGTTTTTGAGTTACTCTTGACAGCAACTTTGGTACTCCTTGTGTTTGAAATGCCTTGTGATGCTGTCAGAGATGGATCTGCTTCAGGGAAAGCATCCTTACTGAAAGGCATTTCTCACTGCCTTTTGGGAAACATATTCCTTCTTGATCTCAGAGCTTTGGGCTGCTGGAGGAAGGGAGAAATAGACCAGAGTATTTACTGTCATCACAGATATCACAGTGTACAGAGAATTGGGCATGCAGCAAGAGTGAGAGCCAGTTCCTTTTCATCAGCGATGCTGTGTCAAAGTGAAATGCAGTGCATAAAGGAGGCTGGAAAATGTGAAATTGAAGGCTTAAAAGCCTTTTTTCCCTCATTTTTTTCCCTCTGGAGTCTCCTGAAAACAAAGCCAATGCCCCTTGGCTTGAAAGGGTGTATGACTGCAGGATACTATAAAGCAAAAGCATTGTGTTCCCTTGAAATACAATTTTGCACAAAGACAGCTTGAATTACATCCCTGCTTGAATGCGTTTTAGAACTACTCCAGATCAGCAACCTCTTGTAATTGCTTTAAGTCTGCTATTTCACTACTGCAGGTCTAATCTTTGTTTTCAAAGTAGTGACAGTGGTTGCTCAAAGCTTCATGCAGCCTTCAGACAAAAACTTCATCATTTTGGCACCTGTTGGTCCCTAACATCTGTGGGTTTGGCTCAGGTATCCTCAGCTCCACTTCTATAAATATAGTTTGTCATCAATTCAGTCACAGAAAAGTCATCCACATGCCTATGGGAGTCTTCATGTAACCAGGGTTACAGCCCTGGATCTAGTCCTTTTGTCTGCAGGACTGAGTTTTTGTGACATCAGTGCAACTGAATATCTGGAAGTATGAACAAAAATTTAACTTTTGCTCTGGGGTTTCCTTTGGCTGAAGCTGCAGTTTCAGAGACTTGATAACTAAGGCTATTCTTCACAGAGATTATATTAAAAAAAAAAAGAATTTAGAGAATTTTGAATGATTTTTTGATTCTTATTTTCAAAACATGTGAATAAATCTGATTTCTAGAAAGGACACCATAAAAACTGTTTCTTAAAATCATTCATTTGCCTTTTAAGGTATTTCAGACTTTGGTACCTGAAAATTAAAGGCACGCAGAACCATTAACTACTGGTATTCTATTCTGCATCCCATTTGCCTTTCTTCATAGGATAAAGTTTTCTGCATAGAACTCATGTAGAAAAAAAAAAAAGAAAATGGAAGAATTTTATAATGAACACAAAATCTGGGCTCACTTCAACACTGAGCAATTCAGATCAAAATTGGTGCCTCTGGGTTACAATTTCTCTTTGGAGTATTTTTATAGTCACACAAAAGCAAAAGTTTCGACTGGAAAAGATGATCAAATAGCCTTAAATCCTAGTCTCAGATTATTTCAGGTCCATGTTTGATATTTGCCAGATGTGCCCCACTGTAGCACCCACAATGATTTTGCTGCGTAGCTCTGGGAAAGGAGAGCTCTGTGCCAGCACATGTGTCCTTCCCACCCCTGCCACTTCCCCATCAAGGTGCATGTGTGCTCCCTGCCAAGCCGTGTCCCAGCAACCAGTAAATCCTCTGAAACACCATCTCCCCTTGCACTCCTGCCTGCTGAGCTGCAAGTTCAGCAAAGTGCTATCAATTTAAGCAGCTGCTATTCTGCCTCCTGGAGAGCAGCTCCTGTCTGCAGTGCTGTGAGGCAACACTGAAGGGAATCCAGCACTGTGAGAGTGTGGGCACAGACTCCTCCAAGGTGAAATTGTGTTAGCACTCGTGTAGGGTAGCAACAGGCAGCATCATCTCTTCCGCTGCTCTGATGTTGCCCCAGTCCCCTTTCCCAGGAATGGGAGAATATTGGCTGTATTTGACTTGAGACCACCCACTCCTCTCTTCTGGCAGTGTTGTCAGCAGTGTTTGCTCTCACCTTGCTGCAGTGCCCCCATTTTATATGCGACTACTGGAGAAGTAAAAACTGTTTGGAATCACTATTCCCCAGCAGCTTTCCTCTTATGTCTGTACCCCTGTGTGGCAACTCCCTGTCCGTGCTCTCTTAGCAGGGAATTCTTGTACAAAAAGATGCTTTCCCATGTCTTTCCAGGATTTCTGTCCTCTGAAAGGTTCTTGGGAAGGTATTATCTGGTGTCAAATTTAATTGCTTTTTCTCTCCTTCCAGTAGAGTAACTAAGAGGCAGCAAAACATTGGATGTTTGTGTTGTCTGTCTTATAAAGTCATTTACCAAAGGAGGAAGTGTTTCAGTCTGTCCTTAACACAAGTGCAGGTATATATTACTTTCCATTATCTGGATCAATGGGCTGAGGCAAATTGCATGAGGCACATGAAGGGCAAGTGCCAGGTCCTGCCCTTGGGTCCCAACAACCCAAGGCAGCACTACAGGCTGGGGGAAGAGTGGCTGGAAAGCTGAGAGGTGGAAAAGGATCAGCTGGTTGACAGCTGCTGAACACAAACCAGGGTGTGCCAGGTGGCCAAGAAGGCCAATGGCATCCTCGTACACTCAGCAATAGTGTGGCCAGCAGGACCAGGGCAGTGATTGTCCCCCTATACTGCTGAGGCCACACCTCAAGTGCTCTGTCCAGTTCTGGGCCCCTCACAGCAAAAAAACCATCGAGATGCTGGAGTGTGTCCAGAGAGGGCAACACAACTGGCAGAGGCTCTGGAGAATAAATCATATAAGGAGCAACTGAGGGGGCTGGGGTTGCTTGCCCTGGAGAAAAGGAGGCTCAGGGGTGACGTTATCACTCTCTACAACTGCCTGAAAAGAGATTGTAGCCGGATGGGGGCCAGCCTCTTCTCCCAGGCAACCAGAGACAGGACAAGAGGACTCAGCCTCAAGCTGTGCCAGTGGAGGTTCAGGCTGGACATAATGAGGAATTTCTTCACTGGAAGACTGGTCAGGCATTGGCATGGACTGTCCAAAGAGGTGGTGGAACACCACTACTGTCCCTGTAGGTGTTCAAGAAACAACTGGATATGGCACTTAAAGCTGTAGTCCAGTTGACAAGATGGTGGTCTAAGGTTGAACTCTGTGATCTTGAAGATCTTTTCCAACCTTAATGATTCTGTGACTCTGTGATCAAGGAAATCTCTTACCAGCTTTCAGTTGTTCTTGCTTTGCGTTTCTTTCTTTTCCTCAAAGGTTGCCAAATATTTCCTCCCAGTTCCTGGAATATTTTTCCACGTTTACAGATTTAATTTTGGTTTGTTTGTTTCTCCTGATATCATGCCTTTTGAGACCACAGAAGCATTTTGGAAGTTGTTCAAACATTACTTTTTGACATATCTCCAAGCCAGTCTTGGAGATCTAGTCTGTTGGAAAAGATGGATAAATATAATTGCCTGGCAAAAGATTCACAATAGTACAGCCAGGATGAAAACAATCCCCCCTACTGGCTGGACAATGCCCTTACCTACAGATAGGTCCAAAAGTCAAATGGACTGTTTCATCTCAACCCCCAAAATGTATGGTTCATCCCACACCTGTAACCCTCCCCTGAAGCATCAGGTGTCTGTGACCCCATTGGCCCAAGCCTTGTTCCAGCCCACCCTGAAGCCCCCTGATAAGGGGTCTCTGAGGGGCCAGACACCCTCTTAGATCTTCCCCTCTCTTGGAACTTCCCCTCTCTTGGAATCCCCGCTCCCTTAGAACTTCCACCTTCTCCTAGAGCATCCTCTCTACCCTCTGTCTCTCCCCTCCCCCATCCCCTCAGGCCTTGCCACGTGCTGCGTCTGGCAGCTCCAAGCAAGACCTTTCACCATCCCTAATAAACCTGATATTCTAAGAGCAGCCTTCAGAGATCTCTCGTCTCTATTCATCAAAACCGTCCTGGAGCCCAGCGTTCCCTACACCAGTCTTTATCTGCTTTGCAATTTCTGATCAGGCTATTCATCATGAAGTTATTAGTTTTAAATTGTCTTCCCTCCTGCTTTCCAGGTCCTCTTACTGTTATGAACAGAGTTCTCCACTTCTTATTTTTGCCTGCAGATACAATGCTTTATTGAATCTCTGAGCCCTGAGTTCTCAGTTTTATTCCCACTTGTCAAATTCTTGCTCTGAAATTCCAGCTACTGACACCACTTTACTTGGCAGAATCTAGCACTGCTTCTTGAAGATTTCTGTATCTGTGGGGGCTTTTTAGCTATTTAACCTTTATTGAGGAATAGCTTAGAAAAAGTGACTGCATTCTTAATAATGACAAACTTTTCTAGTTGATGATGCATGCAATTTTAATATGACACCAAATTTTATATTTCTTATGTACTAGTCAAAAATAATCTCTGCATATGAGGAATTAGTTAACCCACCCCTCCAATGACTGAGTCATGAGCAGGTGACTCAGTTTACTTCAGCATGTGACAGGCACTGTAAGGCAGTTTCAGGACACTATGGACAGAGTTTGTATCCTCTGAGTTTATCTACCTACAGCTTTGATATATCTGTCTGAACTTGTCTTTGTTTCCTTTTCTGGGCTTTGATAGAGTCATGGCAGTAAAAGAAGGTTCTTCAGAGGGCAAGTCAGTGTATTAGAGACCAGCCTCTAGCCCTTTTATGCAGCAGCATAGTTCAAATACAGTTACACTTTTCTGAGAAAAGTATTTATCAGTCTTTTTGACCAACGTACAGACCAGATTGGTCTTACCTTGACAGTAGAGAGCCAAACTGAGGTCACAGCAAAGTACAATAAGGACGACACAGAACCAACAGACTGAGTCAGAGATTTCCTAGAAGCATGGACAGCTGAATGAGCCTGATCACAAATAAGCAAACAGATATGCTTGCTTTATATGTGATAGAGTAGCTTTATTTTAGTAGGTGTCATAGTTAAACCCCAGCTAGCAGCCAAGCCCCACAGAGCCACTTGCTCACTCCCCCCACCAGCAGGCTTGGGGAAAGAATCAGAACTAAATCCAGAAAACTCATGAGCTGAGATCAAGGCAGTTTAATGGAGGAAGCAAAAGCCGTCCATGCAAAGCAATTCAAGGGATTAATTCACTATTTCCCATGACCAGGCAGGTGTTCAGCCATCTCCAGGAGATCAGGGCTCCATCACACACAACAGTGACTTGGGAAGACAAACACCAATCACTCCAAACCTCCCCCCTTCCTCCTTCTTCTCCTCACTTTATTATACACTGAGCATGATGCCACATGGTCTGAGATGTCCCTTTGGCCAGTTTGGGTCTCCTGTCCTGACTGTGTCTCCTCCCAGCCTCCCACACAACCCCAGCTTCCCAGCCAGTGTGGCAGTATGGAAGGCAGAAAAAGCCTTGACTGTGTGCAAGCCCTGCTCAGCAATAAGAAACAGATCTCTACATTACCAACCCTGTGTTCAGCACAAATCCAAAACACAGCCTCATTCCAGCCACTGTGAAGAAAATTAAGCCTACCCCAGGCAAAACCAGCACAGGAGCACAGATAATAAAGAACAGCCCCACTAGTGGGTGAAGCTTTCATTTTTTTTTCATTGGTGCACATGCAGGTTCTCTTCTGCGCACAACCCCAACTCTCCACAGAGAGCTAAGTGAAGCTTCTGAGTTCATTGCATTTAATTTCTTATTCAGCATATAATTTGATATAACTTGTCTTCACTCAATGTGCATTACATATATTGCATTTATTGTTTCTTGAGCCCTCATGAAGAGCAGTTAAAGGTTTTTCATCAACTACACACGTTGTTTTTCTTTTCTTCTTTTAAAGATTGTGAAAGGTGGTTTTTCCTCATGGGAGGGGCATTCCTTGAAAGTTTCTTGAAATTGTACATGAAGGTCAAGAGAAGGAACTGACCCCATTTTGGAAAGGAGCTTCTCTTCCTTTACTGACTGGGGCAGAGAGGGAGCCACAGAGGCTCCCTCTCCTTGAAATAATAAAGGTTATTATTAACCTTGCCAATTTTTGTGGCTATCCCCAGGCAGATGGGATCATTCCTCACATGTTTGCTCAAAATTTAGCCTAATACAAGAGTAGCTAGGCAGCAGGTTTGTCTGCTCATTGTGTGTGTCAGGCATGGCAGCTTGGGTAGAGTAGACAGTCCTGAGGGAGGCAATACCCCTTTCTGTCAGCAGTGATGCTTCCCTGTGTCCTGGTAGGTGTCAGCTGTGGCACAGAGGAGCTGATACTGGTACCTGCTGGTACCTGTTGTTGAACTGGGATGCTGGATGTACTCTGCTCATTGTCTGTGGCATGGGGTGGCAGCTCTTCAGTGGCTAGGGCTCCACAGATATTACATTCCTGTTCACAGGATGAGACATCTTTCCTCTGCCACTCATGGTCCTCACATGTCTGCTAATACTGTCCCAAGCCAAGGTGCAGATCAGAGGAGAGATTTTTTATTTTTTTTTTTGATGTATGTTACTGTTTAAATGCCAGAATAAAATTTATCTAGTGTGGCGTTTTAAGATTATGTAAATACCACATTTTCTTGATCTAGTCAGTATTAACGACCAGAATTTATTAATGATTTTACAAGACGTGGTTGTGAAAAATATTCACAAAACATGCTTCAGCAACATATTTTCTTTTCCACATGACGGAAAAACAAGTCCCTTCAGGAACATATCAATGGCTTTATCTTGGCTCATCAGTGCAAATCTTCCATCTGTCCTGTTACAATCACATAAAGGAAACAAGCAAATTAAAATAGTTTATATACACTGATCATTCTTTTGTGCCTCAGGCCTGAAAAGAATACATATTATTTCACTAAAATAATGTTTTTGGCAATATCCAGACTTGAAATAGCTGGTTTCATTGTTTGCTTGAAAGTACACCCAACAAGCTCCAAGTTCTTCACCACTTAGTTCTACAGACATGATGCATATGCTTCACATGATGCTTATTCAGTAACAATCATGTTTATTGCAAGCAAGTCAAATGTTCACCAAAAACATGTAAATAGGAGCACTAGCAGCAGATGTCCAAACAAAACCAGTACAGTGCTATCCAAGTTTCAGCTTGGCACCCATCTTAAACAAGCTCTTCACAGGGAAAGGTTATCCTATCTACAAAAACTATGTTAAAACAGTGAAATAAATTTGTCCAGTTGAGCTTTTGCCATCTTAGAAGCTACTGCTCTAACTTTATACTAACTCTTCTAAAATTTGTCATCCTTAAATGTAGGTTTTGGTATGTTAGCTCATCATGCATAGCTTTTTATATTATATTCCTTCATAGTCTAATTAATTTTGTTGCTCAGCTGTTTCCACATGATCCTGTCAGTTACAGAGTCCCACAGTATGTCTTACTGAAGTTGACTCCAGCTGAAGGCTTCCCTTTCAGGTTTCCAAAGAACAGTGAACAAAGAGAACTTAGAAAAAGCTTCAAGACAAGAGACATAGTGAAAAAAAAATTACAACCTCCTTGGAGAAAGTGTTTGGGATACAAGTAAAATATATGACTGGACCATCTTGTCATAATCTGATTTGGGCATCTGTCTTTGCACTAGATACCGTATAGTGACAGCACAGGGCAAGTATTCACTCATCTCTTCTGGTCTTCACATTTCTGTGTGATGTAGTCATAGTATATGATTTATGATCACCTCTTCTAGGCAACTGGGGTGACCCAAGACACTCTTCACTAAAACAGGTTTGAAGCAAGGAGGCAGGGAGGACTGCCAGGAGAAAGTGCAGAGGGATTGAGAATAGAGAAAAATCCTTAAGGCAAATGTTTGAGAGCCAAGTTGGGAGAACTTCAACTGAAATTTCACTAGTGCTTAAGACTGATTTATTAATAAAATCAAGGTTGACACTCAGCTGATCTTAAAGTAGTACAAACAAGCTTGGCTGCGAGGCTTTCAGTGTTGTTGGACTGAGACAACTGGAGAATAAGGCTCTATTTCAAAGGCTCCATACTGTATTGAGGGCTGTATAGTAGCTATTTATTTGCAGTGTATTTCTTGGTGTAGTGCATACAAGGGGCAGCTGCTCAGATGGCTCATTGGTTTTCTTTCCCAGGCACTTCACCAAATATTATTCACAGCTCGTCTTAAAGACACAAGTGGATTTTGATATCCCTTTTCTAGTGTTATTCTCATGGTATTCCTCTGAAACCCTTGGCAAGGCTTTCCAACCACAGTAGGATTTATTTGTTTGTTTTTAAATCGGAGTCCACTGCATGTGTGAGACACAAAGATGCTGAGCCTGATTCCAGCTATGTTTTTATAGCATGGGTTTAACTCTCCTGACAGTAGCTATCTTCTTGATTTTGACACGTCATTGGAGTAAGGTAAAAAGATGACATAAGTTTAAAATCAGATCCAAAATCTTAGTTCTTCTGTTGCACATCCTTACAGAATTTTCTGCAATAATGTTCTTATACACACTTATACTGGTCATCTATTTGGTTGATTTTTATTCTATTTTAAAATTTTCCTTAGAAAAAATAGTCTGAAATGTAATTTTTGCCTTTTCAAACACAGCTAAATATCTACTTCAGATTATAACTATTTGACATGAGACACTCTGGGTACAGATTGGTGAAAACAGTCCAATTTTTGCTTTAGCTCACTGGCAGAGGTGTCTAGAATAGATGCAGAGAAGGAACACAGTCTTGTACCTGTTTGATGTATTGTTCTTGGTTCCAGAAACATTGCTGCCTCTCAGTGCTGCATTGCTGGCAAAGGCATGCTTTGTGGAAAATGCAGACCCTGAACATAGCAGGAAATAAACTCTAGGTCCAACTCAGACCAGTCTGCAGCCCAAAGAGCAAAGTATTATCCTCCTCACTGCATTTAATTTAATAATCTCTGCAGTGTAAGAAAAAGGCCTGTCTGTAATTCCCTGTTTGCTGTGAAGAAATCAGCACTGATGGGGATTCATTGTTTCAGGGTAGTGTTCTATTCCCCTCTCTCCCCCAATAGCTTGCTTCTATAACATAAGAAAAAATATAGATATGTGCTGTGCAGAATACAGAAGAGAGCGATAAGCTCTATCTTGCAGAGTACCTTGAGAAAGTTTACCCTGCAATCATTTTCTATGCATGTACTGCATGTATTCACTCACCTCCTTCCTCTGCCTTTGGCTATTTTCTTTTTTATTCAAATGATTGCAGCTTCTGGTTCCGTTGTCTCAGATTTTATTGTTTAAAGCTAGAACAGATGGTGTTATGTCTATTAAATACTAAACTGTGTCATGTAGGAATCATTATCTCAGCTGAATTGGCTCCTTTTAAGACTGGTTTTATCATTTAGAATAGATTAAAGAAATTCACTGCACTGCTGGATGCAAGTGATGGACTAAATGGATGACACCACTCTTGGCCAAAAACGCAGTGTGGGTGGACAATCAGTATTCTCTCCTACAGGATCAGATTTACCACAGGTTTCTGCATTCTCAGGTGCAATGCAGAGTTGCAGCACTGAGAGAGGAGTTGAGCTGAAAAACTTCCCCTAGGGCATGGGGGAAAAGCCCTGCCAGATACTGAGCTGCTTCCTTGCTTGTTTTGCATGGATGAATCAATCTGGGTTGCATGAAAATTCTGCTGCAGGAACCATAACTTCTTCTATTTAACACAATTTTCCAGGAGTCCCTCTGCAGAGGTTTGCAGAGCTTTGAAATATTTGGGGCAAGAATTATTTCTTCTTTAAAATTTGAAATATACAGTGTCTGGGTCAGTGTGCCCCAGTTTATTCTCTCTTGATCTCTCATCACTGCTATGCAAATAATTAATGAAAGGACTGGTTGTAAAATGCCACAGGAACTGCAGTCCTCTGAGTGATAAATTAAGAAATAGGATTCATTGGGTCTGGGTTTGACTCCCTGAAGTATAATAGTCTTGCAATTCACTATCTCTGATGCAATGGATCAAAATATTTTTTACAATAAAATAAAGACACTTCCAAAGTACAGGACTGTACTTTAATAAATATTGCCAGAAGGAATCTCATTTCAACAGCAAGACTCTACATCCTTTATTTCTTTCCTTTCCTCAATAAAATCCACTTTGCTCTTGAGATATTTTAAATGTCTTTTCTCTGCTTATCAAGTGACACCATACAGTGCAATGACTACAGATGGAGAGCTTCACATCAACGACACACTGTGTGGAAATGTTTTTCTGGAGTCTGTCTCTGAAGGGGTCAAGATGGCATGTCAGACAAGAGCTCTACTTGTATCACGATCCAGTGCCTCCCAATTCTAATAATTCCAAAATACTTTTTCAAACATGACTTCACTGTGGCCTCATTTATGTTCTCTTATTCTTGTGATCATCTGTGCTGAATCACCAGCCAAGTTATGTTATATGCTTTGTGTATACTTGGAAGCATTTCTATTTGGCCTGAAGCAGAACTATTTTGCTGCATGACTGTTTCAGGAGCTCTCCAGCACAATGGGGCAGTAGCTGTTCCATCTTCTTTCACTCCACTACTGAGTATTTTTCAAAAATACTTTCTGAAAGCTCTGTTGAATTTTTCTGAGTTTGAAAATCCTTATATTGGGCCAAGACTGCATGTTCTGTAGCCACCACAAATGAAATTACATTTCATTAGATCACTGACGCACTGCCTCTCAAAACAATCCTGCACTCTATCAAACACTTCTGTTAACCATGCTCTTGTAAAACAACAGGAAAGGAATGAAAAAACTCTCAAGGCCCAGCCTCACAAATCATGTGTGTGTTTATTTCATAGAAATTTATATTTCATAGAAAATAAAGTGGTAGTAGTAGTGGCAGTAGTTAGCCTATCATAGGATTATGAGTTAGCTATCATAGGAATATGAGTTTTTCCTCCGCTTATTATTTTAGTTTCCTAGTACTTTGCACATCAAAGATCACACCAGATCAACTTCCAGTCATGGACTTGAGTAACAAAGTAGACCTCAGGGGGATGTAACACTGGCCAGCACTTTGGGATTTCTGTTTCTCACCTTTGTGTGTGGCTTCATCAGTTCAGCTTTCTCTCCTAATTTCTGTGAGTCAGAAAAAAATGCTGCTCTTAGTCAGAAAAATCTGGGATTTGTGGTACTTTTGACT
Source organism: Taeniopygia guttata (assembly GCF_048771995.1). Classification (NCBI taxonomy): domain Eukaryota; kingdom Metazoa; phylum Chordata; class Aves; order Passeriformes; family Estrildidae; genus Taeniopygia; species Taeniopygia guttata. Next base: position 44,317,722 of record NC_133026.1, read on the forward strand.
GACTCTTCATAAAATTCAGTTGTCCTGTTTCGATCTTAGATTTTGATGCTGAGATATAAATGTGGAGCATGTGCCCATTGGCTTGATTTTCTTGTGGATGTGATGAAATCTAGCAAGGTATATTAAATCCTTGTCTTCCTCACTCCTTTATTGCACAGTGAATTATATTTCCCTCCAAAATGAGAGCTCTCATTTATTTTTTTTTCTTTGTATTTCTCTTTGTTGTCCCTCATATGAATGGGCAGACTGGCTCCCACATGGTCACTTCCATTGGTTGCTCTAGAGAGAACACATGTATAAGTAAAAAGCCAGGAATTTTTTTCTGGGGTGCATACAGAAGATAAAATCCTCATAGAAATTTATTGATACTGCTCTTTTGGGATAGAAAAATGTAAGAAATGAGAAGCAAATTCTCTTTGTGACCATTCTACCCTTCTAGGTCTATCATCACCAATTTCACTATTTTATTGGTAGTGTTTGACAAAGGTTTCTCAAATCAGAAATATGAGTAAAACTCTTCTTGTTCTAAAGACTTCTACAAAGCAGGCTAACTTTAGACTTAATTAATCCTGGCAGTACAGATCTTGTTATCAATGCTTTTGAGACACTGGCAAATGTCTGAGGAATAAATTGCATTATCTATTGATGAATGACATCTCCACAGATAGTTCAAACTACACAGACCATTGCATTCATCTTTTTTGCAACCATAAGTCCTTCTCTGCAGTAAAATGAACTTTTGCCCCACTCTGAGATTTTCTTATTAGATTTTAGTTCAGTATTGAGGGCTGAAAACTCAATGAGTCATTTGCTCAGCAGAGAAATTCCTGAGATATTCACCATTATTTGAAGTATATCTGTGTTCCTTGCCTTATTGAAGAAATTAGATGATAGGGAAGGCTTCTAAAAATAAGTACCTACAGCTGAAGCAGGACCAGTGGCTGTGTTCAAGCAAGATGCTCACAGAGGACCAGTACTGGGGTATCTGGAGGCTGCCCCCCCCCACCCCCCCCCCAGTTTTGAAGTGGGCAATCACTCTTTATCCCTTTTGTTCCCTGTAGAAATGGGCAAGCTGCCTGGACCCCTGCTCAAATGCAAGTGTTTAAATAGGCTGTATTTTGGGCACATTTAAAATCCCTATTTAAGAGACAAGGGGATTGGCCCTATCAGTGCTAACAACCACATCACTCTCCACTTTTTGACAGTACCCCCACACCAAGCCAGTCTCTTCACTTGCTGCTTTAAAAGGAAGAATGATTAGCTCAAGGCACCAGTTCTCAAATTCATTTTCTAAAGTGTCTCATTGGAATAAGATGCTATAAAATGTACCCTGAGTATAAAAGTGACAGGATCCTGGATTATCAGAGGGAGGCAGAACAAAACAAAACACTGTCAGACAGGATGTAAGTAAGATTCAATCCTGACAGACTGTTTTTCTCCCAACATGGTCTGTAGCTTCCAAAGATGCTTTTGTTGTTTGCATGTAAGGAGTTTAAATAGAGCATTAACCTAAAGGCTTTCCTTTGGTCTGCAGTAAGCAACTTTTTCCCAAGTCTCTTGGCCCAAATAACCAATTCACTTGCTCATATTTGAAAGAGAGAGAGGCCACAAGATTGAAGGAATATGGTTTTGGTTTGGTTTATTTTAGTTTTTCTTACATAATGCAGAATGTAACAGGTCACAAAAATCTAGTTTTTTTCCTAAACACAGGAGAGAGTGCAACTATTCATGTTCCTGAATGGCTTTGTCACCAGGAGTTCAGTGTCCTCGCTGGCAGAGTGCACATACCTCGGTAACTAAGTGCTGTTTCTGCAGAGTTAACTCAGATGGGAGTATTTGCTTCTGTGCTTGGCAATTAAGTAAGTACCACTTAGTTACTTCCCTCAGCATTTGGAAGTTGATTTTTTTAAATGGAAAATCTAGGTATTTGAAAAGCCTAAATAGATCAACAATCTTGTAAATGGGACCCAGGAAACATTAATTAAAACACACTGGTTCCCAATTTCTTATCTGTCCTCTGACAAGTAAAGATAGGAAAAGCCTCAAGCAATTATACTCTACTTAATTTATCTGTTTGCAAAGGTCTTTTAAAAATTTTTGTTCTGTTACAGCAAAGTACACTCTAGAACAATCTTATATCCTGGTGAGGCTTTGCAAGAGAAATTTGCAAACTAGCAGCTGCTGGTTTTGAGCACTTCAGTGCCAGTATTTCTGAGTAAAAATGAGTTCACAAACATGGTGATACAACCTACATCAATATAGATAATTGTGTATATGGACCATGCATAAAAACTTACTTGTATCATCATCCATGAGGACTCTGTCAAAAACTTAATAAAGCCAAGACTTGAGCCTGGGGTTTATGGGTTTTACTTCTTAAGAGTCTTGGAAATCCCTTTCCCTGCATGCAGCTGGTGAAAATATATGCAAATCTCCAAAATTGATAACAAAGTTTCTGTGATGGTTCCTATTGATAAAATGAGTCAATTACCTGTTGTAATAAGGCCTATTGCACAGACTGGGTTGACGTGAGATAGGCTTTAAAATTCAACTGAAGGTGCTTGATCTCAAGGGCTTGTATTCAACCATTAAAGTCTTGGCAACACAGTCATTAACCTCTGGAAAGATACAGTGATGTACAGTGTTCGAGAGATTTTGGATTATCTCTTTGACAAACCTTGTTGTGGCTAGGAGTGTCCAAGGAAAATTTGGGAGTTGTAGGCTTCATCAGGGACACACCCTAATTTCCAGACAGCCAGTTAGTTGATGAACCTCAACCAACATCTCTGTAAAGGAGGTGACTTCCACAGGAAAAGGCACTTAAGATGTCTAAAAATGTTTGTACTTTTACTTTTATCTCCTTGAAGTATGGAGGAAAGGTGTTTCCTGCACTAGTTATACATATTGCGGCCTCTAACTTTAAAATAGTCCTTATGCTAGCATCAGTGTTGATTCTTTTCAGGATGGCACCGAGGTCTCCATGCGGAAGGGAAACTGCTGACACTTAAAAAACCAAAAACTTAAAAATTTAAGTTTAATAGATACTAGCAAAAAAGAATAATAGTCTGAATAAAAACCAGGTCTTCTCCATACTCATGCCTTATGCTGATTCCCTGATTAGCCAAGGTCTCCAGGGAAGGCTGAATGATTTGCCTTTGGTTTCTAAGGCAAAGGCCCCTCTGTCCTCTAACAGCCTCCTCTTGCCCTCCTTCCCAAATGCAAAGGTAAAATATCTCACATTCACAGGTAAACATAAAGCATAAAGAACCAAACCACTCACAAATACACATTTTCCCTTTTCAGTGACCTTTAATCTGTTTGCTTGTGTTGTGAGAAGCAATTAATAAAAAGATGAAAACAGTGTCAGATTTGTCACAATATTTTTTCGATGCCAGATGGCTTGCTCTTTAGGCCTATTTGTCAAATACATGGCATTTAAATGTATGAATTCACACATCATCATGCAAAGGGAAGAGAGATTATTTTAACAATTCAAATCACAGATGAGGTGTTTATTTTCACTTTGCACACATGTTGCATTGCACCGCTACTATTTAAGACTTTTGAAGGGAGAAGAGAGGCATCTCCTAGGCAGCTGAACATTTCTCTTATTTCTTCTCTGAAAATGGCAAGCCCTGGCCAGGTAAAAGATAACTTGAATTGGTCGTTTAAGTCAAACATCTTTGCACACACACTCAGGGTCCCATTCCCAATTATGTGAGTGAGATGGGAAAGATTCACAACCTTCTGGCTGTATCAAAGCAGAGAAGGGAACAGCACATAGAGCAGTCAAGGGATCTGGCTGCAGAATGGCCAGTGCAATCCAGATTCAGAGAGGTTTTGCTTTTGATCTGTGATTTTTCCATTTGAAAAAAGAAGCTTTGTAAACCTGATCAAAAGTGTGCTGATACCAACAGAAGTCTGCAAAACACGATAGCTATGTAGTGACATCAATTTTTTCTCATTAGCATACCCAATCCCATTCCTCTGATCTCTGGGGACAGAGTTTTTCTTCCCCTAACCCTCCACGGCCCCATTTGGCTTGGCAGCTTCCACAGGAGCACTGCTGAGACTGACAGGGCACAGGATTATTTTCCAAGACTTGCCTCCGAAAAATGCCACACAAGCACCAAATATTGCTGATGTGGATTCCCAAAAGCACAAACAGCCCAGCAAGGAGAGCAGGGAAGTGGTTTGCAAGAAGAAGAGTGCAGAGGTAGCAGAAACCCAGAGAGCCTGAAGTACAGCAGAGACTGAGCTGAATGTAACCTCAAGGCTGTGTGCAGGAAATTGTTCCCATCACAATTTGGCTTCCTCTGCCTCTCTCCCACTGGGGGAAATGCTGGGCATCCCATAGTGACATCTCTGAACACTTACCTATGCTGGAGTAACATAACCTATACTTGCCCTCAATGGCATTCAGGAGAAGCCAGTCTAAGTTTTTTGATGTTTGGATTTGGGATCTTTCTCCTCCTACACCTTACATGCTTTTCCTTCAGGTTCTCCACTTTGCCAGGCACTTTGAATGCCCCATTTGCTTTAGCTGCTTTCTCTACTTGTCTTTTCCACTTTCCTTCGCAGTGCTGTCAGATGAAAAATAATTCTGGGCAAGAAGTATACCTGTCTGATGTGTTGGAGGAGCAGTCCTAATTGCATGTGGCATTGCAGCACAGTGTAAGATGATTGCTAGAGGCAGATCTTCTGTATTGTAGATACATTCATCATCCCAAATCTGCAAGTGTCTATAATAATAAAGGAAGCAAACTTCAATGAGAACTTGAACTTGATATTTTTCCTTTTTTGGTCAGGAAGACGATTGACTGGCATGTCAATCATGTCTGAAACCTCTACTTCTTAGGAATCTGTTCCCATATCTCAAAGAAATTTGGGATCCCTGTGACTGTTATCTGTGTAGTTAGTTTAAAATGTGCAATTACTTCCACAGCTGCTCAGGACAGACTGCACTAAGCTGCCAGTCAAAATCACACTCTAAATTCAAATAGATTTATGAAGGTGTGTGTGTATAGGATCAGATAATCAATTATCACTTTTCACTTGCATCAAATTAATTGTGTTACACATAAACCAGATCTCAGGCACCAGACCTGCTGCATGCCCCATGTTGCTGGCTGAGATAAACCAGTAAGAGTTTTGATTCAACTGGACTCTGCCCAGACCCAGCTCACTGACATGTCCTGAAGGTCCCAAGTGGCCACACAGCCTTACAGAAGGAGTTAGAGCTGTGCTTAAGGCACCAGCCTCAGGGCCTACATTACCCTTGTGGAAAAATGGACGTCCATGTACTATCCTATGTTACGCTCCTTATAATGGCTGGAAACATTCACAGGTGCATTACGGCAGCTTGGCTGGCAGGCAGGGATTTTATAAGATGGGCCCATGTGTACGAGCTTGGCAGAAGAACCAAAGATAATTATTATGCCAGCATTAAACCTAGGGAAGAAGGGAAGACTGAAGAGACTGGGATGTATATAGTATCCTCTTCTCAGGCCGGTGTCAGCTGGTGACAGAATTCATGACCACTGCCACTCTATCAGATTATCTACAGCATGCTGTCATTTACTATTGCTGAGCTCAAACTAGATGCAGGAACTTATGTCAGATCAGACCCAGGAGACATCCGGGGAGAAAGGAAAAATGGTCTGTGCCTAAAAGCACAGTGAAAGCAGTCTGAAATTACCTTTTTAGGTGGAGTACCTCAAAAATCTCTTTTTCTGTTAAAAGTGTGCTGGAGTTAAGACCAGGCCTGTCTCTGGTTAGCATTCTGTAAGAAAAGTTTCCTGTAGGCGAAACATTACATGATTCCAGTGTGGGACTGGGACAGGTCTGCATGTATGATTGTGTTTGTTACTTCAAATTGGATTTGGAGAGGCTGAAGTTGGGATTAGCCAAACCCACTGCCTTTACACTTCATAAAATCCCACCTAGTTTGAAAAGAGCAGCTGAGCTCAGTTTACCAGGAACAGCCTCTGCTAATAAAGCTTAAGCCATGTGAAAGTTGATTTAGAGGCAAAAATGTAAATAAGCTAGAGTGGCTAGAAACCAGGGCTTCTACTCCATGCTGAAGGCTCAGTACGCACTCTGCCATGTGTGCATTCTTGGTGATCTCCAAGATTATGATATAGAAAGAATTGTCATGCAGGTAACAAGAGATCCAGAAGAATGCTTTCAGGTTAAGAAAATAATTTACAGCTCACCAGTTTTCATATTTCCCTTTTGTGGATCTTTGGCCCCACTTTTGCTGGAACGCATGTTGACAAAAGTGTTCTATGTGATAGCCCCTCAAATTCAATTTCTAAATATTTCCAGCTTGGAAAATATTTGTTGCCTTTGTTAGCATTTTGAGAATTGGAGGGCATTTTTGGCCTCCTTCCATGTCCCCACACTTAGGTAGCACCCTCCATAAAGAGAATAGAAAATCCTCGGAAGTGATTAGTTTTAAGCATCACAGATACAATGTGCTACAGTCCTCAGCATGATGCTACTTGATTTTTAAAAGTTTAAGTTCTCAGGTTAAAATTTTAATCGAGCTTTTGACTACTTACATCACTCTTTCTCTCAGTTGTTTATTTGCCATTTGAGAACAGAATATAGGAAAGTTTCCTTTTGATGACATTCAAATATTAAAAACAGGATTTAATATCTTCTTGTCTTTAATTCTCATGTTTTGTTGCTATTAAACTCCTATCATGTTTCATACCTGTTCCTATCAGTGCTGGAGCGCTTAGTTTTTATGTACTATATCTCAGCCACAGATTGTAAATACTGTGCAATTCTTTTGGGGCAAAAAGCATTAGGAAATTATAGGTATTAATAATTTTATGTAACACCTATCTGCAGTTATTACTGTTTTAGATATTCATCTCACATCAGTGCACAGATGTTTAGAAGACAGACCTAAATAAAGCAAAATTAAAAAGGACTGTGCTTGTTTTAGGAGTTTGCATCTCTTAATGCGTTTTGCATAGTGTAAGTAGAGCTGGGCTATTTTTACCGCTTTATTAAATCCTATTTCCTATCACAGCTAATAAGTTTGGGTTTCATGCTGCTTGTTGGAATTCTGTTTCTTAATAAAACTGGAAAATAATTAGGCCCCTTCTCCCTCCCAATGGATTGAAAAATATATTTAGATTCTTATCCAGAAGCTATGGGAAGAGTTATTTAAAAGTTGCCAAAAATAGGGTGTCCAAGGAGTATTGTGAAATGCTTACAATTGGTGTATTTTGTTTGTGAAGCATGGGTTCAGTGGGAGTCTTTCTTGGCAGAAAAAAGCTGTCACAACAGAAACAAATGGTCACTTCAGCTTTCCTGTTTGGAGATGCCGGCGACTCAGCTTGGGTAAGTATATATTTTGGTGTCCACTCTCAGTGCCAGTAAAGCCACAAGATCTTCCAAGCATTTATGCACCTTGTCAAGCCACTATTAATTTCTGTTTTAACCTTGTTACGAACAAGAGAAAGAATAACATTGCTGTCTGAGGAAGAACTGCACAGATAATATTAAAATATGGTCAGTGACAGAGGAAAAGGAGCTTCTCTGCAGCTCCTAGCATGTGGTCCAAAGACTGGAATAAAGGGGAAAGCAAGCATTGGAGGAAAACTGAGGGAAGCCCACAAATGGCCACTGCATCTCCCAGCAAGCTGGGAAGCATCCTCTGGAATACCCAGTGCTGTTCCAGGGAGCAAGGGCTTATGTTTATCAAAGATGCATTTAATATTTCTTTTTTTCTACTCCAAGCTTCAATATAAAGCCTAAGAGTGGTCATTCTTGGTGCTGTTTATCCTGAAAACATCCCTGTGATGCCATGAGAGGTCTCTCCAGCTTTAAGAACACAAGTTACAGTCTAGAGTGACCAGAGTGGCAGAGGTGTAGGAAATGGAGGGTTCCTATCAACAGAAGGAGAGTCTGTGAAGAGCATAAATGAATTATATGAAATCTCAGGGGAATCTGGGGAAGCAGAAAAGGTTTGAATGCTGAGCTGTTGAAGGGTAATGACTACAAAATTGTGTTGATCTTCAGGTGTGTTCCTTGCACTGAATGCACTCTTTTGCTCTCAGCTCAAATCCATTTTAGGTGGGTCTGTCTTTACTCCAGATGTATTAGAACTAAATAAGTGATAATATTAGTAACATGTAGTTTTTTATTTTAATGAAGCCCTTACTTTGAGGCTCAAACAACAGTTTTCATTTCCAGTTTGTCATCATCAGGCAAACCAGGACAGTGGAAATGGAGACCAAGTTTGAGGACTGATTGGAATCCTGGTTGTCCTTCACTGACAGTCAACTTCTCTTGCCCCATTCCTCTTCTATAAAACTTCAAATAGGACTACCAGGAGATAAGGCCAGATCACTTGGTAGTCTTGTACAGCACGGTGTTTAGAGCACGTTCCCAGAATACAGGGACCTCTGACTGTCCTATCTTACCCCTTCACTGGTGACAGGAAACTGAGCCAGCTCTTCTCATCCACTTAGTCTTAAATATACAGCAAGCTGATAGTGACCCTTTCCCCTCCATTTTTTGGCTGTAGTTCACCTAACAATTCTTATTTCAAACCCATTGCTGAATCTGACACAAACAATGGATAATTTTTCATTCTTGATTTTTTTCCCCCCTTAGGCCAATACATTATTTGCAAAATTTTATTTCACTTCTTTTTGGCAAAATCTTGAGTTTGATTTAACCTTGCAGTTCAGGTGTAACTAGAGAAACTGATCTCTTGGATCCCAGGTGGAAAGTAAGAGGGGAAAGAATTCCACAGCCCAGAATTGTGTTGGCAGGGGAGAGGAGGGGAGTCAGGTGTACCTTGTGGGCTTGACTCCACCTGTACCCTGGCTTGAGACCCCACATACCATTGCTGGTTTTACACACACTATCAATCTGCTTGGGAGCTTCCTCCCTGCTTGGGAGGCACATGGGGAGATTATCAAATAAATGACTACTGCTAGCCTAAAGTCCTGTGAGAAAAGGAACATCTTCCTGCTAAAACACAGCAGACCTCCATGTCTAAATATGACTGACAAACCCAGTCTTGATAACTCTTTAAGGAAAATCAATTAATTTAACACTCCTAACTTGCACTATGTCTCAGCATTCTGTAAATTGGATTTTGATGGGATTGTCATTAGAGCTCCAAAGAGATACAGCTGCATTTATTTAATAGTTCAAAGGAAGACAGGAAACTTTCTAAAATCCATTTAGATTGTCACCATTTAACTTATTTATATAAAACAGGTTTGTCTTTTATTAGGAAACTGGGAATAATTTTATTTATACATGTTTCTATCTTCAATTTTGCCATAAGATGCATGAAGCCATTTTATCACTTATACTCAGCCCACTACAGTGGCATTTGAAGATCATAAAATCTAGTTGTTTCACTCTTACCTAACACAGTTTTGGAAATGTTGCTATTCACTTTCTTCTACCTTACTGTGCTACTATTTTTTTTATTACTTTTTTTAATGTTAGAGATTAGAATCTAAAATGTCTGCCTACTTTCTTTTTAGATCTAGAGGTAACAAAGGGATGAAATCAAGCAGGACTGCCTTTCAGAGGCAGTGGTTTCTCACACCAGAGCTGTGTTGTATGCTTATATTCCCCAGCCCCCAGACTTTGTGCAAGTGAGATATCCAGGAATCAGCCAGAGATGCTGCATGGGATATCTAAAATCTGAATGAATACTGAGACAGTGGCTAGCTAGGTAAGCACCCAGTGCTGTCTGATTAGCATGCAGGAGACTTGCCAAGAGGTTAAGAGGAAAAAACAATGAAAGGGGAGGTCTGGAGAGGATGGAGCAGCAGTAGAGAGAGGCAGTTTCTGACTCACATACTCGGATGTTGACTCCATGCAAGCTGAAGATAAGGACATGGGACAGATTCCCAGGGGCGAGTAGCCCATGGGATGTACTTGGCCACTGTTTTTAGATGTGCCAGGATGATATCTGCTATAGGACCTGAACCCAGGGGAGCAGCCTGTGGCAGCCCATGCCCCTCTTGTCATGTGTGGTGTCAATGCCTACCTGGTGCCTCTCAAATCCTTTCTTTGGCTAGGGGAGCTGGAGGAGATAATGTAAGGCTTTGTACAGGGGCCACAGGCCCAGTGTCTACAGAGCAGAGCCTGGCAGGGTCCTTCAGCACTTGGTATTGTGATAACAAGTTATCTGGTCCCCCTTCTGGTGGGAGAGATCAGTGTGGGGCTATTCTGTTGTTCATCAGAATGATATTTTTTAAATTTCTGTTTGTCCCTGTTGGAAGGTAATGCAGTGCTACATGGCACAGCAGAAAGACCAGGAGTGCTATTTTTTTTAAGCAACAGTAGCTGACCATGACCAAAGCAACAGCTAAGACCAAGAGCATCCCTGGCTGTGCCAGCACAGTGAGCTGACTGCTCTTGGCAAAACTCTCAGGATCCTGTGTAATTTATGGAGCCTGGGATCATAGCTGTCTCCTTTTTCCATTTGTTCTGGTCTGATTGGGTTCAAGAGGAAGCTGAGCTTTTGGAGGATAGGGATTGGGGCTTTACCTATAGGTACTTGGATTTAGACTGTGCCATAGGCTGGGAAAATTGACTTCAAGAGGCTGAAATCAAGGAACAAAGATAAGATATTTTCTACATGAAAAAACACAATGTTGTCCTCAAATGTTACAATGAATGCTGCTCAGATACCTGCCTTGAGATGGCTTAGCTCTTGGAAAGGGTGGGAACATCAAAACCCACAAGCAGAGTCTGATGCTGTCCAGAGAGCAAAGACTTGCACAGTGCCATGTGCTGCCATCCAAACATCTTAAAACCAGGACAGTCTTAGCTTCAAATATAATTTTTCTCCTCAAATGTCTTTCTACTGCTTTTTAAAACCTGTGCATTTATATGTTAATAAGTACAGGATAATACCTTCTGAAGGGTAGGCCTACAAGGATGCTGGAGAGAAACCCTTCATCAGGAACTCTAATGGTAGGACACAGGGTAATGGCTTCAAACTGAAAGAGGGGAAATTTAGATCAGATATGCAGAAGAAAGTGCTTTACTCTGAGGGTGATGAAACACTTGAACAGGTTGCCCAGAGAAGTTGTGGATTCCCCAATCCTGGAAGTGTTCAAGACCAGGCTGGATGGGGCTTTGAGCAACCTGATTTAATGGGTGGTGTCCCTGCCCATGGTACAGAGGTTGGAACTAGGATGCTCTTTAAGGTCCATTCCAACCCAAACTATTTTATGATTCTGCTCTATGATGCTGTATTTTAAATGGAATTAGTGTGACTAGGTGGGGCTATGAAACCTATTCACATAATTCATCATAATATACAGAAGTTTTTGTTTAGTTGCCTCTTCCCCTGGTGCTCTTTCAAAAGACCCCCACACTTGCCTCAATTTACACATCCTTCTAGTTTGCCTCTGATATTTGGTCACATCAGTATTTAATTGCCTTTCTCTGAGAAACAGGACATTTTTGGTCACAGGTCAGCAGTCATTATTATTACCCTTGCTAATGATGAAGTTGTGATTTCTTCCTATTAAAAAGGGGGATTGTCTCTTAAAAGTAGTTTGTACTGCAGCAGATGACAAGAGGCCATCATGTATTTTATTTTTGGGACATACAGGCAGACTTGGCTGAATAATGAGTAAAATTCAGTAAAATTCATGAGCATGCATCATCTGCCTATGCTGAAGGTGACATATTGAAAGTCTGATGAGTAGCAAAGATAATTACAGCTGTATCTGAAACGGCTGTGGCAGCATAAAGGGCATACAGCTTAAATAGGAAAAAAACCAAACTAGGGATGGCCTGAAGAAATGGATCTTTGATGGTTGGTTAGAAACTGGGTCATTTGGTAGCTGCAAGGTGTGAAACACCTCCTGGATTTCCCAGTCAGATACCTGCAGAGTTGGAGATACCTACAGAGAGGGTCCCTAAGAAATAGCAAAACATTTCCAGGGCCATGGTTTCCCTTTATGCATAAAATGTACAGCAATGGATTCAGTCCCTTTGGATGCTGCAGAAGCACAGATTGTTATTTTCTCACACACAGATTACCAAAATGGCAGAATTCTATTTTTTGTGTGGTCTTTAACCAAGTATCCCAAACTGTATAAAAATGCAGGTGGAAACCATCCTTGAATGAGAATCAGAAATAATTACCTGCAGACATCCCTGAATTTCTAAGGATTACTTGCAGCCAGGTTCGAATTCACAGGGACTTTCCAATGAAGCCGAACTAAAACCTTTTGGACAGCATTACTATAAAGGAGCGAGTTACATTCTCTTGTGCCCATCTAGTTAAGAAATGAGCTTGGGAACATTGTCTCATTACAGGATAACTACTATATTCCACCTTTCAGAGTTCTTGCTTGCATATAAATAATTTTAAGGAGGGTCAACATAGGAAGAAGCATTTGGGATGAGGGGTATATGGGATAAAAGCAGGTATTATATGGTTTTTTTCTTAGTTTGCTGTTGATTGACTGATTTCTTAACCATATCCTACTGTCAGTTTGGAATTGGGGCCTTTTCCCCTATTTTATTATTGTAAGCTCACTAATATTTTCTTTCCTCAAATATTCTCTGAATATTAGAAGTCATTGATTCCCATCTTCCTGACATCTCAATACATATTTATAATACTTATTCCATATCATCTGTCAGATACTCTTTTGCTAGGGTAAAGACTGTCACTTTTCAGAAGTTTACCTGCAAGGATGAAGGCGTGGGTTTCGGCTTCTGATTTTTGATACCTGTTTGCAGGAAATAAACCACCAGGTTCTGGCAGGGAGCCGGCTGCATATTATGCCATTGAGTCATATGGGGACAGCAATCAGAGCTTGGGCTCTGGTCTGAGAGATGCCCTATGAGACAGACCTTGTTTAATATTCAGAGTTGGTTTTAGAGATAAGCAAGTGAAGAAAGCAGTATTGGTACACAAATGGGATGATCTCTGCCTCGGCAATCACAAATTGCAGTCTGTGCTCTTCCGGTACCCAGCAAACCCAGAGGGCCATGTCAGACAGATGCTGATCGTGAGCTGGTGCCACACTCTTATCTCTACCAATATGCAGCAGTATATTCTTCTGAAGACCTTCTTCTTTCTACAGTTAGTAAATCTTTATCTTTTAACAAATGCCCATGTGTTAGTTGCAGTGCTCTTGTCAAAATGTTGTAATGATTTTGTCTGGAAACCTTTGTTTATCACTTAACTGTGCCTTTTTTTTCATCCTACCCTCATCTGAAGCAATTGAGAGCTGCTGTGCTCTTGTGCATGTTGATAAACAATATGTCATTTTTGGGCTATAGCACCAGAAGAGAGTCAAATGAACTTCTTGCAATGATGACAACAACAGCAGCAGCTGGGACCCTGTGAGGGTTCACTGTAAAACCATTTTTCTTTTATTAATCCTTTTTTTTTTTTTTTTTTTTTGCACAGTTGAACTTGTGGATGTGAGAGCAGCATGCTTCTAACTTTGGCAATAGATTTTTAAGAACACAATTTTTTAGAACAAGAACTTATCTTTATTACTATGAAATATCTATTCCAGTTAAGGAAAAGTGCTTGTCATGAGAAATGATAAATTATGTTCACTCAACTGAAGTTTTTCCTTTAATATTTATGATAGCAGTCCATTTTTTGAGCTGATACATTTATAAGTTTTAAGCTTGTTTTTCTCTAACACATTATGATTCTCCAGTGATGTGAAGACAGTTATGGGATAATGCAGAAAGGTGATTTACTTCAATGTGTAAAATATCTCTGAATGGCTCATTGTTTGGCTTAAGGGGGCTATGAGGAAGACCAGACTCTTCAGGCTAGTTAGTATTTCTGAATAACTTTTCTCAGTGACATTTTTGCAGGTTCCTTAGGATAGTTGTACTCTGAATCATAGCTTACCATTTTATTAATTTAATTTCTTTTGTAACCTCCAGACCTTTGTCTTATGTCCTAAATTCAGTCTTTTTTATCCTGTCCAGCACTGGGGCTTTAAAGAACAGTCGTCCTCTGGAGATTGATTATTTGTCTTTTGTTATGTACCCTATATTTGACTTCCTTTTTTTTTTTTTTTTTTTCCCTACTCCTTCTTACTCTATGTATCTAAGTTATTTTATTTCCCATTTTGTCCTCTCAAGTGATCACATCAGAAATTAAAAATGAGCATGGTACAGCCTAATCATTGAGTGAACAGCTGGCATCTTAGAGAATCTGGACCTTTAGACCTAATATTCTTCAGTGGACACAAGATGGAAAAAGGAAGACTGATTAACTTTAAGGAACCACCTTTCTCTGGGGTAAAAATCTTCTAACCCAGAGTAGTCAAACAGTGGAAGAGAGTTGGGCTGGAGACCCATAGGGGCTTCTTCCCATTTGTGCTGGGTCTGTGATGCCCTGCAAGTGAATAATTGTCCTATGTCATTTACTGATATTGCAGTGATCTCGAATAGCTCAGTGGTGGCTTTGGTGCTTGTGAGAGATTCAGCCTCCCACATTGTTCCAGAAATGTTTTTTACTACATAACTATTTTCCATTTAAAACTTTTGCTTCATTTTTGAGTCTATTTGTTATGTCTTTTGATTGCCAAAAGTCATTCCCTTGGCCAGGAGAGATTCATGTTCATAAAAGCAATTGGCTGCCCAATGACAAAAGCCGTATGTTCAGAGTTGCTGCCAGCTCTCCAAACAGAGTCATGTGGGGTTATTTAGCCAGCTGTGGTCTGCTCTGCAGTGAGAAAGACACAATTTTCCCTGTATTGTATCTGCTGAGAGCTACTTCTTCCCTTTTTCTCCTTTATTGACTATCAGGGAATTTATTGATCGTCTGCAGACACCTAAAATTGTTCTCATCTGCACAGTAGCAGTTCTCTACTCCATGTTTACTTCTGGCTTTAAAGACACTTTCCAGCCCTTCTATGCTGGAAGACAAGATGTGGTTTCCTTGCCTTTTACCATCAGGAATCTCCTTCTGAATGTAAATATGAGCACAGATTTCCTAAGACAACCTCCAGTCAGACACCTTCCCCTCAAGCTTGAACTCAGGGTAGCTGGGAGATGATCATCATTTGGAGTTTCCTTAGATAAGGAGAGGCTGCTCTGTTGTCAAGTTGCTCTTTTTTAACAAGGGCCCTGTTTATTCCCCATCTACTTCGCCCAAAGGCTGCACTGCTGGTGGCGTGATGCTGCAGAGGGGCCCGGGTGAGTAAGGGCATTGTGGAGGTCTCTGGAGTGAGAGGAACATGAGAATGCAGAGCCTGGGTGGCACAGTCAGCATGAAAGCACCAAAGCTTTCATTTCAGTCTTGTATTTCACCAGCTCATCCCCCCCATCCCCTGCCCAACTGCCAGGAAAAAGCTGCAGATTTAGTGCCCACCTTTAGTGCAGAAGTTCCTGCTTCTGTGCCTGTGGAAGTGCCATATACCAGGCTCATTCTATACCCCAGAGGCTCACTCTTTCAGGGTTTCTGAGTTTATTCTTTGGAAGAACAGAAGCGGTTTTGTGGCACTGCCACTTCACAGAGCAGGGGACTCCAGCAGTCCCCAGCAGACCCAGTCACATGCAGCTGGAGGCAGCACACCACCAAGGCACAAGAGTGCAGGCATATTTCTGTGGCAATGGTCAACAATTTCCCTTTGGAAATGTTTATAAATTTTCAACTTATTTTTTTATCTATTACTTTTCATCAAAAAAGGAGCTTCTGTGTGCCCCTTTTCTTTCCCTTTCTGCCATTAAATATGAAATAAAAATAATACAAGTAGGATTGGGGTTCCTTCCCCCCCTTCATTTTTCCCTTTTTCATTTTGACTTTCTGAAGCTTTCTTCACTTCGAGCTGGCAAAAGGAATTATAGGGCGCTCTACCTCTGGGCTTTAACTGAGGTCCTGACCCGAGAGGAAGGGCTGAAAATCAGCAGAAAGAATGAAATACAGGCAGAAAAAAAATATTAAAATAAAAACGTCTTCTTTGGAGATCACTTCTGTATTTTCTCACATAGAGATCTCAGTGAATCTTTAGCTAGTAGCTAGATCTGCAGAGAAAACCTCATCTGCATTTCCTTAGCAAAGATGCAGATCTAATAAATATTAACTGAGTATTGACTTCTTTGGAGTTGTTGAGATTTAGTGTGATAACAGGATGCATGATAATACTCAAATGAAGTCCCCAAAGCCTTCATCTTTGGGAAAAGCTTCACAGGGCATCAAGAACTGTAGCAAGTATGTGTCAATCTTGTATTCCTTCTTTACTTGGCCAGAGAAAAGAAATGCAGATAATTTAGGAACAGGCAGATAGTCTCCTACTTTCTTCACAAGAGGGGAAATGTCCCACCATTTGTGCAGGCAGAAATCTCTCCTCCCAAAGCAGGGACCTGTATTGTGTTCTCACCACAGGTGCTGGCTGCAGATGGGGGGGTGCTCTCCCCATCTGTAGGCCCAGGTTTCGGGAAAATATGATCTTTCCTATCCCTCTACGCTTGGAAGCTGTATCATCCTGCTTCCTCTTGCCTGAATGTAATCCACTATCACTTGTTTGCCAAATTTTTGATCAAATTCTTTTCTGGTTTTTCCTTTGCTGTTCTTTCTAGTGGAGAAGAAAAAAGAAAAACACTAACAATGACCATAAAGCTAGGTTTTCAAAAGCTCTTCCTGCAGACATCGCTCTTGCACAGATCTGGATAAGCCCAGGCTGGGGATGGGATGCTGGTGGTCACTGTGCGAGGTGGCACTGCCTCCCCTTCCCCTCGTTCATCCCCCTGCCTGCCCCGGGGACTGTCCCTTCCAAAGCCACACCACAGCGAGCTCCGTGAGGCAGGGGCTTTCTGCTTGGGACAGGGAGGCTGTTGCTTCTCACAAGAGTCCTTAAGGAGCACAGGCAATTATAAATAACAATTATAAATAACAGACAGAGGCCTTCACTTCCGTGAGGAGGTGCAGCAGCTCTGGACGCGGTGAGGTAAAGATCCCTCGGCACAGATGTTCTCAGCGCTCCTGGCATGCCAAGGATCGTTTGCGCCCACGGGAGTTATTTTTACTGTGGCATTTCATTCGCTTTTTATCTCTCCTGAACCTTTCCATAAGCTTCCTGCTTGAAAACGGCAGCACAGACACAGCTGCCGCATGCTCGAGATTTAAAGGTGAGCTGCCACCAGCTCCCCTAGAGCCGGTGATGGAGAAGCTCAGCTGTGGGTAGTGCTGCAGATGCTGCTGCTCTGAAAGGTAAAGTGGAGCAGAGGGAGGGAAGGCACAAGTGGAGGAGGAGGAGGAGGATGGAAGGCAAAGCAGATGCGTGACAAGAGAAAACTTAAATAGGTCTGTTGTAAAATATTTTTTTAGAAGATAAGGTTTTCATATGCTTTTATGTTGGACAATTTAACTACAGTTTTTGCATAAGGTTGTTTGCATTCATAGCAATTCACTAAAAAGAAACATAATTTAGATGTGTTAACGTGACCTATAATTCCTTATAAAGCACCAGTAAATATGAATATATTCATATTCCCACCTCTCATGAAACAGCCATAGGCAAGTCTGATAATTACTAACTGCTGCTTACAAAACAAAACTACGTTTCATCTACAGCCAAATGCTCAGTCCTTCTTAATGC